>NW_025999932.1:44031457-44083089 GCF_001458135.2 Marmota marmota marmota | reverse complement strand
GCGGGCCGCGGGGCTGGGACGGGGGAGGGCCGGGGGCTGTTCGGGTGGGGGCGCCTGCTGCTCGCCTGGCTCGCGCCACTGGTCGTTGCCGGCTGGTGACATGCTTGTGAGCTGCAGACGCTGCTGCCTCCAAGGTGAGCCAGGCACCGACTCGCCAGCGGCGTGAGCAGAGCTCGGGGTGGCGGTGGAACTGGGGGCCCGGATGGATGGAGAGGCCTGACTTGGCCTCCTTAGCTTCTCCGCCTGCCGGTGGTCTTTCCTTTGCTTCGGGGCCGCCTGAAGGCTGCGCCTTCTCTTGGCTGTGGGAGGCGGGAGGGAGTAGTGGGGAAGGGAGGAAGCCAAAGGCCCTGGGCCCAGAGGGAAGGTGGTTCCTGAGTGTGAAGCAGGAGCTGCCGCCCCACCGTATGTCAGGCTCAGCTTCCAACCTCGGGGTGGTCTTCAGAGCCCGTCCCCAGGTACGTGGTGGGCGTACTTAGTTTGTGTTGGTGGTGTGCGACTGAGAGCCTGTATAGGAAGAGTACGACGTTGCACATTGTCCCCAAATAGCATTCTTCACTGCCAGAATCCCTGAGCTCTGGACTCGAATTTTATATCAGAAACCGAAGCGTCAGGCGGCTCCTCTGAGAATTTATATTTGCGTTAGCTGTCAGGTTCTCTCCTAGGCCATTAGTGGCTTAAGTGATGGCCATTCAGTATTCCGAATGATAGGGATGACTTATTTTATTCCATGCATCTAAGCTGCTGTATTTAAAAAAGGTATAGATGTAATAAAAGCATTAAAAAACCCCCAAACTTTTGGCAAAATGTCAATGTCACAATCAACCATCACGGTGGTAGGACTTGGTAATGTTTTTTTTTCTCTACTGGTGAGAAATAACTGCTGAGGCACGTAGTTAATGGCCTTCGTGTATACTGAAGTTAATAATTCCAAACCTCTTTTTGGCATTGTAATTATTCATTTGCTTTTAAAAAGCTTAAATTTTCCTTAGCATCCTCCCACCTTGTTAGGAATTTATTATGTTGGTTAATAAATGATTTTGTTATATGTGAAAATACTCAAAGAATATTCAGAAAAGATGGGAATACGTAGTTATGAAAAGTGATTTTGTTTTAACGTTTATGACGTTAGAGTAAATGGTAGCCCAGTGCCCACATGATTGGCAAAATGAAATAGTGGAATTTAACCAATCTTTTAAAATGCATTAACATCTTTCAAGTATTATTCTGGTTATTTATAGTTTTTAATGTTCCTTCAGGCATAACTGACCCAAGAATTGACAGTGAATTTCACTGTTAGTTGTGGTGATGAGTAATTTATGAGAGATCAAAGATTGTAAGGGAATCAGGCAAGAAATTGGTTCCCAAGCTGAGCTAGTGATTAGTGCCCACAAAACTGCGCTATTGCAAAGACTGATACTTTGCAGTATACTCCTGGACCGGTTATTATTTCTCTGTTGGTGAAGATGTAGGAGTTGCCTAGGATCCAGAACCAACAGTGAGAAATTTTCTAGCCTTCTCTAGCTCTGAACTCCAAGGGTAAGTCTAGAAGGTGAAGAAATTCTCCTTTGCCTTTGAGGATGGAAAAATAAACAGTACTTCAAGACAAAACAACAACACCTTTTTTTTTTTTTTAATTTTTTTTTAAATTCTAGGAACTTACTGTCTGGAAAAGGAGCTGAGACCAATTCAGAAAAAATGTTAAAAGTCATTTAAAGGGAAATTTCCACCTATAAATAGGTATGGAACTTCTGTCCATATATGAAGAAAATGTGAAAAAACTTAGAAAATGTCTTTTGTCAAGGGTAAAGGAGACCAATCTAGATGAGGAAAGTTCCTTCCCATTCCATCTTGGCAAACTGATTTTCAGAGATAGAAAAACGATTTGTTGCTGATATTTATACTCTTTTGGCAAGGGTTTCAAAGTTTTGGGGCATTTGTTGCTTTGTCTTGCCTTTGTAAAGTAGTTGAAGTAACTTTGGATAAAGCAATTACCAGTTAGGCAAACTGGTATTTTTTTCTTTTTGTCAAAGCAACCACTTGGAGGGAATGAGAGGTGGGGACAGGTCAGGAAAAGAACTTAGCTTGGTTGTGAGGAAAGGGTGTATAAACTGGTAATATGGTGAAAGGAAAGGAAAATGCTTTATTAGATCCAAATATCTTCATTTTTTCCACTTATTCTTTTTTTTAAATTGTTTTTGTAGTTATAGATGGACAGCATGCCATTATTTTGTTTATTTTTATGTGGGGCTGAGGATCGAACCCAGTGCCTCACACGTGCAAGGCAAATGCTCTGCCACTGAATTACAGCTCCAGCCCTTCCACTTATTCTTTTATAAAAAATATTCTGTTAGCTGTAAATTGACACAGTATCTTTATTTTTATTTATTTTTATGTGTTGCTGAGGATCAAACTCAGTGCCTCATGCATGCGGCAAGTGCTCTACCACTGAGCTACAACCCATCCCTTTCCATTTATTCTTTTTTTTTTTTAATATTTATTAATTTATTTATTTTAGTTTTAGGCGGACACAACATCTTTGTTTGTATGTGGTGCTGAGGATCGAACCCGGGCCGCACGCACGCCAGGCGAGCGCGCTACCACTTGAGCCACATCCCCAGCCCCTCCATTTATTCTTATACATAAAAGTTCATTAAAAGTACTTCCTGTTATAAAGGCATTTGAAATGTGTAGATAAGAACTTGGACATGACAAAAAGAGGAAAATTAACACTTTTTTTTTTTTTTATTTTTAATAGTTTGGTAATGTTTCATGGGGGAAAGTAGTTGTGTGATAGCCTGGAACAGAAAGATGTTACTTCAGTGAAAATGAGTGATAGTGTTAAGGGTTTGGGTTTTGAAGTCACTTAGACCTGCTAATTAAATATCTCTGAGTTTCATTTCCCTTATCCTTGAGAGTAAAAATATCTACCTCAGAAAGTTACTTTGAGGCACATAGTCACTGCTTACTCAGTGTTTTTTCTTTGACCTCCCTTGTTGGCTTAATAATTATTTGGCTGCAAGAAACAAAAAGCCATTTGAATTAGCTTACTTAAAAAAGGCATTTGTCATACAGTTGGAGCACTGCCTCTGAAGTCCATTTTGTGATTCCAGGTTGGGGTCCTAGAAACCATAAAGTCTTCAGGCAGTTAGTTGCTCTTCCAGTTTTTCCCTGGGAACATACTGTCTCAGATCTCTGGTACTCACTGCATGCCCGTTCCAGTGTTTTTCATATTAGCCTTCCCTTCAAGGCTCTTGTTTTCTGCTTCCTCATTACTTTGGTGTGCTAGAGCATCTACATGAGAATCATTTTTGACTTTGAATCATGGTTCTTAACAAATATCTTCAAAACTCAATTCTAAATTTATATTGAGAGAACCTGATTGGTTAGATTTCTACTTCTTGTCATGTTGGTTGCGGTAGGGGGAAGATGGGAATGGGAAATTAGTGGGGAGGAAACTTAGTTGTGTTTCACAGATTGTAGGGCTATATTTTTCAGACTACTACAGCACGTTCTTTAAGAAAAGTGTGGATGGGGAGGAAATGATAAGTACTTTGGGGTACTTTTAACATCCTGTGGTTTTTCTAATAGCAGTGAATTGAACTTGCTGTCAGCTTGGTAATGATCTAACCAGATCAATGATCCCTTTTTAGGACAAATTCTGGGTGTGAGAACTGGACAAATTACTTAAATGCCTTACTTTCCCTGTGTGTAAAATGAGTGTAATAACAGCACCTTCTCCTGTGAGAATTATGAATTCACATGTGCAAAGCACTCAAGGTCTAGCTGGCACATGGCAGCCACAAGGTATATGTAGGGTGTTAGTATTTATCGGGTGCATACGGTGTGTCTGGTACTGATATCTGGGCATCAGGAATGTTCAGAGCTGAATATCATTTCTGCCCTCAAAAGAGTTTAGAAGTCTAGTGGTGACCACTTATTTAAAACTATTTCTTGACTTCAGTGACTCTAAATTCTTCACACTGCCATTTATTTATTTATTTATTTTTTAACCTTCCCTAGAACCCTTAGATTCTCTTAATTTATTGTTTGTCCTAGTCTTTGGGCTCAGCTTTCAAGCTTTGTGTTGTGTGCATGGACGATTCTTAGAGTAACATTTGTGGCTTTGTTTTAGTTGCCTTTGGGTATTATGTTGACATAAAACACCATCTTCCAGTTATTCTAAAAAATGGCAAAAGCTCTACCTTCTGTTTTCTTAGGCTTGAAATTTTAAAGTTGTCTTTCAGGCTTTTCTTGTCAGTTAATAGATTCTGTGTGGGCTTACAGGGTACCTCCTATGTGCCAAGCACTGGACCATCTGCAAAGGAGATCCATTAACATGTTCCTGCTACTGGGCAGCTACTACTGCTACTGGTAGATTTGACTGATAATGAGAAATGTGTTACTGGGTTAAAATCTCTTTATGTCAGAAATAATCTTGTTATGGGTTAAGAAAATTATTTCAATTTATAGATAGCATATTTACATTGAAAGCATATGTGAAGCTTTAGTATTTTGAGAGAGAGACTATGTGTGTGTGTGTGTGTGTGTGTGTGTGTGTGCGTGCGCGTGCACTCATTTTTGGCTGTATAGGGAGATTTGAAGTCCATAGCAATTCCCACTTAGGATTTGTCAACTAGGCCCATGCTGATAATTTAAAACTGACAGACTGGGCTCAAACATGCCTAGAAGTGAGTTCTAACCTAGGAATGCATTTGAGAGACCAATAACTTTTTTCCTATCGATGTTTCAGAAAACTCATGGAAGAACACATATCCCAGGATTAATTTTTCAAAAAGCCATCGAGTAGGAATTTTCTATCTACTGATGCCAGTTTTGCCATTAAATGTTCCTTGGAATTTCATGTTCTTGATGAAAAATTTCTGTGCTTTATAGCTTATTCAGTTCAATCAATAATAGTTGTTTATTGTGGGTAAGGCATGGCCTTAGAATGTAAGCTCTTTAGAGCAGGGCTTTTCACAGTTGTATTCTAATCACTAAACTGCTACTAACTTCAAAATTCCCTGGTAAGTATATGTGTTGAGTGTCGTCAGTGTTTGCAGATCAATGCAGGGCATAAACTACTATACATATAAGGCACTAGAATGTCAAAATGCTAAAATAAGGCAGCCTTTCTTCCCAAGGAATATTTGGCAATACTTGGAGAATTTTGGTTCTTACAACTGGGTGGGACCTGCTGGCATCTAGTAGGTAGAGACTAAGGATGCTGTACAGTGTCCTCCTTAAAATGCACAGACAGCCCTCTACAACTAAGAATTAGCTAACCTAAAATGTCAATAATGCTGAGGTTAGAATACAATGTATGTTTTACATTTAGGAATGAGGTGATTCAGGAGTAAAAAGAGGGCAGAAACTATGAAGAAGCAAGTATCTTAATCTGCAAAGGAGATCCATTAACATGTTCCTGCTACTGGGCAGCTACTATCAAGAATTAATGTCAAGAATACTCAGGTCTTTTTAATATAATTGAAGACAAAATAGTAGTAACTGATAGCTGTTGTAGTTTTAGATTTTATAACTCAACACCAGGTGTGTGCTCAAGGGAAGAGCCGAAATTCCTGCCTTATAAGGCATTGTTTTTACATGTTATTGCATTGTGTTCTTATAGCAGCCCCGTGAAGGTGAGCCTTAGCTTTCTTCTCTACAGAGAGTAGGATAGCTTCACCTTTATTCTGCTGTTCATTATTTGATATTATTCTGTTTTATTTTTCTAGTGGCTGCTCTAGGGATTACAAGACAACTTTAAACTTATCAGTCTTCCTTGAAATGATATCATTTCATGGATGGTATTGAAGTCTTATGCTTATTTTTTTACCTTTCTCCCATCACATCCTTTGTGTGCTATTTTGTCATAAATTTTACTTCTGTGTCTGTTATAAATCTTATAATACATTGTTATTTAAATAGTTATTTTTTAAGAGACTTATAAATGAGAAAATAACTTTTATATTACCATTATATTTACCATGTCAGGTACTCCTTACTCATTCATATAGATCCAGATTTCCATCTGGTATTGTTTTTGTTTGCCTCAAGAATTTCTTTTCATGGTTATTCTAATGATGATCAACTGGTGATGAATTTTCATCTTTTCTTATGAATAAGTTCATTTTGCCTTAATTTTTGAAAGACATTTTCATTAGGTACGGATATCTGGGTTAGCACTTTTATTTCCCTTTCTGCTTTAAAGATAGTGTTCCATCATCTTTGTTTTCTGACTTGGGTAGGTAGGAAGTCTGTTGTGCTTTGTTCTCTGCTTTGTGTACTCCCCCCACCCATTACTTTTAAGATTTTCTCTTTATCACTGGTTTCTAGTACTTGGGTTATGATATGCCTTGGGGTGATTTTCTTTATGTTTATTCTTCTTGGTGTTTATTGAGCTTTCTTGGATCGGTCACTTTTTATGATTTTCTTGTGTCCTCTCCCTCACTTTTTGGGACTGCCTTCCCCACCCCCACACCTCACTTTTTGGGACTCTGTGTACCAACCATTTTTACAGTGCTTAATGTCACTGATGCTCAGGGTTTGTTTTTATGCCTTTCCCTCAGTTTTATTTTGGATAGGTGTTTTTCTTTTTTTCTTTTTTGTCTACAAGTAAACACTGTCTACAAGTTCACTTAACTTTTCTTTTTCAGTGTTTAATCTGCTATTGGTTGCATCCACTGTATGTTTCATGTTGGCAATATTTTATTTTCTAAGTTCAGTTTTGGTCTCTTATATTTTCAGATTCTTTCTTTAATCTTGAATCATGTTTTTCTCTCCCTTTTTGAGTGTATGGAACATACTTATACTATACTATGACAGTTTGTTTTCTCTTCATGTCCGGATCTCTTGTCATTTTTGGGCCTCCATTTATTGCCTTTTTCCCCCTAGTTATATGTCATATTTTTCTCCTTCTTTGCATGTCTCATACTTTTGATTATATGCCACTATTGAGTTTTATGCTGTTGCTTGCTTAACTTATAATTCCCAAGAGTATTAATTTTGTTGGGGTGAACATTTAGATTATTTGTAATCTGTTGAATTGTTTCAAGTCCTGCTTTTTAAACTTATTTGTGGATGTCTAGAAGAGCCTGTAGTAGTGATGTCTCCCCCCACCCCCACCACAAAGACCTCTTCCTTCTGAAGAGTCTATCCATTGGTCGAATATCCTACAAGGTTTTTCAACTCTGGTTAGTGAAAGTGTAAACTATTCTGAGCTCTGTCTGGCTCCAGATATTGTTTGACTTACTACTCCCTGATTGTTATTTCCCCAGCTTCAGGTACTTAGCACAGCGTAGTTTTTAGCCAACTATTCTAATATAACTCTTTTAGATCTATTGTTCTCATAATATTCTCACTCTGGTACTGTGTCCTACTGTGTATAGCCACCCTGGTTTCTCCAAAATGTTCTCTTTGTCCAAAACTTACTGAGGCTGCTAGACTACTTGGTTTTCCTGTCCATGTGTTGTGCTCTGGAAAGGCCACAGGTGTTTCCCTTCCCTTAGGGATGTCACAGTCCTGTATTACTTCTTGTTTAATGTTTGCAAACCAAAGTTGCATATATGTATGTATGTATGTGTGTGTGTGTGTGTATACCTTTTTTTGTATTCATATTCAACAGAACATTGATTTTTAACACCTGACCATTTTGCATTTAGTCAAAATGTGTATTTGGAGCATATTTAAAAATGTAATCGCAAATATTATAAAACAAATTGTTACAAACTTTTAAATGTGTTTTTACAAATAATTCCATTAAGTGTAGACCTCAAACATTTAAAAGTGTATTTTGCTTTTTAAAATAATATTTTTATTCAGCAAGTGTTTGAATGCCTATTATAAAGTACAAATACATAAAGCACTTTTATGCTCAGGGAACTCACAACAGGAGAGAGGTATGCAAACACTGACACCAAACCACTTTGGGAATATAAAGGAGGTAGTACTATTGGACAAGGAGGGAGAAATGATAAGCCAAACCTTCCTTAAGTGGGGAGGTCCTTGAACTAATGTGTGAAGAGTTAGTTTCACTTCAGCTTATGGAAGTGAGAGGGTAGATTTGAGACAGTTTTAGGAGCATCACAGGTTAGGGCTGGGGATTTACAAGGAACAATGCTCTGTAGGATTGGGGAGAAGGTTAGTTTCTTGGCTTATTGTCTGAGGTTGGTTTCTGGCTCTTACTGAAACAGAATACAGGAGGAAATTGTTTAGGGAGAAAGTTTTATTTAGATTTTGAACAACTAATTTTAGAGTAATGGATTGTTTTAGTCTATTTTGTGTTGCTATACCAAAATACCTGAGGTTGGGTACTTTATACAGAAAAGAGATTTATTTAACTATGATAGTTTTAGAGGCACAAAGTCCAAGGTTGGGTAGTTCCATCTGTTCAGCCTCTTGTGATGATCTTCAGAGTATATGACAACATGGCATATGACATCATGGTGGGATTGTGTAGAAGAAGAGATCACATAGTGAAACAGGAAGCCAGAGAGCAGAAGGGGCCAATGTCTCTTTCTAAAGACTCCCTTCTTTGAGTACTAATATAGTCCCATGAGAGCTAGTATCCCCACAGGGTAACATTAATCCATTTATGAGGTTGATGCTCTCAGGTCCTAATTACCTTCCATTAGGCCCCATTTTTTGAAATGTTCCACCACCTCCCAGCACTGGTGAACAAATCTCCCAACACATGGACTGCTGGGGTACAATCATAACCAAACTGTAGCAAGGATATTTAGTTAGAAGTGTCTCATAGAAAATTGGATATAAGGAACTAAAACTGGAACACAGAGCTGAACTGAAGATATAAATTAAGGGAGTTAATTCGCACTGTTAAAACCAGAGGTAGAGGTAAAATATCTTTGGAAAACTAAATAAAATGAAAACCAAAGAGGATAACAATGGAAGGTAAGGAATTATTAGTATTGGAGTAACAAGTTTTGAAAGAATGTAGGGAAGGAAACCCATGTCTGGGTAGAAAGATGTATTTCTCAGTAGAAATTATATAAAATATTCATTAAAAATATGGATTTCTGGGTTCTAGGTAGACCCAACTCTGTACTTCTGAGTATGTGTTTGTGTGTGTGTGTTAGTGTTAGAACTAAGCTGATTTGTATGTGTTCTGAAGTTTGAGAATTGGTGCATTAGGAGGCAAGTCTAGATAGAACAATTTTGCCATGCATGGTGGCGCATGCCTATAATCCCAAGTGGCTTAGGGGGCTGAGGCAGGAGGATCTCAATTTCAAAGCCAGCCTCAGCAACTTAGCTAGGACCTAAACAACTTCGGGAGACCCTGTCTCTAAATAAAATATAAAAGGGGCTGGAGATGTGACTCAGTGGTTAAGTGCCTGTGGGTTCAATCCTGGGTATGGGGGAATAAAAAACAATATTGTTGACTAGAAAGGTATTTTATACTCTTGGCATGGTTAATTTTCCTGATATAAAAAGGTCAAGTTACAGGTGATGTTGACTTGAACACTTCTTAGGCCAGAGGACAGAGAGAAAATTTGGGGAATATTTTTTATTGTAAAAGAATTTATGTGTATCCAGAAAAATACAGGATATACACACAGACCAAAAAGCAAACAAACAATAGACCACACCCATAATTGCATTTCCCCAGATAAAATCAGTCTTTACTCATCTAGTGTGTGCCCTCTTTTGTATTACATATGTAAATACACACTTGTAGTGACATAGATTTTACACAAAAGAGAAAAATGGAAGCATGCTAGAATAGGCATATTTTACTTAATCATCTATCATCTTCCCATAATATAGGTAGATGACATTTTATAACATTGAAAAAAGAAAAATTCCTTTCTCGTGTTGAACCTGTCATTATTTTAGTTTACCCGGTTTGGTAAATATTTTTTGACATATCTTGGTGAACTTTGTGCATGTATACATGTAGGGTAAGTTTTATAAGTGAAGTTGTGGGATAAAAGAACTATGCTTATTCATAGTGCCCTATGTCTCTGTTCTCTATTGTTTATAATTGTTTCTCTAATTACTTTGTTTCCTTTTACATTCAGCAATTTTTCTTATATCTATTAAATATTTT
The DNA here is from genome assembly GCF_001458135.2 of Marmota marmota marmota. NCBI lineage: Eukaryota > Metazoa > Chordata > Mammalia > Rodentia > Sciuridae > Marmota > Marmota marmota. The sequence continues at coordinate 44,073,026 of NW_025999932.1, read as the reverse complement.
CTATATTAAATGTGTTAAGTTTTTTTCCTTAATATTTTTTTATTGCTTCTAGGGGGATTTCAGCTGCTTAATGATAATATTTTTATTTTCTAAATCTTTCCTGAGCTCTGTCAGCTCACATTTCAGCTTTTTGTACTTTCTTGACTCTGATCTGCTTTTTTTTTTCCAATCTAGATTGGTTTTTATTTTTTATTTTGTTATAGCTAACACAGTTATTTCCCATATATAATTCTTATTTATTCACCCAGAATAGGGTATAAAATGAGAATTAAGCAAAAAGTTTATTGTAGTACAAGGGTATTTCAGGGGAAAATACTGTGTTTTTTGTTCCTCTTGTACAATGTTTAAAACTAGATTCTTAATTTATAAGACGTTGATGAAATCTTGCTCTGGCTGTTTTTCTCTCCTCCATTTATCTATGTATCATTTCCAAAGATTGTTTTTTTTTCTTTGCTTTACTAGAAATATGTTATGTCATTTCATATTGGATTCGCTTTTATGTTGTGCAGATACTTTCTAGTGGATTTTTCTTTGTGAGACAACATTTTACCTTAGGTTGAAGTAATGGAGTAGGGTAAATAGTGGAGTAAATTGTGTTTCTTCCATGAGTGAAGCATAGTATAAATGTGGAATTAAACTTAGCTTCATTTTTATTAATTTTAAACAGTGATATATCTTCTGAGGTATTATTGGATAATATGAATTTGGGGGGGTGGCATAATTATATTTTTCTGGATTTTTATTAATGTGTTCGTTTGTTTTTAAATGTTTTTTTCATAGGTCCAATTATTGGATCATGTTTGCTTTATTTCTTGACCTTGAATAAGAGTATTCTGTCTGGGCCTGCCATTCAGGAATATTATGGGTAAAGTGGACTGGGATTGCTAGCCTTGTCCAATCCAGGATGTTGTTTCAGCACTTAAGACACTCCAACTGAGGACATTTACAAGTGTGTCTTCTGCCTCAGGGGCATGACACAATTTAGGGTGGGCATTTCATCTAGATAGCAAGTCATTTTTATGGTAAAGTTTCCTGTGAGGTAGTGTTTATCTTTGTTCAGTTGACTTTAGTCAACAGCTGCAGAGGTAATAACTGATTTCCATCTCTTTTCTGGACTCCTCTTTCAGGCAAGGTTAGGACTCAACTCAGAAAGTAAAGATGTTACCTGTGCTTTACCTCTATCCTTCAGTATTGTTTGTTTATTTATTATTTATTATTATTACTTTTTTAGTGTTTTTTTTTAATGGCTGCCATTACCTCACTGTGGGAATAAACCTAAGGTTATTTAACACCTCTTCTGTTTCTGGTGTCTAGATTGCTTTTTATTTCTGTTATAAAGTTTGATGAATAGCTTCTCAAACCTTTATGCGCTATAGAGGATGGCTAAGAGCTGGATTTTGAAAATTTGAATTTGAATGTTAGCTCTGCCATTTTTTTTATGGGCCTGGGTGGATTGTTTAATTTCCTCTTGTCTTACTTAGTTTTTCTCCTTGTAAAACAGGAGTGTACAATGAGATGTTAACATAAACCTCTCAGCAAGCATTTAATTTGTTATGAACTCTAATTTAGAGCCTTACATGCTCCAGGATTATTATTTGCCTTGACGAATTCCCAGAACAATTGCTGGACCAAAGGGTAGGAATTTTTTCAGTTTTGACGTTATTATAAAATCGCCTTCTAGAAGGTTGGTGACACTTTCTTCAGGAGCAGGCTTTGAGTGTTTCTTCTTTTCTGGAATTTTTGTGTTGGCCTCTATAGTTTATTTTTTTTTTTTTAGAGGTGGGTACCGGGGATTGAACTCAGGGGTACTCAACCACTGAGCCACATCCCAGCCCTATTTTGTATTCTAATTAGAGACAGGGTCTCACTGAGTTGGTTAGCCCCTCACTGTTGCTGATACTGGCTTTGAACTTGAGATCTTCCTGCCTCAGCCTTCCTAGCTGCTGGGATTACAGGCGAGCAGCACCGCGTCAGGCTTGTAGTTTATTTTTTATATGAATTCTGTGGCATTTCCATTGCCACTAGAGGTTTCTGGTAGTTGAAGAGAACACTGTGGGAAGAAAGAATAATAAGTTGACCTGAGACAAATGAAAAGATTATCTTCTTGTTTTGTTCAGATAAACCTTTAAATTCAGTTTTGATAATTTTGGTCTTGATCATTCTGGTTCATAGGTAAATATTTTAATTTATCTTTTGCCTGTATTTTATATTTTGCAAGTGCTTCCCTTAAATTATTTTCCATTTGATTCTCACAGTAAACTTATCCAGTAAGTATATAAGTATATATCTCTTCATAATATAAATCTGTATTAACCAAGTGTCTTGAAAACCTCAGTTGGGCAATCCTTGATAAGACCAGTTTGGTACTTGAAACTAAGATTTTAAGGTTTATTAAATCTTTATTGATTCAGATTTTCTGGTTATTCAGAATTTGCATGCCTACTCTTTTTTTTTTTTTTTAATTTTTTTTTAGTTGTAAGTGGACCCAATCTTTATTTATTTTTATGTGGTGCTGAGGATCGAACCCAGTGCCTCACACATGCGAGGCAGGCACTCTATCACTGAGCTCCAGCTCCAGCTCCCTACTCCTACTCTTTATTATAATAAAACTTTTTCTCTGGAAGGCTTTGAACTCTCTCATCTCCATTATATCTTTTGTGTGTAACATGAGTAGATCTTAATGGATGGACAAGGTCCTACAGTCAAATGTAGATACTGAATGATTAATGGCCAAAGTTGATTTAAATTTTGAAAGGTTTTTAATAAAGCATCTTAAAAGTTAAGAGTTAGGCTGGGTGTGCTGGTGCATGCCTATAATCCCAGCGGTTTGGATGGCTGAGACATGAGGATCGAAAGTTCAAAGCCAGCCTCAGCAAAAGCAAGGCACTAAGCAACTCAGTGAGACCCTGTCTCTAAATAAATACAAAGAAAATAGGTCTGGGATGTGGCTCAGTGGTCAAGTGCCCCTGAGTTCAATCCCAGCTACCCTCCTCCCCCCCAAACTTAAGATAGTTTCTCCTAGAGGTGTGTGTGTGTGTGTGTGTGTGTAAAGTACTATTACTCATTTAACTTGGATGGTTCCTGCACTCTAGTCATTGGTATGGTCTTAAATTGTTTTTATCTTTTTGATTTTATATGAACAGATTTCATGTTCTTATTTTGCCTGAGATAAGAATGTCTGCAACATTCACTGTTGATGTAGAAATGAGGTTGACTTTTAGGAGGCAGGGAAGCTGGGATTCTTTTTATGATGCTATTTAAGATTTGAAAGGTTTTAAAAATAATTCTTATTGTGACTTTTCAGTTGAAAAGGACAGTGATAATGGATCAGAAAAGGGTAAACTATACTATAATTTTACAGTTGAAAAATAGGAGTTTTTTGTAATAATTTCATATATCACTTATTTGTCAAATATATATGTTGGATTGCTGAATACATTTTTAGGGCTCAATATTTTTGTTTTTATTTTTCTTTAAATGACTGAATTTAAAGAAATTATTTTAGCACAAAATGTTTGCCTGCATTACTAAGATCAATAAATAAGTTTTCTTTTGATGTTTTGTTTAGGTGTTCAATAGATTTACTCTTCAGTAATTACGTATAATAGTCATATAGGTATGGCGACTTTCCAGTCTTTCAGAAACAGTCATATGAAGACAAGAGCATCTGTCAGAAAGGTAAGTTCATTATATTAGGTTCCTTTTCATGAAAGTTTTAATGAAAGTTTTTTTTTTAATATTTATTTTTTAGTTTTAGGTGGACACAATTATCTTTATTTTTATGTAGTGCTGAGAATTGATCGAACCCAGTGCCTCACGCATGCTAGGCGAGTGCGCTACCACTTGAGCCATATCTCCAGCCCTTAATGAAAGTATTGATCATTTTAAAGCTATGATTTGGTTTTTAGTTGAATCTTATTTAAATTAGTAACATTAAAATAATATAAAAATTGTCATGTATGGAATTAATGCTATAAAATCATGATCATGATTATTTTCTTAAATCACAAACCTCCTCTCCATTTCTTCTCAACAGATGTTTTCCAACTTTGGTATACTCTTCTGTATAGAGTATCAGATATCAACTTTCTTATGTACTTCTGACTTTTCTCTGATGATGATACAAAATGTTACCATTCATTCATTCCTTCATTCATTCAGCAAATAAGAATTTGATAACTTATTATATGTCAGCCCCTTTGCTAGATGTAGAATAATTAGTAGGGACCAAATGAAATGTGATCCTTGATCCTTTCTTCTTTGTAGTCTGAGGAAAAACTTCTTTACTTCCTTTTGTAACTCTTTGGTTAATCTTCTATGTCTTTATATTTTATCTTTGCTAAAACGCTGGGGCATTAATTAAAGGAAGAAGAGAGAAATGGAGACTGGAGGATGGCACATGCTTGTTTGTTAGAACTGTATGACATTGGTGACCAGTCCTTACCTGTTAGACCTGACATACTACTTTCTCCACCCTTCTGTATTATATGACACTGTTGACCAGTCCATACCTGTGAGACAGTCTTTGACTTTCACTAGAATGTTTTTCTTGCTTTCCTTCTCTCTTTATGGCAACTCTGTTCTCTCTTTTGATAACACTCATAAGGGAGAAGATAGTTTATCTAAGGTGGGTAAGGGAAGGGTAAATGTCCTTTAGTTCCTACTAATAATGTTTAGATTAATGACTTGATGTAATTATCACCTCTAGTGGTGGCAAGTGAATTTATTTCCCCTCGCTCATTCATTTGTCTATTTATATTGCTTTGGAATTTTTGCTTTGGATTTTTTTCTTATTTATTTGTATTGCTCTGGATGTATAAATTTTTATAATTCTGTATTTTACAATCTTTTGTTTCATTTATTTATTTGAAGTGCTCAAACTGTCCCCAGATTGATACCTGGGAGCTAACCAGACCTGGTGCCTGTGTCCTTTTTTCTCAGGTTCTTAATTTTTTGACAGCTTCCTTACTTTCTGGTTGTATCTTTTTGGTTGTATGACACAGTCTCACCTTTCCTCAGACCTCAAATTGACTATTTTTCAAAGAACCCTGAAAAGTCTTTAGAAACCAAGATCTGGATACTAGGATTGCCCTTTGTTTTGCAGTCACACAAATTTATATTGATAGTTCAAGGTCAGATTACTTATTACATATTTTTTCCTTTCTTGATTTTGTGATTGTAAATTAGTATGAAAACCTCCATTCTTTAATGAAAACAAAATTGTTTAAATATTGAATATTTTCAGGTTAGGGGAAAACACCTCAGTATAGTAAACACTTCATATATTCCTTATTTAGATCATCCTCTATTAATATTTTGCAGTACCCAGTCTCTTCTCAGTATACACACCTGTGCAGACATATGCCTGTACACAACCTTTCTTCACTTTTGCAATTATATGAGAGTATCTCTACAGACATTATTTTCATGTCAACACTCTTAAGAAAATTATTAATTTAGTAATGTCGTCTAATGAATAGTCCCTACATAGATTTCTCCACTTATCTCAGATGTTCTTCTGACTTTTTGGTTGTTTCTCATCTGGGGTCCAGTTAAAGTTCAAACACTGTATTTAATTGTTTTGTGTATTTGATCTCCCCCATTCTAGACCATTTCAGTGGTTTAGATTTTTTTACTTATGATAGAAAATCTTGAGTAAATTTGGATTCATTTGTTTTTCCCTGTACCTTAAAACTTAATGTTGCATTCATTCTATCAGATCAAGTTTGATAGAGTTTGTTTGATATTATTTGATGCTAGACCTGATTCCATAGTCAAGATATGTAGACACCAGATATCTCCAGTATGAATGCACATAGTATCTTTGTATTTATGAGATTAATAAATAACCTGTAGGGTGATAGTTTGAGATAGTATGAGTATCTTGTTTCCCAATAGCTTTTTTTAGTACTGGGGCTTGAGCCCAGGAGTGCTTTGCCACTGAGCTAAGTCTCTAGCCCCTCCTTTATATAATATATATATATATATATATATATAGCTTATTACACAAATATAGAGCACAATTTTTCATATCTCTGGTTGTATACATAGTATAGTCACACCAATTCGTGTCTTCATATCTGTACTTTGGATAACAGTGATCATCACATTCCACCATCATAAATAACCCCTGCCCCCTCCTTTCCTGGAGTTAGAGAAGATAATGCTAAGTGAAGTTAGCCAATCCTAAAAAACCAAATGCTGAATGTTTTCTTTGATAAGGAGGCTGATTCACAGTTGGATAGGAAGCGGGAGCATGGGAGGAATAGACGAACTCTAGCCCTTTTTTAAATTTTTTATTTTGAGACAGTGTCTTGCTAAGTTGTTTAGGGACTCACTCAGTTGCTGGGGTTGGCCTTGAACTGGAAATCCTCCTGCCTCAGCCTCTGGAGTTCTGGGATTACTGGCATGTGCTACCATGCCCAGCTCCCAATAGCTTTTAGCCTAGTCGATTTAGAGTACTTTGATGATTCTTTTCCTAAAACAATAATTATGGTAGGATTACAAATGGAATTTTCTTTTCTTTCTTTATTTTTTTGTGGTGCTAGGTGTTCCACCGGTGCCTTGTGCGTGCGAGGCCAGCACTCTACCAACTGAGCTATGTCCCCAGGCTTGGAATTTTCTTTAAAAAATTTTTTTTTGGTACTGGAGATTGAACCCAGGGGCACTTAACCACTGAGTCACATCTCCAACCCTTTTAAAGATATTTTATCTAGAAACAGGATCTCAGTGAGTAGTTTAGGGCCTCCTAAGTTTCTGAGACTGGCTTTAAACTCCTGATCCTTCTACCCCAGCCTCCCAAGCTGCTTGGATTACAGGTGTGTGCCACAGTGCCTAGTATGGGATTTTCTAATTTAGTCATTCTGTCCATGTATGTCAGTTGGTTTTCATAGGTGAAGAAGTTATTATTAGCAGTTATAATCCATTACCTTTTTGTTTTTGAGGGGTGTCCTGGGGATTGAACCCAGAGGTGCTCTATATATCCCAAGCCCTTTTTAAATTTTTTATTTTGAGGCAGGGCCAAGTTGCTTAGAGCCTTGCTAACTTGATGAGGTTGGCCTCAAACTTGCCTCAATCTCCCAAGTTGCTGGGATTATAGGCTTGCACCACCATGCCCAGCCATTTTTATTTTTTATGACTCTGCCCAAATTTGGATAATAGGAATTCCTTCAAGCTGGTTTCTGTGTTTTTTTTTTTTTTTTTTTTTTTAAAGATCCAATTAAGTCTTGGAGTACTTCCATGCATTTTCTGGCATAGTTAGATGTTCCAGGCTCACATTGTGCTTTCTTTACCTCTGATCTAGAACCGGCCATTTTTCTGAGGAACTGTGGTCTTTTTGTTGGTGATTAAGAAACCAAAATCTGGGTACTGGGTATGCTCATTGCCACTGAGAGTCAGTGTTTCTAAGACTCTTTAGTGGAAAAAGGTGGTACATATATTTAAGGAGTTGTAGGTTCATATTGATATGTAAGGTTTTGAAATCTGGGTAAACAAAGTGAATGAAATACAGTCTGACTCCATAATTTGATTTAATACATAGGAAAGACAAATATATGTGAGTGTAGTAATTATAATATTATGTGATTTAGGATAAATGTTTAAGAAAGTTTCTTTTAGATTAAATGTTGCAAACAATGTGTCAGGAACTTTGAGAGGATTTTGTTATAATTAAGGGATTAAGAAAAATCTTCAGGTCTTGGCATGAGTAGGATTTCTATAGGGGAAGACTGAGGAGTAAGGACATTTCTGATTGAAGAACAGATCAAAATCAGAAGGGGAATAAGGTAGAAAAAAATTAATGTTTTCTTTATAGCCAATTATAATACACATTTTCTCTATGTAAGTATTTCCTCCTTTTGTACTTATGACAGTCCCCTCCCCTAAATCTGGAATCTGCTCCCTCATTTTCTTCATACAGTTGTATGATGATGGCTGAAAGACCATATTTGGAATAACTCTTTTTTCTTTGTCTCTATGTTAAGGGAATAGTCACTGTTGTTAGTGTTCTTTATTATAACTCCCACATTGTCTCACTCATTATAGAAATTGTTGTATCTGTTCTGTCAGTGACTTGGAAATCAGATATGCAATCTGTTAGTTTTAGCATAAGGTAATAAAAGCTGGGGTGTGAGGGCCTTTGTAGTCTGCCAGTGATCTGAATGCAGAGGCTCTGGTGTGCTGAGTGTGTTTTGGACACATGGAAGACTTATTAAGCCTTATCACCTGAATGGAACTTTTCTTCTAAGCTGAATTAAGTTTTGCAGACAGTAAAGGTGCCAAGTGAATGTTAATTGGATCATAAAGTCTCTCCATTTAAAATTAAAATATCTGCAGAATGTCTTGCCTTGTTGTAGAACTAAATAAGAATGTCTTTTTCTCTCTTTAGAGCTTCAGTGATGATGTGTTCCAGTCTGTAAAATCTTTATTACAGAGTGAGAAGGAACTATGCAGTATTTCAGGAGAGGACTGTTTAAAGCAGAATGAACATGCCAATTTAACTGAGGTTTGACCTACTACTTTCTAAACCTTTTCTTAATAAACTTCAATGTATTTCCATCATCTTTGTAGAACTGTATGACCTATTTTTAAAATCTCTACATATTATTTCATGTATTAAAAGTTCCTGTTTTAAATACTGGCTAACATAATTGTCTTAATGTATCATAGTGAGCACATGTAATTAAATTTATAGATATTATTAACCACTCATTGGACATTCAATAGTGTGTTCAGTGATTCCTGCTATCTTTAATCATTGGTGTTGCCTTCCAGTATTATTTTTCATGCATATATTTTTAAAAATTAGTTTAAAATTGTGTACCAAATATATTTTTTTCTGTAACATAATGTGGCATTTTCTCATGCCATTAGACATTTCTTAGAAATTTAATTTATTTAAACTTCTACAGAATAATCTCTGTATAAGGGCATTAAAAGAAATAATAAATGATGGTATCATGCATAGTACTAGAGGAAGCAATCTTGGAGGTCTACTCAGGGAAAGCCTCTCTGAGAAGATCACATTTAATTGAAACTTGAAGAATGAGGAGGAGCTAGGCATGTAAATATCCAAGAGAGGGAGAGAGATCCAGATCAAGCGTACACAATTTTGAGAACTTTAGGGAAGGATGTACTGGGTAGTTCCCGACCCAGATAAGGGGACCATGTGTTTGAATAAAAATGAGGGAAAGCTAAAGGTATAAACTAACCCTGGTTAGGATTTTTCCCTTGAAAGCATGGAAGAGTTTTGATAGGATATGTTGTATGACAGCAGGAATCAGATGGGAGAGGAATATAATAGTGCAGGTGAAGAGTGGCAGGAGGATTGGGAAGAAGTGAGTATTTGAAATATGTTTGAGGGAAGTGTTTTATGAAGTTCACGAACTGCAGTATGGAGCCAAATCTTTAGGGGAAAACCTTTTGGATCATCCTTGAAAAATTACTCTGTTCAAGGAAGTCAGCATTTTAATGCCTTACTATGCTTTTTTTTCTGTCTATATTTCTGTCAACAATCTGAGACAAGACTTAAAAACTCAAATTAATGCATTTTTTTCCATTTTATTTCTTATTCTTTTATAAAGGTCACATTTCTGGGATTTAATGAAGAAACAGATGCTGCGCATATACAGGTATGGTCAACTTAAAGAATTGGAAAGGACTGTGAGAGATTGTTTGGAATAAATTTTGAGACCACAAAACATTGACCATAATGCCCAATATATACACTAAGTTCTGATATCATTCCTTTTTAAAGTTAAAAGGTGATATTTTGAGGTCAGTTTTTTAGTGTGCTTTGGGCATTTTTACTTTTAACATTTTTACTGATAATTCTTGGTCTAGAAATCAACGTTAGGTTTGACTACTGAAGGCATTTATCTTCAAAGAATGCAAACTATAGGATGACCTTTTCTTCATTCTTTGTGTTATATAGCATGTGACACTTCTTTCTTTGCTTTTCATAATTTGACTTCAATAGTAAAGTTCTTGTATTTTTAGTTGAATTAGTTAAATGTAAAATGTAAAACTTATAAAAAGTCACAGTTAACCAATGCAAAAATTTGAGCTTGTTTGATTTAGGCAAATATAAAAGGACTGGTAGGGGATATTAAAATCAACAAAGAAAGGCTTCATAGCTACATAAAACGTGGTTGAAGCTACTGCAGATATACTATTTTTTTCCTGCAGTTTGAAAATTTGTGCTTGCTTGTGATGCTAAAGTATCTCCTACTAGAGAAAGAAATAACATTATTCAATTCTTTTAGAATACTACATATCAGGTGATTAAGAATAAAAACTCTGTTGTATGTCTTATTGCCTTAGCTGGAAGAAAATTGTTTGGATAGAAGCAACAGAGAGGACTTATTTCTGACAACATATGCCTGGAAAGAGAAAAGTTCCAAAGTATTTTTCTAATGCTTGTCTTTGAGAGTTACTGATAAAGCTATGTTTGCAAAGCAAAGTGCTCTTTAAAGGTCAAAGACTTTAATAATTCTTAGCTAGGTAAAATATTTATGTAAAAAAGTGAAGGAAAAAACAAAGCTAATATAATACCTTCAAGAGGAGAGACAGAAAAATGAACTTGTGTTTTATAAAGTTAAAACTTAAGTTCTGAAGAGAAGTACATTTGATAGCCAAGAATGCTGTATGAAAAATGCTAGATTTAAATCTGAGGACAATAGATTAAAATTTGCTAAAAACAATTAAATGCCTAATTGTCATGGATGTGTGAGGTACCATGTTAAAATGTATTTTATAGCTCGATAGCTATATGTTTGGAAAGCTGCAGGAATAGCCATTATTAAATAATTTCATATTTTATTTTTTAGTTTAAAAAATTGTCTGTGGATATAAATTGTGTATGTAAATCTTATAACCAATAGACCTTACTATTTTGGGATGGAGATCACATTTTAGGAACTATAAAAGTGTTATTCTTTCAGTTAATATATTGTTATTATTTTAAATTAGGATTTAGCTGCAGTTTCTTTGGAACTTCCAGATCTTCTGAATTCACTTCACTTCTGCAGTCTAAATGAAAATGAAATTATTTGTATGAAGGATATAAATAAATCATCAGATATAAGCAGTGGTCTTTTAAATCAGGTAACTTTTATAGATCATTTCTAATTATTTTTTTTCAGGGCAAATTTTACTACATTTGATCAAGAATATAAAACTTTTATTGGATGATTTTGTTGTTGTTGTTGTTTTGTTTTTGCTATCTCAAGGAAATAGAATTTGTAAGAAATTGAACTCATGAAACATTAATGTCCCTGAAACAGTAATTTTGGTTGTAGCTTATAAATTAGATTTTATATCTGTGAAGTTTCATAGTGATATGCAAGTACAAATTTTTTAATGGAAATTCATTCCTTATGGATTTCTATAGTTTCTTCCTTTATATAAACCATAGCATGATTTTTTTTATGGCCAATTCCAAATTTATATAAACATCGTGCTATATGTTATAGTGAATGTACTTCAGCTCATTTTTTAGTTCACAATTATCCTTGTAAAGTGTACACATGATCCTATATATTTTTTTATTATAAACAAAAAAATTATACCACTAAGCCAGGTGGTTAATTTCATAATACTTAACCTTAATTCATTGCTAAATAATGGTTTTGTTGATAATGCATCAAGGAAAAATGATTTGCATTTTAGGAGGTAAAACACTTAAAATTGAACCAGTAAGTTTAAAATTTGGATTGCGTATTCTAGGTATAAAATACTGCTGTGTTCTTTATGAGATCTACTGATAAAGGATAGAACTGTTTGCCTCATTTCCTTAATTATATTCTTTATATGCTAGAATATAAGGATATTAGCTATTCTATTTGGTTTCTACTTTTTATAATAAATCATTGTCAGTATTTGCATTTTTAAAGATAATATATGAAGGAAAGTTTGGGACTTTTAATCTTGACTGTAAACATTGTCTTAAGTTTTAATACTAGAGAAATTTAAGTAAAAGGAGGGTACAGTTTTTTAACTGTGATAGGGAAAGTAGCATTATTCTGCCATCTATGAGAAAATGGGATAAAAAGTAAAATAGAAACTGGCTCCTGCCCTCAAGCAGTTTACAGTATAAACTGGTGAGACAGGTGAGTGGACAGATGGTAGGTCTTATAACATTTATGGAAATAGACTGGGTAGAATTTGAATACATAGATAGAGGAAGATGGTAGAAAAAGAGATTAGTAAATGAGATTATAAAGAAGAGACAAAAGAATTAAACGTTGTCAAGGGAGTCAGTCATACATTTCTTGGGTTTTTGTTGTTGTTTGTTTTCTGAGATTGTATTATTTCTAGGCTATACTTCCAGGTAATGTTTTGTGTTTAAAATTAAATTTTTAAAAAATCACCTTTGATCTTTCCCAAGAGTCATCATTCTGGAATGCTTTGTGTCATGAGAGTGTCACCTACATTACCAAGACTCAGAATCGATTTTATCTTTAGTCTCCTAAGTAAATATGCTACTGGTATACGATACACCCTGGACACGTACTTGCATCAGAAGCGCCAACTTGAGACCACTAATGAAGATGATGATGATACTAACCAGTCTGTGTCTTCCATAGAAGATGACTTTGTCACTGCTTTTGAGCAGTTAGAAGAAGAAGAGACTTCAAAGCTATATAATGATGGTTTGTTTTTTTTTACTGAACATTTTTTCCTAGTAGTAGATTGGAATCAAAAGTTCAGTTTTGGAAGTTTTAAGGCACACTTGTTTGGTTGAAATTTATGTTGAAATTTGATCCAGTTTAAGCATACTAACTTCTTTTTAGTTGCAGAAGAATTAATTTCCCTGAGATTTTTAGGTTCCTTCTTACCTGGTTTTTACTTTTACGATTTCTGTTCTTTTTAAGGTAATATTGTTCACACCCTATTTACCTCAATACCCAGTGTCTGGAACATGGCGATATTCAAATGGTAGAAGAGTTAGCTGGCAGAGTCACTGTAGTAATGATTCTAACATGCATGATAGTATGCTAAGAATAGGTATCCCCTTAGGATAAAATGAAATTATTTTAGTAAAAGGCATATTTGCTTTGATGTGTTACTTGAGATGAATCGTTCTGTTTAACAACGTAGTATACAGAACATTTACATTGCAAATAAACATTTCATGTTTAATGCCAATTTATTCCATTGATTTAAATGTTTAAAGAGTTCTGTTCTTTACCTGTAGGAATAAACATTACTACACTGAGGAGCCAGTGTGATGCTGCTTCTCAGACTCTTTCTGCTCATCACTTAGAACCCCGTGATTTAAAGATTATGGTTAGCTCTGGACAGCAGAAGTCATTGGCTAAACCCTCATCTTCTTTAATAAATGTTCTGGGACAGAAAGAACCACCTTCTGTGAAAACTTCAGTCACAACATCAATTTCAGAGCCTTGGATCCAAAGAAGTTTCTATAGGTCATCTAATGCTTCAGACAAAGGTAGTGATACCCAGAAAACGTTTTTTTCTTCTTCTTCTCCTGCCTATTCATCTGAATCTGAATGCTCAAGTCCAAGTCCTGTTATTTTCTTGGATGAAGAGGGATATCAAAAAAGTTTAAAAGCAAAACTTGAGCTGCCTAAAATTCCTGTGATGAAAGATGATGTAGAGGATTCAGACTCAGAAGTAAGTGAATTTTTTGATAGTTTTGATCAGTTTGATGAACTAGAACAAACTTCAGAGACTTCTTGTGTATTTATAAAAGATCCTGTCATAGGGAAGTCATCTCAGAAGAAAGGACATAAACATGAAAAGTCTTGTATGAATCCTCAGAAATTCAAGTTTGATTGTCCAGATCTTCCAGCTAACGTTAGGAAACCAACTCCTCGTAAACCAGAATCTCCATATGGTAACCTGTGTGATACTCCAGATTCTCCTCGCCCTGTCAAGGCATCAGGGGAAGATAGTGGTTTGTTTAGCCCTATTCGATCCTCTGCTTTTAGTCCTCTTGGAAGCTGTACTCCTGCTGAATGTTTCTGTCAAACAGATAGTGGTGGAGATAGGATTCATGAAAATCATGATTCTATTTATTACACCTATGAAGATTATGCAGATAACATTTCATGTGAAGTACTAGGCTCAGTTCTTCATGCCCAACATTCTGATTCAATGTCAAACGTTAATAGTACTGAAAGAGGAGAAAGTAAAACTGTGCCTTTTAAGCATGGAAGCCTTGATCATGAAGATAAACCTAAAAATAAATCTTCAGTGATTAAAGATAGCATTCAGAGATTTGCATCAGATCTGGTGGAAAAAAGTTTTGGCAGTGCATTTAAAGACTTACAGAAAGGAGTCTCTTCATGTACCAATGTCTTGTGCCATTTAGCCATCAAATTGACATCATCTGTTTTTCAGATGGCATTTAATGAACTGAGAAGGCAGCGTGCATTTTCGCTGAAAGAACGTGCCATTAGTGGCCTGGCCAGTTTTTTGGTGAATGAAGCCTTATCAAATGCCTTAAAAGATTTACAGTATGTAAAGAAGCAGATATTTACAAACACAGTTGCTAGGTTTGCTGCAGATCTTGCTGAAGAGCTTGTTTTTGAAGGCATCATGGAAGTGTGTCAGTTTTCATATTCTCCAACACCTACATCTCCACAGTGTCAGTCATTTGACTTTGAAAACAAAATAGTGAAGTCATATGCAAAAGACTTGTCTGAGTCTGTAATACAGGAAGCATTCATTGAGCTATCACAAGTTGATGTGCCTTTCACAACAAAGGCAGCAGTTAGTTTATCTACAGATAACATCAAGTATGTGAGTGCAGAAAGTGTAGTACCATCAACACAGACCTTCACATTTTCCCCATCTTTTAACAATCAAGCAATTATGGTGACAAAACCAGTGCAGGAATATAAAAAGGCGTATACAGTGCAGCAGGCCTTGTTTTGTACTTCAGGAATTGTCACTTCCATACCAGTGCCCTTGGCAGGAAGTGCCCTTCTCCCATATCATATTTCCTCTACTTTATATCAGGCAAAGTCTCAACTGTCATCTGGTGAAAGTAATTTAAATGGTGATTCTATGCAAGCACATGTTGCTACAAAAAACAAAGAAGAAGTAGCTTGCCTCAGAAATATTTGTTTACCTTCAGAACACAATCCGGGTGACCAAAATGATTGTAAACCAACTCATGATGATGTTGAAATGCAAAGTTCCTCAAAATTAACAACTGATCCTGTGATTATTCGCAACTTCTCTGCAGCAATGGTGCATACAATAGTAAATGAAACTTTAGAGTCAATGACATCATTTGATGTTACAAAAGCAATTGGTGAACACACAGATTATTTAACTGAAACAATGAAGGGAAAAATCTCTCCTTTTTCCCACTGTGATCAAGCAACCCAACAGAGTGAAGTTAACAATAAGGATGTGTTTGCTGAACAGTTGTCTAAATCTATTATTAAACATTCCATAGATAAAAGCAAATCAATGATCCCAAATGTAGATAAAAATGTAGTACATAAGGAAGGCTTGATTGTTCCAGAAGAAGAATCAAAGTTAACCTTAGAAAAGTTCCCCAAATGTCTTGAGACTCAAGATCACTTATCTCACTGTTCAGTTTCAGTTGGAAAGGATTGTGTTCCAGAATATAAAGAATCTGTGGCTCATGGATTTTCTTCAGCAGCTCTACCACCTTGTACAATAATGGCAAGTCAAAAACCTGATATGAAGGAACCTGCCAGGGATAAACCAATAAAAAAGCATAATTCGAATAATACAGCACTTGAAGCCTTTTCTTTTGGACAGGAAAGCCCTTTTCACAACTCACAAAGTTTCTCTTCTACAGTCCTTACCTGTGCAGATGGTTTGCATGTTGAAGATAAACAGAAAATCAGAGACAGAAATGTAACACCTGATACTCCTCCATCAACTCCTCTGGTACCATCTCAAGCTAGTTCTGAGTGGGATATCAAGAAGTTAACCAAAAAGCTGAAGGGGGAATTAGCCAAAGAATTTGCACCGGCTACACCACCTTCTACACCTCACAACTCATCTGTTTGTAGTTTGTCTGAAAGTGAACAAAATACTATAGAAAAAGAAGAGTTCATGTTGAAACTCATGCGATCTCTTTCAGAAGAAGTTGAAAGTAGTGAAGGTGAAGAGCATCCAGAAACGGATGTGAAGTCAGAGCACTCAGGGAAGAAAGTCCAGTTTGCAGAAGCATTAGCTACCCACATCATTTCTCTTGCAACTGAAATGGCAGCCTCTCATTTGGATCATAAAATAACTCAAGAACCTGAGGGTCAAAGTCCTTGCTTAAATTTACAGAGTCAACAGATTATATCACCTACTCTTTTAAGTCATTCAGATGCAGATTTACAGACCTGCAATTTTGCAGGTGATATGGCAGCAGAGGTCATTGCAGAAGCTGAGAAAATAGCAAAAGTTAGAAGTTGTGTATTTTTCAGGCAGAAGAAGAATAGTTGTCATATTGATGGAGACCAAGATTATAAATTGGAAGAGAAGTTGGAAACTGAGGTTTTAGCACACCCAAGAGAAGCAGATTCATTTATTCTTTCATTACCACCAACTTATTGTATGCCAGGTCTGACATATAAGTATCCCAGCTGTGAAAGTGTGACAGATGAATATGCAGGTCATGTTATTCAAATACTGAAACAGGAAGGTGGGAATGGTGAGTTAATAATGGATCAGTATGCCAACAGGCTTGCTTATCGATCTGTTAAGTCAGGATTACGTGAAGCAGCCAAGACAGCTAAAATGAAGTACAACTCAAAAATGTTCCCTCTGCAAAGCTCACAGTGGAAAACCAGCAACGACCTGTTAATATTCTCAAATAAAGAGTACCATGAAGAAGTAGATAAAAAAGTACAAAGAAAAAAAAATGGAGGTCACCTTTGTAAAAATCAAAGTTGTGAAAGGACCCAGGATACATGTAGAAATGAGCACTCTGAACTCTGTAGTTTTTCGGCCTCTCTTGCTCACAGCATAACAAGAGATGTTAAAAAAGAGCTGATAGCACCTACATTTGACATGCCAAAATCCTTAACAGATTCTTGCCTTTTTGAAAAATCTGGATGTATTGAAGATACTGAATGTCTTACTGAACCAGAGTTTCCTAAGTCTCTTCAGCCTTCCTCACAAAATCATGGATTTTACCATAGTACAGATAGCTTAAGTGGATATGGATGTGGAGAGAATATTGTTCAAGCTATAGAACAGTATGCTAAAAAGGTAGTAGATGATACTTTAGAGCTAAGTCTAGGATCCACAGTTTTCCAAGTGTCTGAGACCGCAAGGTCAGCAGATAGGATCACTTATGCAGAAAAGTTGTCACCCCTTATAAATCAAGCTTGCAGATATTGTGACCTTAAAGAACTCCATGATTGTACTGGAAATTCATCTCAGCAGTTTTCCAAACAGGGTTCATATGCTACAAATAAGCCAGTTTCAAATACAAAATTTAGCAACGTTTATCGAAAATCTAGAATTTTTCATCTTGATGTCCCTCAAATTCATGTTAATCTTGATAAAAAGACAGTGCTTGCTGAGAAGATAGTTGCTGAAGCTATTGAAAAAGCAGAGAGAGAGCTGAGCAATACCAGTTTGGCAGCTGATAGTGGCATTGGACAAGATGGCATTAGCTTTGCTGAAAGTCTTACCACAGAAATAATGACGTCAGCTATGACGAATGTTGGACATGCCGTCAGCAGGTAAGTCCTTTCTTAAGATGAAATAAAAAATTAAATTTGATCATGTGTGTCTTAGATCCTGTTCATGAAAGTATGATTATTTTAATCCTAAATTAGGAAATATTTTTCCCATTGCATTTGTGTGTGGTTTTGTATCCTACATACGACTTTCATGTATTTTGTTTCTTGATCCCTTTTGAGGAAAGGTATCGTCCATTTACAGGGCTGGAAGATGAGGGTTAGAGAAGATAATCACTTTGTCCAAGTTCATGAATCTATGAAGTAGGTAGAGTCAAAGAAATAGCTGGAGACTTTTATAGAGTAAATATAGACTATTGTCATATTAATTTACTACTCTTAGATTTTTGTGTAGTATTTTCTTTTTCTTGTTTATAAAGGTAAATTTTCTTATGAAGAACATGGTTTAATCAAACTGTTTTGAGGAATAAAACAATATCCTCTAAATACTTCTACCAGAGACACTGCCCCTCTTGATCAGTTCACAACCTTAAGGGTTCTGATGATCATACTGTGTCCTTTCCTTTAGTAGCTGTCTCTTTTGCTCTGTGATTCTAACAGATTGATGAACATTTTCACTTTGAGCCTTCTTCCTCAGAAAATGTAAGGACTAACCTATGGTATTAGTTTGCAGGATTATTATTTGCAAGCCCCAATGCAAAGAGAAAATGAATTGAGGTGGAACTTAGTTGAGTCACATGGTATACCAGATTTTTTGAATAACTTTTGTCAACTTAAGACCAAGACTGCCTGTTTCCTTGGCTGTCCTTAAATAGAGATGCTGTTTGGCTAGGACTCTTGAATCCAGTTGTCCTGTGGCATCCTCTTGGGAGGAAAGATGCTGTAAGTTTCTGGGCAATAAGGCTAGGTCTCTGTTTGCCTTAATTAGGCAGACTCCTAGATCAGAGGTTGGTAGACTACAATCTGTGGCTGTCTTATGGCCTACTGCTAAGTTTTATGTGGACCACAAGCTAAGAATAGTTTTTACATTTTAAAAAATGGTTTGACAAAAATCAAAAGAATATTTTGTGACATGAAATTTGAATTTCAGTCTTCATTAATAAAGTTTATTGGAATATCTCCATACTCATTAATTTATATATTTTTGGTGACTACATTTTTGCTAAAATGGAAGTAGAGCAGTTGCACCAGAGACCATATAGGCAACAACATCTAAGTATTTACCATTTGACCCTTCAAAGCAAAAGTTTGTGAACCTCTGTCATAGACCCACATTTTCTTTGTTCATGATAACCTGTTGGTTAGATGATAAATACATAATATGTGGTTAATTAATATTAAAAATAAGTGGTAGTGAGCTAGGCTTTTTTTTTTTTTTTTTCAACAATTGATTCAACTTTCCTCTTTCCCCAAGTAGCCTCAGATCATTTTAACATCCTCTATCCCTCTTCCTAACCCTTCCCACCCACCATCCCAGTCTCGTGGGAGGAACTCTGTAGATCAGTGTTTCTAAGACATTATTCTCAGGACCTAGCCAATACCTCCAGTGTATGTGTGTATATATTTTTAAAAATAAATTTTTTTTGGTTGTAGTTGGACATAGTACCTTTATTTTATTTATTTATTTTTATGTGGTGTTGAGGATTGAACCCAGTGCCTCGCACATGCTAGGTGAGCCACAATGCCAGCCCCGGTACCTCTAGTATATTTTACTTTACCTTCTTAGGACTTCAATAGACAGGCCCCTGAAGTTCTTATTGTAAGTCAACTTTTTATCCAGGATGGTATTTACAAAGAATATTATTTTGTGGTTCTTTTCTGTTTCTTTTAATAACTGTGCTAGAGTTCTGTAAGTGCTTACTGTTAAAAATTGACTCTGGTGTATTCAGTTTGCATTTCACATCTACTTCTGAAGTTGCCTTTCAAGCTTGAAGTGGGATTTTTTTTCAGATGTCTTTAAGATATTATTTGGGTTATTTCACTAATGTTCCTTTTAAATATATATGGTAGTATATCACAAAGCTTTAATGTTCACATGGGTAACATGTAAATGTCAAATGGGAGACTAAATGATAGTACATTTTTGTAAGAACAAAACATCTAGATTATATTCTGAGCTATTATTTCTGGGCCAAAATCTCCTAACAGTCATTAAAAACTCCTCTTTGGACCTCAGCCTGGGGGTCATTTCCATAAAAATGTAGCATATATCAGGAAAAATATCAGAAAGAACAAAATACAGCTCTATTATTATTCAGAACTATAATGTACTTGAATTTGGAATGCCCAATATAAATCTAGTAGGTATATCTTAAATGCAAAAGAAGAATTTTTCCTATAAAAGGAAAGCACTTCAGGGCCTATTATATGCACTGGGGATATAGAAGAGAGTAAAACACACAAAATTAGTTTTTCTTAAAGTTTACTATAGTGGAATGAGGTAGACCCTAGATAAGTAAAATGTTGTATGTCCCATAGTGACCAGTGCTTCAGAGGAAAAATAAAGCAAGGTAAAGAGTTAGAAGAGTTTCAGTGGTGGCAGTGGGCAGTGACAGTTGCAGTTGGCTTGCAGTTTTGAATAAATAGGTAGCAGGCCAAGAAATAACTGGCAAAGTAACATTTAAGCTAAGAGCCCAAAGTGAGGACAGCCTAAGTCATATGGGAATCAGAAGTGTGTTCCTGTCAAAGAGGTGGGATTGTGCATGTTCAGAAACAATAGGCTTATGTTGATGAAGTAGAGTAAACCAGGGATATGATATGGAAGGTGATAAGGTGGACATGAGAAAAGACTAGCTAGTATGCTGTAAAGGACTTTTGCTTTCAGTCTGGTGAGAAGCCATTGAATATTTTTTGATGAGAAGACTGACATTTTTTTCTTTATGTTTAGATAGCACTTTAAACTACCATAATTCGAATAATACATAGAAGGGGCAATTACAATAGTTGAGCAATGAATGAACTTTTTTTTTTGTGATGATGTAATAAAAATACAAATGTCTGCTTATTGGGGGGGAAAAACACAAGCATGAAAAGAGTTAATGATCCATGCTCAAAATTTCATGGCTAGTTTGAATGTGGGCTTGATTGACACTTCTAGAATTCCTTGAGTTACTTATTTTGTTTTTAAAGCCAGAAAGAGGCTACTTTAGTACAGCTTAAATACTGTTTTTCAAAATAGATGATCAACTTAGGAACTTATACTCCTCATGGTATCCCAGATGAAAAATAGAAACTGCTTTAAACAGAATTTATATAAATGATGGACTAGGAATGGATTCATACTGAATTATTGGGTATCTCAGTTATGTTTGAAGTTAATATGCTATCCTACAAAGTCTCATTATTAGCACACTGGTCTGACTCTAAATATCATCTCTTGTTTTTGTCGTCTCTATTATCAGTTTAATAATCTAAGAGTTGAGATCTGTGATGCTTTTAGTGTGATATTATTATTATTGTTGTTTTCTTTTCTTAGTTCAAAAGAAATAGAGGACTTTCAATCAATTGAGTCATTTGGTAGCCAGCAGATGAATCTCAGTATTGGTGATGACAGCACTGGTAGCTGGTCCAATTTAAGTTTTGAGGATGAACACCAGGATGAAAGCAGCAGTTTTCATCATCTGAGTGAAAGGTAACTAAAATTTTGTGTACATTGTGTAAAATTTTGTGTTATAAATGCTGTAAATTTACACTAAGTATTATTTAAAAACTCTAAATTTGGAAATACGCTATTACTTTCAAAATGTGTTTTATTATTAACAACATGTTTATAAAGGTTTCTGATACTTATTAAATACAATACTTAGCTGAGCTATTGTTCTTTGGTTATGTCAATAATGTCAATAGTTAATTTGAATATAGATATTTGATTTTCTTGCCTTTTAAACTTTTCCTAAACTTTTCAGTAATATATTTTCTTTTTCACTTTAAAAAGGATAGGGTTTTTGTTTCCCCCCCATTAGAGGTTAGGAAAAGGGACAGTTATCTGTAAAAGGCATCAATATGGCTGTAATTTTGTTTATATTAGTTAATATATTTTTGCAGGGAAGGGTAAGCTGTTACTGCTGTTAGGAATAAAGTCACAAAGCATATGCATACTTGAAAGACTGAAAATACATAAACCCATTATAAAAATGTTTTTTATATCTTGACATTTGCTTCATATATAACTTTTCTTAGTTAACATTGTTCTTAACAGTCTTTGAAATATTTTCTTAATTATGGTAATTGTTTCTTATATTCTTACCTCTATCTAAAAGTATCCTGACCTATAAATTCCCATAAAATTTCTATCCACATTAGCTGATAATTAGCAATAATAAATATTGTGCAGTGCTGAATCTGGGGAGTGGGAGGAGTTCTCAACATTCTTACTCTATGTGGGAAGGACCCTGAAAGGCTTCTTTGGAATTGACTTACTAGGAAGGTGGAAGGAAGAACCAGAGAAGGATCAGAGAAGGGATCAGGTAGCATAAGAAGAGTCAATGGCCTTTCACCTGTTAAGACGCTGCATCTCAAGAGTATTTTGTTAGCTACTTGCATTAGCCACTATTAAAATTTTTTTAAAGTATATAATTTGTCATAGTTTCTTAAAAGAAATAATTATATTTCTTAAAATCCAGATCCAAAAAGATAGTCTTTAAAACTGGCAGAAGCAGATGGAGCAATGTTATAAATCATAGTTTGCCCTTTTCCATAACTTTATCTAGAATAGAATATTAACATTTAATTTTTTTCTCTTGTCTTTGAGAAACACAAGCTTCTAGGATTCCCATGTGGGTTGACATGGTTGCTTAGGAAATTCTGGTGTTAAAATAGGAGAGCTATTATGACTTGTGCTACTGTAAACACTGATGTGGCTGTGTCACTATAGTATGCTGATTTTAAACCCTTTGCAAAAATACTGAGGAGTAGGATAGCTGGATCAAATGATGGTTTTATTTCTAGTTTTTTGAGGAATCTTCATGCTGCTTTCCAGGGTGTGTGTACCAATTTTCAGTCCCACCAGCAATGTATGAGTTTACGCTTTTCTCCACATCCTTGCCAACATTTATTGTTACTTTTATTCTTAGTAGTTGCCATTTTGACTGGAGTGAGATGAAGTCTCAGTGTAGTTTTAATTAGCATTTTTCTTAATTGCTAGAGATGTTAAACATTTTTTCATATATTTGTTGACCATTTGTATTTCTTTTGAGAAATATCTGTTTAGTTCCTTAGCCCATTTATTGATTGGGTTATTTGTTTTTTGGTGTTAAGTTTTTTGAGTCCTTTATATTCTGGATATTAATGCGTTATCTGAGGAGCAAGTAGCGAAGATTTTTCTCCCATTTTGTAGGCTCTCTCTTCACACGCTTGATTGTTTTCCTTTGCTGTGAAGAAGCTCTTTAATTTGATGCCATCCCACTTATTGATTTTACTTCTTACACTTTAGGAGTCTTGTTAAGGAAGTCACTTCCTGAGCTGACATGTTGGAATATTGGACCTACATTTTCTTGTAGTAAGTGTGGGGTTTCATTGGAATTCCTAGGTCTTTGATCCACATAGAGTTGAGTTTTGTGCAGGGTGAGAGATAGGGGTTAAATTTCATTCTGCTACATATGGATTTCCAGTTTTCCCAGTACCATTTGCTAAAAAGGCTATCTCTTTTCTAACATACATTTTTTGCACCTTTGCCTAGTATGAGATAACTTTATTTATGTGAGTTTGTCTCTGTATCTTCTTTTCTATTCCATTGATCTTCATGCCTGTTTTGGTGCCAGTACTGTGTTGTTTTTGTTCCTATACCTCTGTAGTATCATTTGACGTCCCATAATATAACGTCTCCTGCTTCAGTGTTCTTGCTAAGGATTGCTTTGGCTATTCTGGGTCTCTTATTTTTCCAAACGAATTTCAAGCATTTTCTATTTCTGTGAAGAATGTTATTGGAATTTTGATGGGAATTACATTGAATCTATGTAGTGCTTTTGGTAGTATGGCAGTTTTGACAATATTACTTTGGCCTATCCAAGAACATGGGAATTCTTTCCATCTTCTAAGGTCTTTTTCAATTTTTTTTAGAGTTCTGTAGTTTTCATTGGAGAGGTTCTTCGCCTATTTTGTTAGATCAATTCCCAAGGGGTTTTTCCTTTTTTTTTTTTTTTTGAGGCTATTGTGAATAGGATAGTTTTCCTAATTTTTTAAAGCAGATTCATCATTGGAGTAGGCACATGATTGATTTTTGTGTGTTAATTTTTAATCCTGCTACTTTGTTGAATTCATTTATGAGCTCTAGAACTCTTCTGGTGGAGAAGTTTGGGTCTTCTAAATATAGGATTATATCATTGGCAGATAGAGATAATTTTAGAAGCAGAGTTAGCTAAGTTATGGAGCCAACTTAGGGGCCCTTCAACAAATGAATGGATAAAGAAAATGTGTTATATATACACAGTGGAGTATTACTTGGCCATAAAGAAGAATGACTTTATGGCATTTGCTGGTAAATGGATGAAACTGGAGAGTATCCTGCTAAGTGAAATAAGATAGTCTCCCAAAGTCAAAGATAGATTGTTTTCTACTATATGTGGAAGTTAATCCACAAAGGTCAGGGGGATTAAAAAAAAAAAAATCAGTGGGTGGAGTAGACAAAGGGGAGTGGGGGGAAGGGAGGAAGAAGAAGAGATGGAATAAGGAGAGATAGTTAAATGTATATGACCTAACATTCTTATGTACATATATGAATATTCCATAGTGAATCTCACTAGCATGTACATAAACAAAACACTAATTAAAAACAAAACAACTGTAAGTAAGTAACAGAAAGATCTGTAGAGTACAGGTAAGGTAACAGGGGATGGGAGGAAGGAAGGGGAAGTACTAGGGACCGAATTAGAACAAATTATATTCCATGCTTTTATAATTATTTTATATTACATAATTATAATTCAAATGAGTTCTATTGTCATTGAACTACAATAACCAATTTTAAAAAACTAAAAAAATAAAAAATAGAACTATTGTATGAAAGATGATATGTCAAGAGCTTTGTAATGTTTTGAACAACCAATAAAAAAATAAAAATAAAAATATATTATTATATTTAAAAAAAAAAAAAAAAAAAAGAACTATTGGTGGAGGCTAGTGGCCCTAAGAGGATTTATACCCAGTAGAACAACTCTGTGCAAAGAAGTTAACTATGTAATTTAATGAGAAGAGGGAGTATTCTACCAGTTTTATCCTTTATTTTATCTTCTTTAGCATTAGTTCGTCAATCCTGTAGAATATTCATTTGTGGATGGCTCATAAACAAGGATGAAAAGATAATCCCACTAATGAAATTAAGACTTGAGTCAGGCTGATGTTAAAATAATTATACTTAACAAGAGTAAATACATTTAGGTTCCAAAATTAATTATTTGAACTCATATAGGGAGTAAGTCTGGCTTTATAGTATTTTGTCAAAAAAAGGTCTATGTTTCAATTGACCACATTATTAAAACTAATAACATTATTATTAAAACTAATAATTATTAAAACTAATAATGATTTTATTTGGTATTAAGATTTGGGAGAAAGAAAAAGATTGTGGGGCTCATCCTGGGTTGGTGGTGTGCTTGCTGGACATAATTTCCAGGGCCTCACCTTCAGAGATTGATTTATTAGGTCAGTAGAGAGTCCTGAAAATCTACTTGCTTGATAAGTCTCTTAGATGATTTTATTGGAATCTAAAGATAGATTGCTTTACATTTTTTATCTTTTGGTGACATTTGCTCTATGTGCTGTTCCTTTATATACAGAGATCAAGATGGGAGATAAACACCTTGCACTTTCACTCTAGGTAGAAAATAAATGACAACAAATTAAAGAAACAGTAATTTCAGGTTTGCATATGTGTTTAGGAGGATTGTATTATTATTTAGTAAGAGAACTGGTCTGTAATCTCAAATATTTCAAATGGTTTGTGATTGTTACAAGTTATGTGTTACACTAGTTAAGAGATGGGGCTGAACTTGCAGAATTCTTGAAATATTTTGTATGAGATGTGATAGAATTAATAGTAGACTTCCTATGACTGAAAGCCACAATTAAGAGTTTTGTACTTGACTACCATTGGTATGAGAGTGTAAGTATGCTGGTTCTAGACAAAGGAAATATGAAAAGGCAGAAAAGGAAATGATGGAAGTGATAATTGTTTCAAGAATGAAATAGTCTATTATGTGAAGATTTTTTTTTTCCCCATTGTTGGGATGGAGGGTGATCATATCTTCCAGCTTACTCAGGCCAGTTCTGGTTTATTTCTCCTGTTTTGATATAATTTTTAATGGTATCTTCTTACATTTTCAAGTACCCAAGTTAGATGAAAAATTATATTGTCATCGTAGTTAGAAGTAGTCTTTTATAAATAACTGATCTTAAGGCAGACCCATTTTGAGGAGCAAAAGGGTGGAGGAGATGAGGTGACAGAGATTTTGAAGTTTAAGTCTTTACATTATTTAGTTGTTACTTGTTTTCATGTTCATCTAATGCTTATGGTGGTAGATTTTTATTTTAATTAAATGGAGAAAGCATTATTGTTATTAGGCTATGAATAAGAATTTTAATTTAGTAACTTGTTTTTGTTTAATAATACTATTGATAGATGTAAGTACAATTTTTGAAATCATTAATTTTCTCTTTCTCTGGCACACAGCTGTTTGTCCATTCTATATTTCTATATTTTCTCATTTTTAGTTTGTCTGACAACAGACTGCATGGATAAGACTCTTGGTTGTTTTAATGGTTTTATAATAGAGTTATATTTGTTTGAACGTATGTTAAAATACTGCTCAGTTTTAACTTTTGTTCTGTAATATATTATGGTTTGTGACAATTTGATGCTATTAGTATGAATATAGATAGGTAAATTATTTGAGATTGATTGGAAACTGTTAGAACTTTAAGTAATCATCCTTTTTTGGTAACCTTGTCAATATTTACTGATGCACATGTAATGATTTAATGTTAATTTCTTTAGAAGCAAAATTTCATTTTTGTATTAATATTTATTTTTATAATTGCCTAGCCTAATATCAGGAGATATAGCCGCTTATCACTGCAAACTAATGTGCTTACTAATTCTTTTAATAATTAGGAATGATTAGAATTTTTAAAAAATTGCATGTTGAAGGTTTTAATCTGAAAAATTGAATTTAATTTTGTTTCTGAACATCGTTGCTTTTTTTAAAAAAATTGCTTTGCTGCAGTTATAGAATATAGTTGCTTTCTTCTTCTTTTGGTTAGGTAGTGTAAGAATTTATCTGAATGTGGTATCAGTGACTGGTGAATCAGACAAGTGTGATTAAGCCTTGATTATTCTAACTTTATTCTGAAGAAAATGTGTGTTATTTGCCACCTACTGAATTACACATAATGTAAAAAATAAAGGTAATTGACATAATAAGAATATTTTAAAACTAGAAAACAACATCTATTTGAGACTATGTTTTGGTTTATTCATTCTGTCTCCTCCATATTCCTCACCCAAACCTGTAATAAGCCAGTAGTTTAACTCTATTTAAAAAATTGAAAGAATCTTAATCTTGTTTGTTTTCTTTTTAAACTATGCAAACTGAAAAGTATTACCTTTTTACAAATTATATCCTAAGATTAGCCATAAAAATTAATTTCATCATCCATTTATTTCCTGTCTTGAAAATCATTCTATTGTCTTTGTTTGCAAAATAATTGTAAGCTTAGAATAATTTACGTGATGTATGGAGGAAAAAGAAAAAAACTTTTGAGTCTCTGATCCTGTCAGGTACTCTTTAGAGTAGCAGTGATGACCTCTCGTCTGCTCAGTGGATGGATGCTACTCTATTGTGGCAGCTTCAGGACATGCACAATTATCAAGGACAGAAGCTGTTCCAAGGAAAACCAAGGTGGTCTTAACTATTCACTACTAGTTCAGCTCTGTTCTTTTCTTCCTCCGGCAGTAATGGTAACAGCAGTAGCTGGAGCAGTCTTGGTTTAGAAGGAGATTTGTATGAGGACAATTTATCCTTTCCAACATCAGACAGGTTGGTCCAGTCTAGAAACTTAAAAACTGATGAGTCTTTCACCACTAATGCATGATGTCATATTCTTAAAGAGAATGTGGGTTACAGTACCAGTATTTATCAACCTGCTTTTCTCCTGTATTTTGACATGATTCTGCTTGATAAATTTACATCTAATGAAACAATTCAACTATGCTAAGACATGACTGACATCTAATTGCAAAATGTGTGACTGTATGCATGTGTTTCTCTGCTTGCTATTTTTCATTCTACCAATTATTATTTCATTAAAAAGAGCTTGCTTCCTACAGGATTTCTGTTGGCTTTTCTTTTTTCTTTTTTTTTTTGTATGTAGTTTTATTTTATACATAATGAAAGCATAGAAAAATGTTTTTATTGTGTTAAAAATATATGTAAGTGGCACCAATAGAAGTGCTAATTTTTTATTATTTATGAATTCTATAATATTCAAATGCCATATTATCTAAAATCAAATTAGAATAGTTTAGCTTTAAATTATTTAAAATTCAATTTTATTAAGAAATTACTTGGCTCTAAACATAATGGTAAGTTAGGACTTCTTGGTTATTGATAACTTTAGGCATCATTTGCAGTTCAAATTTTAACATGAAATGATGTGAGAAGCAATGCTTCCTTTTTTTGTCATTTCTCCCCTTTCCAAATTGTCATATGTCCTATTGTAACATTCATTTCTTACATTTCCAAGAAGTAGTTTATTAATTATTAATTAAGCCCCCCCTTTTTTTTAAATGCTGCTATTTTCTTCAAAAAGTGATGGAGAAGATGAGAAAGATGAAGATCATGAGGACAATGTAGAAGGTAACTGACAGTTTGTTTTTTCAAAGAGTTTGCTTGTTTTTTGTATAAGATTTCCTGGAGGAGTCTTTTACAGTTTGTATTTGTGCATCTTCATCAGATACTTTGTCTGGATTTGGGTTTTTTTTGTGTGTGTGTGTGTGTGTGGTGCTGGGGATTGAACCTGTGAGTCAAGCACTCTACCTACTGAGTTATGTCCCCAGCCCCTGGTATAGGTCCTTTTGAAAAGTTTGTATTGTTTGGTTGCCACTAGTAAAGTACTCATTGGTGTTAAGACTGGACTATTTTTAAAGAATTATTCAATTATTTGAGAAGAAATATATGATAATCTCTCCACATTGTTGTCATTTTCAAAATATAAAGATCTAAAATCCTTATGTTATAATTTGGTATAATTATGGCATATTACTCTCATAGTATTTTCCTTCCAAACTGGTAATTTTTAGAACTAATGTTTCATGCCAGACTGGCATGAATAAGTAAAAATGAAAAGATACTTCTAAGTGCCTCGGTAATTATTTATTCTTTAATTCCAGTTCTATACTCATGCATATGTATATGAGAGGAAAATATTAAAGCCTTCCTTAATGAATATAGTTCCACATATCTCAATACTAGATGTCATTGGCTTTTAATCCTTAATTCATATATTAGAATGCCTTGTGAATCTAGAAAATTTTCACATTGAAATGGAGTTTATGTTGTATTCAGATAATTGTTTAATTTTGCCCCCAAATCTTATTTTTCCTGAAAAATGAAAATACTAATAACATCTTCTATAGAGTAGCACATATAAATAAAATATATTTATGCTGTTTGAACCAGTGTATTTTTGTTCTTTCTTTAGAAGTAGGCAAACTGAGAAAATGCTGAAAAGAATTTCTTGAAATGTACTTTATAAAACTGTTGAGTTTCCAATCAGTTTTATCTTCAAGTGTCTTTGTTTGGGAAAGTTACATCCCTTTTTTAACCTAAAATCATCATATTTAAGATTATTATTAATTTTATTGTCTTTTGTGTATTAGACATTCTTCCTATAGGAAGTCTAGAAAGTTTTTCTCATCAAATATAAAGTCAGCATAGAACAGTATTTTTAGAATTAGCAATAGGCTAGGTAATGCTTGCTTTATTTTTGTTTACTAAAAATGTATTGGCTTTGTCTATAAAAGTTGTGTACTTTTTCCCAAGTAACACCTGTGAGCAGAATTATTCCAAAGACTATATATACATGGTATAAATGCATGTGGTAAGTATTTCTCAGTATTGCATAACTAACTTTACTGAAGAATTATTAGGCAGAAAGAGATAGAAGTTTATATAAATATGAATTTCATTTTAAAAATTTTCTTTTGACACCACCCAGACTGTTTTGGATTTCTTTTGTGAGTAGGTAGAAATAAGAAGGTTAATTATATGCAAGTTAGTCATTACTCAGCTTTTAAGATTATCATAGGTATTTCTCATTACATAGAAAGTTATAGCTAACTTTTTCAAATTTGTTAAAGGACATATTTCTCTGGATTTACAGAAAGATTAAAAATTTTGGAAATCCTAAGGCAACAAACCTTTGTATTAAAAACCTAATTGTCATTAAACAAGAAAATAAACTTGAGAGCAGCACCTTTTTTTATATTAGGCTGTACCAGAAAATTTCATGGTCTGGCTTTTGGGATTTAAGTGGTTACATATGACATCTCCCACCCACTTCACAAACACTATTTTGCCTAAAGAATGAAGTGATTGAGTGTGGAGCCACATTGCCAGTGTTCATATCCTGGCTTAGTCATTTTACATTGTAAGAGTCTGGATCTCTCTTGGCCTGAAAACTTACTTTTACCTGTAAAATAAAGGTGATGATACTTCATAGGGTGTTTGTGAGGATTAAAGGAGTTTATATATAAAAAAAATTTAGAATAGTACTTAGGATATAATATGTTATACCACGGTTTGCTGCTTTTCTTTCAGATTGTTTCTGTTTCATGTTTATTTTGATTGCAATGATAGCTTTATTTTCTCTCCTTTTACCTGTGAGTCATAATTTGACATAAATTATGACATATATAGTATTTGAATTCAGTACCTTACAATAGTATTTCACATTTGTGCTGTCACTAAAAGATCAAAGTTATTCCTTTGTTTTAGCATCATTTTTCCCTTTCAGAGAAATATTTTTGTGTTAGTATGGTACGGTTAAGAAAAGCATTCATTGAAATATATTTGTATATACTTGGAAACCAAAGTATTATGAGTTGAATTGATGAATTTCACTTCATATTGTTTAAATGTATTAGGTTTGGAGCAAGATGGAAAGATTCTGCTAATCACAAACATTGACATGGAGCCATGCACAGTGGACCCCCAGTTGAGGATTATTCTTCAGTGGCTTGTTGCTTCTGAGGCTGAAGTTGCGGAGCTTTATTTTCATGATTCTTCAAAGAAGGAGTTTGTATTAGTAAGTACTTACCTTATGAAGTGGTTGTGAGGATACATTTGACAGTATATAATGTTCTTGTCATCTTGTTAGTCTAGTAAGATACCTGTTGGCAAAGTGATTATATGCTTAGGCTGTGGAGTCGGCAGTTTGGGTTCAGGTGTCAGTTCTGCTACTTTCCAGCAATATAACTGTGGGGAAATTAACCAGTCTAATTTTCAGTTTCCTTAGTTGCACTTTGGAAATTTAAGTATGGAATCTACCTTACAGGGTTTGCAAAATTTTAATATAATAACTGTAAAAAGCAAAATGCTTAGCTTCATGCTGGGCATGCACTAAGTTCTCCAACTAACATGCCATTGATAGGCATTTTATGGGTTCCTATGAAAGATTGAGTTATTCTCTGTATTTATTTGATTCATAATTATTCTTAATAATTAATAAGATTCTTTCTCTGATAATCTAGTTTCCTGAGTATTCATTTTCAAAAGCCAATAAAATTTTAAATAAGATATTTTTATTGAGTGTTTAGTATGTGCTAAGCACTTGTTCATCAAGATTTTCAGTTTACAGTCTTAAGGACTTTTTTCCCTCCATAATTGTCTTTATTGAAAACTTAGGTGAAATATGATATATCAAGAACTATGTATTGTTTTGAACAACCAACAATAAAAAAAAAAAAAAGAAAACTTTGGTTTAATTTTATAGGGTGTAAAATAGTCTAGTGAATAACCAAGTTAGGTGGATCAATAATAACAAAAACGGAATACTCCAGTTACTCTTATTTTCTGATTCAGAATTTAGGAGGATATTGTTGAGAAAGAAGTATTTGAGAAGACATTATATACATACTTTTTTTATGTGTGTATTTTGTCATAATTTTTACTTACAGTAGACTTTTTCAGTGTAGGTTTCTGTTTGGAGCAGAAAGAGAAAATAGGATAGAAAGGAGTGCTCAGGAGATGAATTATCAAGGGGAAAGTATGGGTAGGAGAATTGTTAGAACTGAGCAGGTAGGCATACATTTTTTAAAAAGCTGAAGCAATTAAGAGGCAAGTACAGAATATCTTTGATGATAATGAGGATAATAGAAATACTTTATTTTGTGTCTTTATGCATGATATACTAGTAATTCTGATATTTACACTGTTGAGTAGAACAAACAAACATTATTACCATAAGCATAAATAGAAAATGAGAGATAATCATATAGAAACAAAAAATATAAAAGTCCACTTACATAAGTGAAAAAGATAAAATAGATCAATATTAAGAACTTTTTTGTGCTTAAAAGGACACTTATCAACAAAGTGAAAAGACAACTCACAGAATGGAAAAAAATTTGCAAATTATATGTCTGATAACAGTCTTTACCTATATATATACAGAATTCTTATAACTTAATAAAAAAAGGCAGATAATCCAATTAATAAATGGGCAGAGAATCTGAATTATAGTGGCCAAGTATGTGAAAAGATGGTCAGCTTCATTAGCTGTTAGGTAAATAAACACAGATCAAAACCACTGTGAGCTTCCCATCCTGTAGGAGGAATATAATCAGAAAGGTAATAACAAGAATTGGCAAGGATGCAGAGAAATTAGATCCTTCATATATTGATGTGAGAATCTAAAATGATGTAATTGCTTTGGAAAACATCCTGACAGTTCCTCAGAAAATTGAATACAGTTATTATCATGTTACCCAGCAATTTCTACTACGAGGTGTATGTGCAAGAAAAATGAAAACATACATCCACACAAAAACTTGTGCACAAATGTCCTTAGCAACATAGGTAAAGGGTAGGCATGTCCTAAGTATCCATCAACTGTTGAATTGATAAGTGTGATATATTCACGAATTGGAGCATTATTTGTCAATAAAAAGTAATGAAATAGTGAAACATTTCATTAAACATTTTAGGTAGAACCTTAAAATAATTATGCTAAGTGAAAGAAGATGGTCACAAAAGACCACACATAATTTATGATTCTGTTTATATGAAATACCCAAAGTAGATTAAATCTGCAGAGGCCAAAAATAGATTAGTGGTTGCCTTGGATAGAGGGGGTTAGGAAGAAATGGGGAGTAAGTTCTGACAGGTAGGACTTTCCATTTGATATGATGAGGAAAAATGTTCTAATATTGATTGTGGTGATAGTTGCATTCCTCTTGGTGACTATACTAAACACAATTGTATGTGAATTCTATCTCAATAAAGCTGTTTTTTAAAAAAGAATAAATATGGGACTGGGTTTGTGGTTCAGTGGCAGAACGCTTGCCTAGCATGTGTTAGGCACTAGGTTTGAGTCTCAGTACCACATATAGATAAATAAATTTTAAAAAGGTCCACCAACAACTTAAAAATAAAAAAGGATAAGCATATTTACTTACAGTAAATTAAAGTAGCTTTTCAAAATTTAAATTACTGATCTTTCAAAACTTAAGAACTTATAGAGTAAATAGACAAAAAAGTAAATGAAGTCATGTTCTGATTAGCCTCAGTAGAGTTTATTTAAAACTGTATTTATTTATTTTTGTGTTGAGACATTAACATTTCTTAACTTAGAAAACCTTGTTTCCGTTGAGGCTGGAGTGTGTCTTCCAGAATAAAACCATACTATATGTTGTGGAAGGAAAATCCACATCCTTTTATTAAGTTTGACATTGTCTTTATTATTTTATGTTCCTAATTAAGGTTGTGGCAGATGTATTTAGTTAGGTGAAGAATTTCCTGTAGAGAGTAAGCCTCTGCACTCCCACACAGACTGTCCCTGGGGTGAGGTTTGTGGAGTTGTGTCTCCAAGCAGTCCCAGTCTCATTCTGTGGAAGAGATGTATTTATAAAGGGCAGGAAGGGGTAATGTTTAATTTGGGTAAAGGGGTGGTGCTTTAGAGGATAAGATCTTAGTATAACTGGGAAACAATATTTAGTTGGAAGCAGTAGAATTCTGTTTTATCTAATGATAAAATAAAAACTTTGTTATAAAATTATTTTCTCCTAACTTTTGACATATCTGTCTTTCTTAGCTTTCAAAACGATTACAAGAAAAAGGATGGAAAGTGGGAGACGTCCTGCAGGCTGTGTTTAAATACTACGAAGTGGTGGAAAAGGCTTCCACTGAGGAGAGATGCAAGTCTCTGTTTGATTGGCTCTTGGAAAATGCATAGAACAAATCCCCAAACAGTATATTTTGTTATTTGTTTTGGGAGGGGAAGAAACAGATAAACATACTTAGGATAAAATTTGAGTAGTTAATATTAACGTTTTAAGTAAAATGGGAGGAAAGTAAATATAGCTTTTAAGTGCTTTCTGTCCTCACAGTGTATATAGTTCATACTTTTGTAATCTCTGTCAAAATATTATCTTCACCTATTCTGTATGGTTGTGTAGTGTGTTAGGACCCTAAGAACGTGTATGTGGAGGAAGGTCAACTGGGAGGCTTTCGGGGCATTGTCTAACAGCATTCTTTTTGCATACACACAGTGCTGCTTGAAACTACACTGAGGTGGCTGAGGAGGAGTTTCCATGATAAAGAGAGTTTTGCTCTTTTGCATACAAATGGTATCTGACTAATGACTATCTGACATCAAAAGTAAAATTGAGCCTTTTTTGATTTCAATAGATTCATAGGCTTTGGTCCTGCTTTTTTAAAAATCAGTTTTATTAACATAGATTAGCTATTAGAAGTTTCTTGATTTCCCCAAATTTTAATTTCTTAGTAAAAAACTTTAGTGTCTTAGGTTTTTGTAAACATCAAAAACTATAGTTTTCCCAGCCTTCCATCAAAGGACATTATCTGCCAGTGCTGCTGATTGTCCTGGCATGAAAGTAAGTATCTGTGTGTGTGTTTAAAGGAGAACTTGAATCTTGCCAGTGGTTTTTTTCTTCTTCTTCTTTTTTTTTTTTAAATTTTTTTTCTTAGTTAGAAACACACTATTTAACATTAAAAAGGTGCTTCAAAATAAAATGCTTATGAAGATTGTGCAGTAAAAATTTTTGTCTTTTATTCTATAATTGAGGTTAAGGTTGCAAAACATTCAAATTTTTAAAATTAATGTTAAATATGGAAATACATTCAGAGGAGCCTAATAATGGTTTTCATTGTTGAATTTTTTAAAAAAACTCCCTCCTTTATCAGGAATTATTTTTTTTTTTCCTAGAAAAATGGGGATTTTCCATCTTTCAGTGAAATATGTCTACTGTTTTGTAAAGTTTTGACATGATTTTCCTGGGCTCTCCATTTCCTAATACTTTGTCTTCAAAAACTGCAAGTTGACATGAATAAGAGGACTGAGATTATGTCTTGGTTTTGTATGTGTGTGTTAGTATGTGTAAGTTTTGGGTTCTTCTACTAGTGGATTTTGTAATTGAGGGTGAGTCACTTTCTGTGGGGGCTTTAATTTTGTTCCATTGCATTTTCTTTTGTCCTGAGCACTGACAGTTCTGGAAGCTGTAGAAAACATAGCATCTGCCAGGGAGTAGGAAATCAGGGCACTTACATTAATTCAAATTAAAAATTATGGTAGAGAAATGTGTTTTATAATGAAAGACTCAAATTTGCTTTTTAAGAAAAATGCCAAAAGCTATTTAAATATTTTGAGGTTGTATTGTAAGCTTTGGTTTTTCTCAGTTTAAAATAACAGACACAGGGGAGGCTTTAAACATAATTTTCCTAAAGGTTTTTCAAGTATTTTTAAAGGTGAAAAAGCAGGAAATGTATAACCAGAATTGTTTCTGTCTGAGGCAGCACTGGATTGAGTTTTAAATGTTAGGACCAGGAATGTTTGCTTTTGTTAACTGTAAGGTAGATTAGTTGATTATCAAGTTTAGATTGCAGTTTTACAAGTAACTTTCAAATTGATTTAGTAATTTGGATGTATGTATGGGTTTGATTAACAGCAAAACTGAGTTCTGAATTTCTTTTAAAATAACATGATAATATAGTGTAGTTTTGTAAAACTCTGTTTGAAAATGCTTATTTCTGTTAATAGAATAATCACTTTGAAGTAAGGTTTCCTCATATTCTTCTTTCTTTCTTTTTTTCTTTTTTTGCTGGAGCTGTGCTGGGTTCAGAGTTCCCCTATTTAACAATTACCTGATGACAGGCCAATCATTAGGTATTAGCATGTGTGGTAATAATAGTGGAACTCCATACTTAAATCAATTCAGTGCAGGAGGTTAGAGAAAATATTAACTATTGATAGGTGTGAAAAGAGGTGTGGGTTCAGCATACTTATATAGAGAGAAAATGTTAGAGAATAGAGCAGTATCTCTTAATTAAGTACAGTCTAAACTTTCTTTAAAAGCACTTTGTGACTTTCCAGAGACACTCTAGATCTGTTTGGTTGCTCAGTCTTCAGAACAGCTGTGTTGAGGATAGCTGTGTCTTATTTTATTACAAATTGGTTTTGACATATTTATATGGTAACATTGTAATATTGCCATTCTGTTCATTTTGGTTGTAATGAAATATGTCTTTAGAACTGTTAAAATTGTGTTGTGCAATGAACTGAATTCTTTTGCTTATCCATTTTAAAATTGTCCTGCCAACTGTGGAAAGAAAGTGAATGACACCTTTGACAAGGAGTTTTCAGAATATTATTTCAGACCTTTATTATTTCAGAATATTATTTTGCTTGGCAAAATATGCTTTAGGATGCACTAAAATTTTGTTAGCAATAGCTTAAAAAAAAAAAAGAATACAAGTCTTTCATGTAGTTCTTTCCCTAAGCCAAGTTTAAATTACATTTACATTTTTGGTATTAGTAATGTTGATACTGAAAATATTTCCTGATTTATTCAAAGGATGATTCATTTATAAATTACATATGAAGATAACTATCTATTGGATGGTTTGATATGATTTAATGGTGTTATAAAACATTTGAGAGTGTTCACTCGGTGATGATATGTGATATCTTTATACTTTGAAACATGTTCTACTTACCTTTCTAAATATTTGATGTAAATTAAACTCAATTCATAATACATTTATTCTGCTTACATATGGGTTTTATGTTGCTGTTAGGAGAATTTAATTCCCTATTAAGTGCACCATGTATAAAGTGAAAGATAGTTTGCCCATTTGACATTAGGTGACTTTGATGTTAGGGCATATTTCTTAAATGCCAAGTGTAATCTTCATTCATCATCAGAGTCCAGATTCAAATGTCTGCTTAATTATTTAGATAATATTATTCCACTTAATATCATCAGTTTCCCAGCAGTATATCACTTTACATTTTATGTTTTTCAAAGAAAACTTTACACAGAATTTTTTTTTAATGTGATGCATCCATACTCAGGGTAGGAAAAATACTTTCCTTTAAAAACCCTGTCCACCTGTCATCAGCACAAGAGAATTAGAGCAACAGGAGAAATTAGAAAAATTGTACTGCAGAGTGAAATGTATTTTTTCTCATTTTCAGCAAAATCCCTGTGAGCATTTACTCATTTACTGTATTCCTGCTGTGAAGATGCAGATGCAGTGTTAGTCACTCTTGTCACTTTATTTATTTATTTGTTTACCATCCATGTACATTCCTTTCATATGAATAGAGTTGTGATTCTAGAAGTTCTCATTTTGTTTCTGTTGTAATGTTGAATACTATTTAATGCCCAGTTTTAATATTGCTGAATTTGCTAACTTTGGTTAACTGTGCAGTGTTAAAATAATCCACATTCTTGTTTAATTACTAGATATATAGCAAAAGCAGCCTTGAATAATTATAGCTGTTTATTTGGCTGTGCTCAGTTACTACATTATAATCTTGTACTGTTTAATTGTAACTTTTTTTCCCTCTTCAGTAATTTAATGTTTGCTTATCAAAATATAAACTTTAAGATGCACTAAAATTTTGTTAGCAGTAGCTAAAAAAAATGTTTCAGAAATTACTTTTGTAATAATTTGCAATTATTTGTTCTTTTATCTTACAGTTGTTTAAGCCTGTGATTTTTTTTTCCTCTCCCAAGTAAGAATTCAATAAATTTAAGAAATGTCTAAACTTGGTTTTCATCCTGTAATATCTTGTTAATATTCTCTACTGGACAAGAGCAAAGGCATATAAGACTGCCAAGATAGAAGACATAAAAGGATCTAAATGTTCATATCATGTTTTTTGAGAACAAGAGAAATTAGGAATATTTTTGATTGGACACTGAATTCTCCCTACTAATATTTGCCTCTAAGTGCTGATGTATGTAACTCCAAAGCCTGGCTGCCCTGTCTGTTTTGGATTTAACACAAAGTAGAGTGTTATGATTGCCTTGTACATGAGCATAGTTATGAAATTCTTCTGGCCTGGTTTGAGCACTCCTTCTTAGTGTGTAGAGATACCCTGTTGCATAAGTCACATGAGAAACTCAAAAGTTAGTTCCTGTTTTTTTACCATTGGGATTTAACTTGGTTTAAGTTTTTTTGTTTTCCTTTTCTTTTTCTTCCTTTTAAATGGACTGTTTTTTTCAGAGCAATTTTATATCCATAGAAAAATTGAGCAAAAAATAGTTTTCCTTTGCCTTCATCTCATACCTCTAGCCTCCTTCACTACCAACACCCCACAATAGTTTGGGACATTTATTACAATCTGTGAGCTTGTGTTAACACACCATTATCATCCAGAGCCTGTGGTTTAGTATGAATTCAGTCTTACTATTGCACATTCTGTGGTTATGGACAAGTGTATAATGGCCATTGTAGGAACATACAAGTATGGCTTGTCACTTTATTTTACTGTCCTAAGTATTTTAAACCCAGGGAATAGTTGTTACATTTTCATAACTATTTCAAAATTCTAGGAAATAATTGCAAACAATGAGAAGGCATTGTGTAAGTATGTCGCTTTCTCAAAGAAAACAATGAACAAATACAAAAAAATAAGAAAGAGTTTCCATTGATTATAATTCCAAAAAGGAAAAATGGCTCAAAAGAATGGGAAATGTGGCTAAAGTTTATTTAACAAAGTGATCATTTATGATTTGTTTCGTGTGTATGAGTGTGTGTGGTACTGGGGATTAACCCAGGGGCTTGTTATCTGTGAGCTACATTGCCAGCCTTTTTTATTTTGCTTTTGAGACAGGTATCACTAAATAGCCTAGACTGGCCTGGGATTTGGCATCATCCTGCCTCAGCCTCTGGAATTACTGAGGAATTATAGGTCTGTGCCATCATGCCTGCCTTCATTTGTAATTTGTGTCTTAGCTAAGATAGAGAGAAGAGGGAGTGTCAGGGCTTGAAAATTTTTTTTAGATTTTTAAGTGAAGCTGTCTTGTATCTAGAGACGAATACTGCATACTATTTTATGTTGTGTGGATATTGTATACTCGGAAAAGGGTAAGAGGAAAAATCTTGTGTTTTTTGCAACGTTATTTCTATAGCAGGAACAATAAAGAGTA
This sequence comes from Marmota marmota marmota, assembly GCF_001458135.2. Taxonomy (NCBI): domain Eukaryota; kingdom Metazoa; phylum Chordata; class Mammalia; order Rodentia; family Sciuridae; genus Marmota; species Marmota marmota. Next base: position 44,033,708 of record NW_025999932.1, on the reverse strand, counting down.
TCTTACATTTTTTTCTGTCTTGTAATTTTTTTATTTTTATTTTTAATTGTAGTTGGACACAATACCTTTATTTTATTTATTTTTATTTGGTGTTGAGGGTCGAATCCAGGGCCTCGAACGTTTTAGGTGAGCACTCTACGGCTAAGCTACAACCCCAGCCCCATCTGTCTTGTAATTTTGTAATCATTCTGGTCTTATTTAACTTTTGTTCTCTGAATCAAGGAAGATAATATTTAGACTGGAATGAATAAAAATAAATATTGCAAGAGGGGATTGGAACCCCCCTTCTGACTTAACTCTTGTCTTTGCACTACCTCCCCATTAACAAACTCCTAAATGGATTATTAACCTTAGAACAAGGAATTATAACTGGACTCAGAGAATTCTGCCCATTGATATGTTTTGGCCCAGTGTGATATCTTCTAAAAGTAATTACTGACACTTAAAAACAAGGAGATTTCCCATTGAAATATGTTTCATATTTTTATTTTCTTGAAAAATTGAAAAGCTCTGTAACACTGATTGGAGTCCAACATGGTAACAACTTGGCTGGAGCCAAATGATCACTGCCCCTTCAGTCCTGGTATAAGTTCTCTTCTTCCTTCTTAAATAACTTGTTACATTCCCTTATTTCTGTTGTCTGCTGGGGCCCATGAATATTTGACATGCAGCCTCTGACTTAAAACAGATGAGTTAATGTGCTTAGAAAATCTGAATGACATTCTAGTAACTCCTTAGGAATGCTCAGGGGAGGGACTTCTAGAAATTATGGACTTCTGAGTTTATTGCTTCTGAGCAGAAAATAGAGAGAGAGAGAGAGAGAGAGAGTGTGTGTGTGTGTAAGAGGAGAAGCCAGTATAGGTTTACCAAGAACAGATTCTGTCAGATTTACATTTCATTTTTTTCAGTAGAATTATTCTCTTGGCATATTAGAACACCAGATATTGTTCAGATTGTAATGAGGCATTTTATATGAAGAGAAAAAAGTAATTATGACTTCATAACATTTAGAAAATGTGCTCCCAAAGAACTTGTGGTTAATACAGTAGATCATTGTCTACCTGAAAGTCATAGGTCATTTCATGTATTGTCTTTATATACAACCTTGAGGGTATAACTTTGTTGTAATATGCTGATTGGGAACATTGGAGGATAATAGCCAAACATTAGAAACAAGAGGAGCAGTAAAGAAGTTTTGACTTCCTTCTGTCCTTTTACTAAACCACGTATTTGACATTTTTCTGCAAAAGTACACACACCTGCTTTTTTACAACTATGGGTTTAAATATTTTCCTACCAATATATTTTCATGGCCTTCTTGATATAAAATTAGTTCTTCCCCTGTTCCTTACACACATTCTATGAACCCAGGACTTCTAAATATATAAACTGATACTAAGAGCTTAAAAAGCTGTAGGCTTATCTTTTCAGAAGAAGGAAAAGCTACCTAAATAACTCCAATTAGCCTCTTACCTCTATTCTTTTTATAATGGATGTGAATGTTTGTTGGATGCCGCAGTCTGGCTGGGCACAAAATCACGAGCCACTCAAGCAGGAACAAACTTTATTTTTTGAAACTGCCGCCAATGCCCCGTAAGTTCCCGGGAAGATTGCTGATCGACGCACGCGGCGTTCTCCCGGATCCCTGGAACCCAAGAGGAAGTTCCTCCTCCGGAATTCCCTCCTACCGCACTTCCCCAACCAATGGGAACTCTCCAGGAGTCCCGTAGCAGGCCGAGGTGGACAGCAGGAGTCCAATATCCATATGAATGCAAATCTTAACATAATCATATCATCTCAATGGCTTGCTGGCATCACCTTTCAACCAAAAATGCCATGCATCATATTACTTGGCTGTGGCTCTTAGCATCTCCCCACTTCTGTTTAATTAAGCAACAAGCAATGTGGCTAGGGACCATGCCTGTTAGGTTTGTCCAATTCAACATAAGGTTCTTACCCGTCATGGGATGAACTGACCTCTAGGCGTCAGCCTCCTGTCTTAGGTTGATACCACTGCAATTGGATCATAACCTGTCACTGACTACCGGTCCAGCATATAGCCATACTTGTGGATAGGCCTATGCACCAGTGGGGGGGGTGAGGTTCTTTGCCTCACCTCTGTTGGCCCCCAAAATTAGACCATCACTAGTAGAAGGGAGGAGGATACAGAAATGCCACAACACCAAGTCAATTGACGGCTCCTTAGGAAAAATTGCATCACTGGTGACACATCAGCAAAGATACGCCAGCA
>NW_025999932.1:43890198-44029338 GCF_001458135.2 Marmota marmota marmota | reverse complement strand
AGCTGCTTGAATAAGCCTATCTACAAATTCAGCGTAAGGTTCATTAGTTCCTTGTATTACCTTAGATAATTGACCTTGTAAACCTCCATGCCCCTGTAAAGTTTTCCATGCCCTAACCGCATCTACAGCAATTTGTGCGTAGACACCAGGATCATATTCAATTTGTTGCCGTTGACCCTCATACGTCCTTTTCCTAACAACATTTCTAGATTTCTTTGAGGGTAACCGGCTGCTGCGTTTTGCCTAGCTGTCTCCGTGCAAAATTCCTCATTGGCAACCTTCCATAACAAATATTGTCCTCCATTTAGCACAGATTGACACATGTTAGCCCAATCTGCTAGTGTCATGTCCAAGTTGGTAATAGATTCGACCATACTTATGGTAAAGGGTGTTTGTGGACCATAGGTTGTTACAGCCCCTTTAATTGCTTCACTGTTTTAAAATCTAAAGCATAGTGAATTCGTTGCCCTCCTGCCTGCTCAAGTACAGGGCATGCTAATCTTTGAGGTCCTGCCTCGGGATTCCGTCCATCAACTACAGGAATTGAGGGCCTCTCAGCTGTAGATGGAGCTGTTGGTTGAATTACGCCCTCTGGTGATAGAACAGAGTTAGTAGCAGCCTCCTGTTGTAATTCCCCCCATGATGGTTGTTTTTCCTCTAAGCTTTCTTCTTTTAAATTTTCCTCTGTCTGACTAGCTTGAGAGACCTTCTCTTTTGCTTGACCTAACATGTTCTCTACCATAGTCTGGACCTCTAACAATTTACTTAACAGTCTTTCGGTTTGTTTTTTACTAGTTTCTAATCTACTATAAAGGTAACGCAACCCAATAAGATAGCATAAAACAAAACCGAAACAGAATGAAACAAAAACGGAACAAAAAATCGCAGTTATCAATTTTCTCTTTCTCAGGGCCGAACAACTTCAAACCTTGAGCCAACCATTTTTCCCAGTTTGCCTGAGAAAATTCTAGGGATAGGCAGCTTGAAACAAAAACAAAATAAATCAAAACAAGAACACATTGTTTTTTGAAATGGTCACCCATTCTCTCGCCTTCCCTCAGGGGCGAGCAATTTTACTCACCTCCAAGCTTCAGGCGTTCCCTGTATGGGCCACCAATTGCCGCAGTCTGGCTGGGCACAAAATCATGAGCCACTCAAGCAGGAACAAACTTTATTTTTTGAAACTGCCGCCAATGCCCTGTAAGTTCCCGGGAAGATTGCCGATCGACGCACGCGGCGTTCTCCCGGATCCCTGGAACCCAAGAGGAAGTTCCTCCGGAATTCCTTCCTACCGCACTTCCCCAACCAATGGGAACTCTCCAGGAGTCCCGTAGCAGGCCGAGGTGGACAGCAGGAGTCCAATATCCATATGAATGCAAATCTTAACATAATCATATCATCTCAATGGCTTGCTGGCATCACCTTTCAACCAAAAATGCCATGCATCATATTACTTGGCTGTGGCTCTTAGCAGTGGGACAGGTGAGAATGGACTAGGGGATGACTGAAATGTTATGATTGTTTTCCTACCTGTGAGTTCCTTTCTTTGAGTCAACCTTAGATAGTTTGTGGCAAATGCTGGGAGGTCAGTTAAGCTACTCAAGCTAGTGCAGCCAAGTGGACTTCTTCACTGCCCTTGAACCCTAAGAAACCATGGCTACTGGAAGGAGGGGCTTTTGGTTTCATGACGAAGTCTGCAATTGATATAGAGCTGGTGAGAAAAGAGGGTGTTGAATTGACAATCAGATCCAGTGAGGCCTAAATAGGTTCAAGTGGCTAAGTGCTCTGAGAAGGTAGGGGAAAATGCTAGTTCTTATGTAAGTGTGGAGTGGTGGGAATGAGAAACACTGAGAGCGGCGCTCAGGATCCTAACAAGAAAAAGGACAGGTCAGGTGCGGTGACACATGCCTGTAATCTCAATGGCTCAGGAGGCTGAGTCAGGAGAATCACAAGTTCAAAGCCAGCCTCAGCAAAAGCAAGGCACTAAGCAGCTCAGTGAGACCCTATCTCTAAATAAAATACAAAATAGAACTGGGGATGTTGCTCAGTGGTTGAGTGCCCCCGAGTTCAATCCCTGGTAGCCCCCTGCCCCTGCCAAAAAAAAAGAAAAAGGCCAGTGCCAGTCACCTTTACAGTCCCACTCATAATTGTTAATATGCATGGATGGGCCAGATGTACAATTGACTACAATACAGAGCCCTGGTGAAGGGGCAGAATGAGAGTGGGATCAGAGATCAAGAATTTGGTTTTGGATATGTTTAGGTTGATACTTTGTGTGATATCCTAGTGCCAAGGAGTCCGTGACACTTCTAAAATCAAGATGTGGTACGTCCAGTACAAGTACTTGTATCTGTTTTTTTTTTTTTAATTTGAAGTTTTTGTTTTTATTTTGATTGTAATGATAGCTTTATAGTTTTATTTTCTCTCTTTTTACCTAGGATTACTTGCAGCTGTGAGTGGAAATAAATTTGAATGACAAAGGCTACAGTATTAATTTATTAATACTTTTAGTTCCTACCTTTATGGAGTTTAGTGAGGCAGAGAGTCATTAAATGAATAATTATTTAAATACTAATGACTGTTGTCTTGGGGGCTTGGGTGCTAGAAACAGTAATCAAACCAGGGCTGAGGCTTCCACTAGGTTTGAGCTCAATAAAAACCACGAAAAATGCACTAGGCAGGGGAAGGAGTTTTTTTTCCCAGTAAAGCAAAAGGCACACACAAACAACCTGAGGAGAGAAGTTTTGGGGCTTTTCCATTCCATCTGGAGCATGATGTGATGTGGCACTTCTTAAAAAACACTTAAAAATCTTAGATGGCTCTCACTCAGACAAACCCAGGAAGTGTAATTTGTTATGCTACAGTTGATTTGACGTGTAGGGCATGGCAGGTGAGTCAGATCATGCCTGCATTCAGTCTCCACTACCATTTTACAAAGCACAGAGATGAACTGAACCATCTATGTCCACACTTTTCAGTGTGTTGAAGGAGCTCAAATTCTGTCAACTTGTTTTCACTGAAAGACAAAAAGGCCATTTTGTCTGAAGAAAAATGTGGGGTGACCTTGAAAGTGCTTTAAATGTCTGGAGAGCTTGTAGTAGAGACAGATTGAAACTTGTGATCTTATGGGAGTGATCTTAAAGGAGAAGGATCAGTGAGTGGAATTTAGTGGTGGATTTCAGCTTATGATCTCAGCTGTGTGTAAATGGGTGAGTCTCCCTGAAGGAAAGGAGTATGCTCATCCTTGGAACAGTTTCTGTGGTTCTGGCCAATCACTACTGCAAGTTTGATAAGAAATCCAAACAGCTCATGACCTTTGTGTTCCAATACATACTTTCCCACACACTATTTTTTCCCCCATAGTAATTATTAAAATCATGGGGTCAAGGAAAAAAAAGATTCAAAGAATTCCATATCCCTGAATGATGGAGTATCTCCTCTAGAGAGGTTTTCCGTTTGCTTCTCACAGGTGCCTGAGGGCAACTTCGAGCATCTTACTTTAAATTCTAAGCTTTGAGGCTTTCTAGATCACCAAGGTGACTTGACGTTGTATTGCAAGTCTAGGCCAGGGCCTATGTAGGAAGGGTTTGGCCCTTTGGAGTTACAGCTACCCTTTGTTTGGGAGAGTAGACAGAATTGACTTTTGCTTTCGTAGTTCTAGAGGTTGCCACAACATTATCAATTTTTTTTGTTTTTATTTGTTTTTTAGGATTGAGAAATATTCTTAGGATGAAAAGTGGCTTCATGTACTTGGATTACGTATTGGGGTTCTTCAGTATCTTACTAGCTGTTTCATGCCTTCATGTTTTAATATTTTATTCAACTTTGCCTCCCAGATAACCACTTTTAATACCTCCCCGCTACCTCAGTACTAAGGATTTAACTTAGGTTCACTCTACCACTGAATTATCTCTCCAGCCCTTTTTTGGTTTCATTTTGAAACCAGCTCTTGCTGAATTATCCAGACTGTCCTGAAATCTCTGATCCTCCTGCCTCAGCTTCCTGAGTCACTGGTATTGTGGGTGTGTACCACCATGCTCTAGCCACTTTAAATAGTTAAACTTATATGTAGAGCTGATCTTTCTCCCTCCCTTTCTTCCTTTGTCTCCATGTGATTTACCATTGTTATCCTTTTTATTTTATATTACATTTGTTACTTCCCTTTATGAAAGAGCTATATTCACATAAGATTAAATTCTAAAAGGTATAAGAATGTCCAGTGACAAGTGGTCATCTCATCCCTCTCCAGCCACAAAGTATTCCCCCAGAAAGACCACCATTGCCAGTTTCTTGTATTATAGCATTGTTTTGTATAGGACATTTCTAAGCTTGGATTATCTGTTGTAACTTATAATCAAATGTGAATTTGAAAGTGACCCTCCCCACAAAAAAAAAAAAAAAAAAAAAGGAAATGATTGATGAGCATAGTCTTTGAGTCAGGTTAGTGATTCCTTCTAGGAAGAGGGATGCTACAGGGGGCACTGGTGGTGCCAACAATATTCTTTTTTTAAAAAATTAAATTATTCTAATTTTAATACAATTCATTTTATATTACACATATAGAGCACAATTTTTCAAGTCACTGATTATACACAAAGTATTTTCACACCATTCATGTCTTCATATATGTACTTAGGGTAATGATGTCTAACTTATTCCACCATCATTCCACCCCCTGCCTCCTCCGATCCCCTCCCTCCCCTTTGCCCTATCTAAAGTTCCTCCATTTCTCCCATTCTCTGCCCCCATCACCATTATAAGTCAGCATCCTCATATCAAAGAAAACATTAGGCCTTTAGCTTTTTGGGATTGGCTAACTTTACTTAGCATTATATTCTCCAACTCCATCCATTTACCTGCAAATGCCATGATTTTATTCTCTTTTAATGCTGAGTCTAATGTTCCATTGTGTATATATACCAAAGTTTCCCTATCAATTCATCTACTGAAGGGCATCTGGGTTGGTTCCACAATTTAGCTATTGTGAATGGTGCTGCTATAAACATTGATATGGCTGGGTCCTGTTTTTAAGTCCTTTGGGTATAAACCGGAGTAGGATAGCTGGGTCAAATGGTGGTTCCATTCCAAGTTTTCCAAGGAATCTCCATACTGTTTTCCACATTGGCTGCACCAATTTGCAGTCCCACCAGCAATGTATTAGTGTGCCTTTTCCCCACACATCCTCAATTGTATAAGATAAAAATCTCAATTGTATAAGATAAAAACATGGTGGGGGTGGTGACTAAACAGGTGGTTAAACTGTTCATATAGATTTTCTGAAATTCTGTGTGTACATTTCATATAATACATGCACACACACAGTATTTAAAAAACAACTGCAAAACTTATCATCTTAAAAACCAGTAGACAGAACAGTTGAATTACCTGTAAAACAGATTTGATTTACAGGAGTTTGCTTATTAGTTATGATAGAAGCTAAAAGAGTGGCTTCTAATATCTGCAAAGTGCTGGCTGAAAAGGTCAAATCCAGAATTTCTTATTTTTTAAGAGTACACATAAATTTAAGGTTGAAAGAGTTTATAGTGAACTATGCTGAAAAAAAATACTGAAGGATACATTATTTTTGCAAAAAGAAAATTGAGCTCATAAGGAAATAGTGAAGAAGCAGTGCTTAAAAGAATTAAAATAGAAAATGGGAAAGAATGACCACCTAAATGCAAATGTGTTCATAGAATAATTCCTGTGTACTCTCTAAGGCAAGCAATTCATAACCGTTGACTCTAACATCAGCTCTGTCTCCAGTATCCCTGATTTTCACATGAGAAACTCAGGCTCAAAGAGGTTTACATTTCTTACCTGTTGGACCTAGTGGTAATTAATGTCTGGGGCTGTAGGGCTCCTAAGCCCATGTCCTGCCCATTATAATACACTGTACCACCATATTAGAAAACAAAAAGATAAAAGGATGACAGTGAAAATCACCTGCAATAACAGCACATTATTTACATGGTGGTGTGCTTCTAGTCCCCACCCCCACCATGTTTTTATCTTATACAATTGAGATTTTCCTTATAAATATTTATCAAAACTTTTAAAATATTTATTTATTTATTGGTTTTTAGGTGGACACAATATCTTTATTTTATTTTTATGCGGTGCTGAGGATCGAACTCAGTGCCTCAGCATTGCTAGGCAAGCACTCTACCACCAAGCCCCAGCCCCAGCCCTATCAAAACACTTTTACAAACCTCATGCAGACCTTTGGGCTCTTTAAGTTTGGTAATCAATGAATCTTGCCATTATCTTGGCTGGAAATATATGAGACTCTCTGTTCTGAAGGGTATATAGTTGTATTTTGTTTGCTTTGAGCTTCAAGTTGGTACAGCCAACAATCTTTATAATTTAAGAATTTTAAGTAGATATTTGAGAAGGAAAATAATGTAAAAAAGATTTTTTAGTTGGCTTCCAGAAACTGAGCAAAGTATTTATTACTTTGGCTTAACTATAGCCTTCCTCTTTCCTTGTCTCCATTCATAATTGCCTACCAGAGCTGACACCATAGAGGCTACTTTGTGCATGGTTTCCTTGACCCTCAGAATCTAGTGTGAAGAAAAAGTCACAAAAAGAACAGATGTCCTTTCCAAGATCTTGGTGCCTTTTGCACTTACCAGGTGGCTTTTCCTTTGCCTTCTTGTCATTGCTGATCCAGTCTTACCTTGTTCTGGCAAACATGCACCTCCTCCTCTGTACTCTGTTATACAATGTGCAGCCTTTTGCGTTTCATACTTTTGGGTAATCACTGAAATATCTTTGATGTCTTCCTCTCCCTCTGACTCCTGTCTCCAAAAATGATGAGGGAGGAGGTGATGTGGAGAGGAGGGAAAGATGGCAGGTGTCAGGGGAAACGGTCTTCCACCTAGGGGAATGGGTAGAGAAAGTTTGACAAGTGATACAGCGTAACCCCACACTCCACACACTCCATAGTCATCAGAGACCCTCAGTAAAGCTCTACCTTGCCTCATTGATTCTGATTTAGATGTGTAGTTATAATTGTTAACCTTATTATTTATTTGATAAAGTATGCTGAGTCCAGAAAAAGGAAGATGGCTCAGTAATATCAGATGATGGGAGTCACCAAGAGATGTGTCACATTTCATAACTAAATAGTCTAGAAGGTAAGTAAGGGAAAGGCACAATAAATTGGTTTGCTTGCTGACTTCTATTTTTACATATATGACAGACGATACATTCTAATGCACTGACCCGCCTGCTGGAAATAATTGACCATTCTGTATAAAATATCAATCATCTTCCTAAATGCATTGATGGGCTAGCATGAAGATAAGGAATACGTAGGCCAAAAACCTAATAAAGGTAGAAATGTAGAGCTGTGTGTTGCCGGTAAAACTGTCTTTGGCTTTCAAGGCTTATCCTGAACCTCAGTGAACTTTGAGTTTTACAGACTAATGGAGCATGGTAAAGGAAAACCAGTGTATTAGTCAGGGTTCTCCAGGATAACAGAATCAGTAGGGCTGTGTGTGTGTGTGTGTGTGTGTGTGTGTATGTGTTTATATATTAAAAGATTAATTGATTTTAAGGAATTAGCTCACGCAGTTATGAATGCTGACAAGGTCTAATCTGCAGGGCAGTTGATGCTGCTGTTTCAGCAAGACAGTTGGGAGGAAGAATTCCCTCCATTACAGAACCTCGGTCTGTTTACTCTTGAGGCCCTGGACTGATTGGATGAAGCCCACCCACATTATAGAGACTAATCTGCTTTAGTGAAAGTCTACTGATTTAAATATTCATCTTATTTAAAAATGTTCTCTCATAGTAGCATCTGTACATATTTGAGCAAATACCTGATGTAGCCAAATTGACACTTAAAATTAACCATTGGACCAAGCTTCAGGGCCTGGCCAAATTATAGATTCCAAAAGGTCAATCAGTGGGTACTAAGTTATAGTTAGGTAGCAGAAGTTTTTGTGTGTATTGCATATCAGGGCAACTATAGACTACACATTGTGTATCTCAAAAAGCTGGAAGAAAGGATTTTGAATGTTTTCACCATAATTAAAAATGGTAAATGTTTAAGGAGACAAGTGTTTACTAGATTTAAATGTTACACAATGTATTCATCTATTGAAACATCTTATAGTACTCCATAAATATGCACATTTTTAATATATTAGTTAAAGTAATTTAAATTAAAAAAAACTATACAGTAAAGGATGAAGTTGGGAGTGAGGGAAATATCTCCCATCCTGGGGATTGGAAGAACACTTCTCTGTCCAAACTTCAATAGTGAATCAGTGGGGTGACGGGGTCTAAAACCCCAGAGTTTAATTTATTTTAAAATTTTCCTGTTAATTTAATTTTCTGTTAATGCAACTATGAGAGGCAAAGAGAAATCACCATAAGGAGCCTGCCTTCACTGTGGACTTCAATTACTCCCAAAGATAAAGTTGAAAAAAAAAATTTTTGATTAAAAAATTTAAAAACCTGGGCTGGGGTAGTGGCTCAGTGGTAGAGTGCTCACCTAGCATGTGTGGGGCTCTGGGTTCTATCCTTAGCACCACATAAAAATAAATAAATAAAGGTATTGTGTTCAACTACAACTAAAAATAATATTTAAAAAAATTATAAAACCATGAGTGGAAATGATGGAGTGGGAACCAGCCCAAAGACTTCAGATGTTGATGTTTTTAGACAAAATAAAAAGTAGCTATGTTTGATTTTTTTTTTCAAGACTGAAAAGAAAACCTAAATGTAAGCAGAGAACCATTTCACATCTACTAGGTTGGTAAAATAGAAAAGATGCACAGTATCAAGTGTTGGAAAGGATGCAAAGAAGTTGGGACCCATCTCCATTGCTGGTGTAAATTTAAAATGATGTGGCCACTTTGAAAATTGAAAAGTTTCTCAAAACATTACATATAGAGTTGCCATAGGACCCAATAACTCTACTCCTAGTACTATACCCCTGAGAGTTGCAAACAACTCCACAAAAACTTGTGCATGGATATTCATAGCTTTATCCATGGTAGCCCCAAAGTGTAAACAATCCAGATGTCAGTTAACTGATGAATGGATAGAATGTTTATACATGCAATGAAATTTTATTCAGCCTTTTAAAAGAGTGAAGTACAGGTAAATATTATGACATAGATGGACCTTTAAATGAAGTCTCAAACACAAAGAGATCCAATATTGTATGATTCCATTTATGTATCATGTCTAGAACAAACAAAGGGCAACAGTAAACAGATTCATGGTTAACAGGGGCTGAGAGGAGAGGGAAATTGGGAGTGACTGTTGGTTGTATGCTTTCCTTGGAGTGATGGAAAGGTTCTAGAATTAGAATTGGTGATGTTTATGTAACTTTCTGAATACACTAAAAACCACTGAATTATATATTCCAAAATGAATTTTGTAGTGGGTAAATTATATCTAAAATATTGTATGACAGAGAATATTTTTTTTAAAACATAAGATTTTAAAATTGAAAAAATAATTGAAATGAAAGACTCAGCAGTTGGGTTTGGCAGCAGATTAGACATAGCTGAGAGAATTGGTGAACCGAAAAAGAATTATCCAGAATGCAGGACAGAAAGACACCAATCAGATATATGAAAAAATGTTGAAATGACATCGAGGGGAAGAGGATCTAACACACACCTAGTTAGTATAGCGGTAGAGAATGAGGCCTAATATTTGAAAAGATAATTGCTGGAAAACTTCCAGACCTAACAATTCTCAAGCAAAAAACAGAATACACATTAAATTTTCTGGGGAGAGTAATATATGTATCTGTCTACTTTTCTGGACTATTCAATAAACAAGCTAAAATTTATAGAGTAATCAGTAAAAGAAAATAAGTTGTATCTATTTTAAATTAGTAGAAGAAAAAAATGAGAAGATGGAAAAAACTGAAGAAAAAAAATAGCACCCATTCCGCTGTCATATATAAATTAAAAAAAAATAGCACCCAAATAAGATGGTAGATGTAAATCCTGCCTCTCTCATTCCCCTCAGTTGTTCCTGAGAGAATTCCTCAGTAAACTTCCTGCACAGATATATCTGAGTCTATTTTCAGGGCAACCCAATTATGAAAGAGTGGAAATTAGGGCAATTGTTTGGGAAATGAATGGGCATTAGTTAAGTTGGTCTTGTGTGTGCCCTGTGATGCCACAATTTGCTATGAGATATAGAATGATCCCCAAAGGCTCCTGTCTTGAAGGCATGGTCCCCACTGGTGGCACTATTGGGAGGTGGTGGATACCTATTAGGAAAAAGTTAGGTCATTGGGGGTATGGCCATGAAGGGTACATTGGGACTCTTTTTTTTTTTACTTTCTCCATGTTTCCTGGTCGTCATGAGGTAAGCATTTTTGCTCCACTCTGCCCTATCTGCCATGATGTTCTGCCTCACCACAATACCAGAACACAAGCCGCTCAACTGTGGGCTGAAACCTCTGAATCCATAAGTCAAATCTTTTTTCCTTTTAGATGATTGTTGTAAGGTATTTTGTCATAGCAGTGGATACCTGACTTACACAGATATAAACTCCAGAGAAAATCTTGCATACATACCAGGAGATATATACAAAACTGCTTATAGTGGAATTGATCCCAATAGGAAAACATTAGAACCAACCAAAATGTCTATCAACACTAGACTGGATAAATAGTGATATACAGTTGGCCCACCATGTCTGTGGGTTCTTCATCTGAGGAATCTACCCAACATGGATCAAAAATGTTTTTAAAAATTTGCACCTGTACTTAACATATAGAAACTTTTTCTTCTCATTATTTCCTACACAATATAGTTAAACAATTATTTATACAGCACCTATAATGAAGAGATAGTATATAGGAGGATGTATATAGGATATATGCAAATACTATGTTATTTTATATAAAAAGGACTTAGGTATCCTCAGATTTGGGGATCCACTATGAGATAACTGTTTATCTAATGGAATTTTATACAACAGTGAAAAGACTACAGCTACATGCATCAGCATAGATACATTGTAAAAATGATAGCAAAAGCAAACAAATTATAGAATGATACAAAAAAAGGAGTCCATTTAGAGCAGATGGAAAGTTCAAAAACAGATAAAACTAAACATGTTGTAAAAGAGATACACACATACATATCTATGTGTTTATTTATACATAACCCTTTAATAGTCATAGATGTATGCACACACATAGGTACATATACATATGTGTATATTACTATAAAAATGTAAGCGAATGACTGATAGAAAATTCAGGATACTCAATTACCTATATAGATGGAGAAAGGGAGGAGGATACAACACAGGCTTCTAAGGTACCAATAATATACACTGTCCCTGGATGTTTCATTTTTCTTCAAATTATGCACAACCTTTATATAATATTTTAAATACATATGCTGTATTTTAAAAGAAAATTCATTACATGATATTTAAATGTGGTTCAAAGGGATTGTGGGTGTATTTTTGCAAAAAAGAAAAACATTGAAGCAAAATAGAGTTTAAAAACAACTAAAGATAGTTTATTAAAAATATTTTTTTCTGCTTCCTGAATTACCCATGGGAAAATCACACAACCTTGAATTTTCTCAGCAGCCTCTTAAAATTGCGGTGAGTGGGGTGAGGAGACTGCCTTCCATGGAAGCAGTAAGAGAAGAGGCTGCAGCTTGCCTCTGCTTCTGTCTCGCAGCCCCTGAGGTGCTGAGCTCTCGGTAGGTTGAGGTCTTGGCAGCCTGCTCTCTGCAGTGGTTCCCAGGCACACTGGTACCAGCCAGGCTAGACTGGGCTGGCTGGCTACTGTGGGGACCCACTGCCCTTCCCCAGGAACTCCTGCAGCCTGTCCCACATGGTTCACTACCAGGGAGTGCTTGAGACCAGCCCTGGGCCATACCCGACTTCACTACAGGGAGAGGGAGTTTGGGGAAGCTCAGACTACAGAAGCTCAGACTCCCTGTCCAAAAGCATTCACAGTTGCTCTGCTCTTCTACAGCTGCAGTGTCACTTTTGAGCCTCAAGGTGGTACAGCTGCACAGCCTACCACTTAAGCAAGCCTGTTACACCTCCCAAAGCTTGCTTCGGCACAGAGTCTGAATGAACCATGTCTCAATCTCCTGCATTTCTTGTTTCAAGTAGGCTGACTCTGAATCCAGCCTGACCTCTGCAGTCTTTTCTTGCTGGTTCATCTACTTCCTTCCCCAGTCAGAACTGTAATGGCTTTCTCAGTTCTTCCAGTCACTGAAAAGGGACCTCTCTCCTGTCTAGGTTCAATTTGCAGTTTCAGGTGAGAGCTGCCCCCTGTGTGGTGGAGCCTGTCCTCATAGGCACCACCTAAAGCTGTGGCAGGCACGCAGCAGAGGGAAGTCAAGGGGGCTCCTCAGTCACATCATGCTCATGGGAGCAGACTACACCACCAGCATCCCTCTTCTCAGTTCCTTCCTCATTTTACCCATTCCCTACCTCTTCCCTCACAAGTGTCCTCAGTCACCCCTTATTAGCATTTTTGGAATTTTCCATTAACTTTTACCATATCCACACCATTTGTAACTAGTTTTTATTCTAAGTATACTCTTAATTTTAATCTAAATTCAGTCTGCTCAACTGTCACTTTATCCATAGGCCTTCCTCAACCACCATGTGAATAGCAAAAATATCACTCTTTGGATTCATCAGCATTTAGTTACTGTGCCCAAAATATCTGATATAAACAGATTAAAGGAGGAAAGATTGGTTTTGGCTTATGGTTTCAGTGGTTCAGTCCATGGTCAGCTGGTTCCATTGCTGTGGTGAAGCAGAGCATCATGGAAGAGAGGGCATGATGAAGTAGAGTTGCTCAACTCATGGTGACCAGGAAGTGGGGGGAAGGGGCCAGGAACAAGATAAAGTCCCAACGGCCCACCACAAGGTCCCACTCCTTCAAGTAGATCCCACCTCCTGTAGTTTAAACCACTTCCCCATAATTCCATCTTGATGAGGTCAGAGCCCTCTTGATCCGATCACTTTTCCAAAGCTCCTATTTCTGAACGATGCTGCACTGGGGACCAATCCTTCAACATCTGAGCCTTTGGGGGACATTCCAGATATAAATCATAACACTCTTTAATCATTTTGTTGCTTTCTTAGCCCTTAGTCCACCTGACCTAAGTGTATATTTTTTGTCTATTAACCCACAAAATCTTAAGGCCCCCAAGAGCCAAGGCTCTGCCAGTTCTGTTCCCTGTTGTGCTCTCGATCCTGAAGCTCTTTGGTATGTATGGACACTTAGCAAATTTTTGTTGGAGAGGTGAGTAGATGGATGGAAGGGGGAAAGGAGGAAAGGTTTTACTCCTCCCCAACAGCCAGTGGGAAAAGAAGCATACTGGGAGTTAGCCACTAGTTACCTACTAGACTTTGAGCAGGTCACTTGACCTCACAGCATAGCCTTTTTCCTAATCTGTGAAGTACATGGGATGGACTTCACGGCCTAAAGTTCCTTCTTTCCCTTGATGGTTTTTAGTTTTATGATGGATGCCTCTAAAAGGGGCCAAGGCCATCAGCCATGTAGCAGACTATATATATATACACATACCAGGGATTGAACCTAGAGGAGTTTAACCACTGAGCAACATCCCCAATCCTTTTTATTTTTTATTTTGAGACAGGGTCTCAATAATTTGCTGAGGCTGGCTTTGAACTTGGGATCCTCCTGCCTTACCTTCCAAATCATTGGAATTTCAGGTGTGCACCACTGTGCCTGGTGACAGTATGCATTCTTTTTTTTTTTTTTTCAGTTGTAGTTGGACACAATATTTTGTTTATTTTTATGTGGTGCTAAGGATCAAACCAAGGGCCTCGCACTTGCTAGGTGAGTACTCTACCCCTGAGCCACAACCCCAGCCCAACAGTATGCATTCTTGACAGTAAACAGTTGCAAATAATAACCTAGTACTGAAAGATGCATTTGTATATGTGAACAAACACAGAAATTCCTTGGTAATCTTTAAGTCTTTAAAAATGTTCTCCTTAAGAAAATCTCCAATGTATCCATCTATGCTTATATTTCCATCTTAAGCACTGGTCTATATGCTAAATGGTTTTATGTTTTTCTGATAAAGGATTTTTTTTTTAAAAAAATTATGTTTCATTTGGGCTTTTCCTAGGCTGTCTCTATTCATTAGTGACATTATGTTGGGAAAGATGCCTTGCTCCTTTTTTTCTTCCAATGTGATAAAAACATTTCAGAATAAAGTTGTGGTAAAAGGAATCATCTGGTTGTGCCATAATTTTCTTCTCTTTGGTTGTAATTATTTTATAGGATTGATATATATATATCTGGTGTCTAGAAGACATTAAAATATTTTTGATGGATGGTCAGTAGCATGAAGGGGAAAACTTTCATATCCTGGGATGTGGGTAGAACTTTATGGAAGTAATTCTGTCTTGTCTAGGGGAGGAAATCTTTGCTCCTTCTAAATGAGCTGGAGGAGAGAAGGCAGTGCCATTTTATTGTATCCTGATGGATTCTCCAAGTCCGCAATTTCAAATGTTTACTCTCTTCTCTTTATAATGAAAGCAAAACAAGATAAAACTTAACACTATTGTGGTAGGCAGGGTAACTCACTACACTCCAGATGTCCAGGTCCTTATCCCTAGAATCTGTGACTATGTTACCTTACATGGCAAAAGGGTCTTTACAGATGTGATAAAGTTGGGGACCTTGAGTTGGGGATATTAATACAGATTATTTAGGTGGGCTAAATCTAATCTTTTTAAATTGGGAGAATCTTTCCCAGTCATGGCCAGAGAGTGACATGATTACAGAAGAAGGGTCAGAGAAATGTGAGATTCCTGGCTTTGAAGATGGAGGAAGGGGCCAAAAGTCAGCAAAGGCAAGCAGTCTCTAGAAATTGAGAAAGACAAAGAAATAGACTCTTCCAGAAAGGAAGGCAATCATGAGGACAATCACAGTAGCCCAATGTGACCTGTATCAGACTTCTGACCTCCAGAACTGTAAAATAATAAAAAATGTAAATGTTAGAACAATAAGTTTATGGTAATTTATTATAACATCTTATCCAATATGGTAGATACTGGGGCTGCTAAGCACTTGAAATGTGGCTAATCGAAATTGGGATGTGCTGTAAGTACAGAATGCACATAGACTTCAAAGATTTATTGTGGAAAAGTAAAACACTTCATTAATTCAAAATTTATTCATATTACATGTTAATGACACTATTTCTAACTTGCTGGTTTAAACAAAATATATAATAAAATTTTATTTTACTTTTTAAAACTTTCTTAAAAATGTAACTGTTAGACAACCTAAATCACACACATGGCTTGTATTTGTGGCCCAGAAATGCTTAGATGCTTCAACAGCATGCAGTTCTCTTGATAAAGGTTTCAGAAGGCGTCTCATGCTTTCTTGTGTCTTCCTGTACTGGACTGTAGGTGAAGCTGCTGTATTCGTCTTTACATCCTTAGTACGTAATAGAATGAATGGCACATGCTCCAAAAAATAATTATTTGCAGAGCATGCATTTGATGTTGCTGACCCTAGAAAGTGTTTGACAACACAGTGGTAAATTTGTCCTGAGCACCGCTGTCCTGAGGGAACTAGAAACTGTGGTCCTAAAACAAACAAACAAAAAACCCAGGATGCAACAGTTGAGTCTTTTTCCTTTTGGCCAGTATTTCTTGCCCTACCTTACCCCTCGTGGACAGGGTCATTTGTTATCATTAGGAAAGCAAATGTCAAAAGGGGTTAGAAGGGCTGAGATTGTAGCTCAGTGGTAGAGTGATTGCCTAGCAAATATAAGGCACTGGATTTGATCCTTAGCACCACATAAAAACAAACAAATAAATCAAATAAAGGTATTGTGTCCATCTACAATTTAAAAAAATATATACATATTTTTAAAAAGAATTAGAAACCAAAAGGCAGACTCAGGTGTCTGAGACCAAACACCAAAAGCATCCATGTAGTGGTTTCTGTTTGGCCCATTTCTTATCTTTGTGACAGTTTCTCAGTAATGCAGAGAAAAATGGCTAGAGCTCAGAATTAGGAGATTAACTTTCCATTTGAAATTTTGGTTCTCTGATTGACTCTAAGATCAAGCAGGATCCCTGTAATTTCTTTTATTATACACTGATAAAATGGGCAAATGTTAATATTTA
The DNA here is from genome assembly GCF_001458135.2 of Marmota marmota marmota. Classification (NCBI taxonomy): domain Eukaryota; kingdom Metazoa; phylum Chordata; class Mammalia; order Rodentia; family Sciuridae; genus Marmota; species Marmota marmota. The sequence continues at coordinate 44,013,194 of NW_025999932.1, read as the reverse complement.
TTAGTACTGAAAACTGTAAAGATCAATTAGTGACTCAGAAGTAATTTTTAAATATCATGAATTATTTGCTTCAGTAAAAAAATTATCATGCACAGAATTTGGAAATCTTATCAGTTGTTTCAAGACAGTTTGACAATGCCATTTGTGGAATCTACTGTGGTTCAACAGTTATTATAGGTCCAAAAGATCACATTTGAAAGTGTCCACCATGATAATATACAACCTAATGTTGTTGGTTTTTTATCCCCCCTGTATGAGATCATTGTTTAACTCAAATGAACTTTGTGCCATTAAAAATGGGGAAATACAATTTATTTCAATGCCATTTGAGTCTGTTTTGAGGTATTGTGGACGGAAATATCCTGGTTACTTGGTTGAGATGATTCATGTAGTAGGGCAGTCTGGGGAATAAACTTTATCTTGTCCTCATCTTTATTTTTGTTTTCTATATGGAAACTAATCATTTGAGGTTGGCAACATGGATTTGGGCTACATTTCTTCAATAATTTTTTTTCTATGTTTCTTTACTCTTAAGTCCCCAAATCTCCAAATCTAGGCTGTTTTTCAAAAGCAAACCTGCTTATGAGCCCTCCAAAAGACTGCCAGCTCATTGGAAATTACAGTAAGTCCTCTCTGGGGTTGTTAAAACTTAAGAATTTTATTGCATTTTAGTCAAAAACAAAAAGTGTTAATCCCAGGAGAAAGAATGAAAACATTGTCAGTGGAAATGGTTGCCTGGCTGAGCACATTTGTCTGGTCCTCATGCTGGAGTATACCAGGGGGCATCAAGGAGAAAAGGCTGATGGCCTGATTATGGAGGATACCACGTGTTTCTGCCTTCAACAGACAGTATGGCTAGTTTGGTTAAATACCAGTGCATGTGCAGACCTATTCCTCACCAGTTATTTTTTTTCCTGATGCTTCTAGAAAGTCTGTAAAAAGACAAATGATATAGCCTGGAGATAATTGACCATCCTGTCACTATGAAAATATCAAATTCACAGAAAATGAATATCATGCCTGCCAAAAAAACAGATTATAAGTGAAAGGATCAAGGCATTCAATGCCTGCAGAGAAAATAATAGAAACACAGTCTGACTGTTCCATTAAGAGTTTATAGCAACCTATTCTAGTAATATTTGTAAGATTTGTAATAGCTATATATGTTTATATTATTCAATTATATTATTTTAATAATCCCACAAGGTTCCTATTCAATATTGAAGACCATTTTATTAGGTAAAATTGTATTTTCATTGACGAAATATATTTTGATTTTTTTTTTTTTACAGCGTCGAGGGTTGAACCCAGGACCTTGTATATGCTAGATAAGATATTCACTGCAAAGTGAATATCTTAAGGTTTTGGAGACTACTGTTATACCATGTACAATTAAGCACAGCAGGATACAGCTTTAAAGACATGCATGTTGCCTCCCCTTCCCTTCTCCCTTCTGGTTAATGAATAATCTTTGTCCATGTAATGTGACATTCAGTTTGAAGGCTGTTGGAAGCAATGTCATTTGTTCTCCATTTATTTTCTTCACTTTGCAAGTTTGCAGATTGAGAAGCCACAGGACAGTCTGTAACCATCATCACAGCTTATCTTTGTGAGGGTGATTCTACTTGCAGTTTGGCAAAGCATGAAGGAAATGTTGCCTTTGGTGAATAGCCACTTTCAGAGTGGTCCAGCACTGAGAATGGTACTTATGGGCAGGCAAGTGAGAGAAAATTATTTTTGCTCTTGGAGCTCCTGACACTTGTAAGGGAGGTTGGTGGACATTTCATTGGCCAACTGTTTTGTAGTTAAATATATCTTGGATTGTAGCCTTTGAAAAGACTGAGATGCAATTTGCAGTGGAATCACCTGATTGGCTTATTCCACCTACAGGTCTGATGATTCTTACACTAGACCTACAAAATTGCAGCTCCTGGGGATGGAACACCCAGGAATCCAAATTCCCTTAGATAGTGTTAAGGTTAGAATAGTTTTAGATTTACAGAAAAGCTGCAAAAAGAATACAGAGAGTTCCCATATGCCCGATACAGTTTTCTTTTTTAATATCTTACATTAGCATGGTACATTTGTCACAAATAATGAACCAATACTGATAGATTATTATTATTATTAGTAATAATAATAATACAATTGTTACATATACACTTGTATTGTAATTGTAGTAACAATAACAGTAAACAAAGTTCCTACATTATTTAACTTAAGTCCTTTTCCCATGACAAGAGCGTATCCAGAATATAACATTACATTTAATGGTCATGTCACAGGTTCCTCTCAACTGTGACAGTTTCTCCGACTTTTCTTGTTATTGTTGACTTTTGACAGTTTTGAGGGGTGCTGGCGAATACTTTGTAGAATGTACCTCAATTGGGGTTTGTTTGATATTTTACTTATGTTTGGGGCTTACGGGTATTAGGGAGGTAGATCACGGAGGTAAAGTGCCCTTCCTCTTATATCCCATCAAGGGTACACATTATCAATGTGTGTCACTGTTGGAATTAACCTCGATCAACTGGCTGTAATAGTTTTCCACAATAGAATGGTTCTTTTCATTTTATCTTTTTATACTTTGCTCTTTGGAGGGAAGTCATTGTGGGTAGCGCCCAGTTATGAAGTGGGGAGTCATACTCTGAATCCTTCAGAGGAGTGTAAGCTAAATAAATTATGGAATTCTTCTGTATGGGAAATTTGTCTATTCCCCCAATGTATGTATGCAGGTATTTATTTATTTATTCATTTATTTATATTGGTATGGACTCATAGATGTTGGGTTATAATCTAGAACTATTTTATTAATCACATCATTCGTTTTGTCCGCTGGTAACTTTTACAAGTGGTCTTTGGGTATCTTGTTTTAATTTACAATTTATTTTATTTATTTGTGAGGTGTTATCTTGCTGTGTTGCTCAGGCTAACTAGCTTTGAACTCCTGGTTGTCAAGTGATCCTCCTGCCTTAGTCTTCCAAGTGGCTGAGATTACAGGGGTGCGCTGCCATGCTTGGCTCTTAAATTTATTTTTTTAGCCAGGTGTGGTGGCTCATGCCTGTAATCTCAGTGAATCAGGAAGCTGAGACAGGAGGATCATGAGTTCAAAGCCAGCCTTAGCAAGAGCGAGGCACTAAGTAACTGAGTGAGACCCTGTCTCTAAATAAAAAACACAAAATAGGGCTGGGAATGTGCTCAGTGGTTCAAGGCCCCAGAGTTCAATCCCTGGTTCAAAAAAAAAATTAACTAATACATAAAACATAAGCATTATGTATATTAATGGTTACTATGAGATGTTTCAATACTTATATACACTGGGTAATGTTTAAATCAGGGTAAACATATCTGTCCCCTCAAACACCTATTGTTTCTTTATAGTGAAAACAATCAAAATTCTTTCTTCTATTTTTTTTGAGATATATAGTACATAGTTGTTATCTAGTTATCCTACTATATAATAACACATCAGAACTTGCTCCTGACTGTAACTTAGTACCCATAATCAACCTTTCCCCAACTCTCTCCCCCACTTTCTCTCTTCGCCATTCTACTTTCAATTCCTATGAGATCAACCTTTTTAGATTCCACATATGAGTGAGATCATGTGGTGTTCATCTTTCTGTGCCTGGCTTATTTCACTTAACATAATGATATGTAGTTATATCATGTTGCCTCAAATGACAGGGTTTTATCCTTTTTTGACTGTAAATTATTTCTTTGTGCATATACCACACACTTATCCATTTATCGGTTGATGGACACTGAGGTTATTTCCATTTCTTGGTTATTGTAAATAGTGCTGCAATAAACAAGGGAGTGCAGGTATATTTTCAACATACTCATTTCATTTCCTTTGGCTATTTATCCAGTAGTGGAATTGCTGGACCATATGGTAGTTCTCTTTTTAGTTTTTAGAGGACTCTCCATACTGTTGTCTTCAATGGCCATACTAATTTACATTCCCACCAACAGTGTTCAAGTGTTCTTTTTTTCTCCAAATCCTCTCCAGCACTTGTAATCTTTTGTCTTTTTAATAATAGCCATTCTTAAATGGTTTGATATCTTGTGTTTGATTAGCATTTCTCTGATAATTAGTGATACTGAACATTTTTTCCATATATCTTTTGGCCATTTCATGTCTTTTTCAGAGAAATGTCTATGAGTGTCTATTGCCCATTTTCATATTGGGTTGTTTGTTTTTGTTTTCTTTTTGCTATTGAACTTTTTTTTTCAGTTTCTTACATATTCTGGATATTAACCCTAGCACCATTTATTAAAAAGGCTATCCTTTGTCCAATCATGTTCTTAGCACCTTTATTGAAATCAGTTGGCTGTAGATGTGTGTGTTTGTATGTATGGGGGGAGGTGTGGGGGTGTTAAATCTAGGATCTCTATTCTGTTATTCCTGTGTCTCTCTGATGTAACCTAATTCTTGTGGTCTTGGGAAACACTTCTGGCACATTCTGCCACTACAAGATGCTCCAGGAATCCACATTTTAACAAGCTCTATCATACTCTAAAATTCAAAGTTTATCATTTTAAATTATCAAAGCCCCAAATTTCCAAATACTCTCTTATTGGTAGATGTGGGACTGAGTAGGAAAAAAAAATCTCATAGAATTTGTATGTATCTTCAAAATCTCTCTCGGTTTATTTGATAACATCTGAAACCAACTGCCTAGGAAGTTGAGGTCCCTCTGAAACTGAGAGCAACTTCCTCATACTGATAGTGGAGGCTAGGGGCTTCCTCCCACCCTGACCTGGGAGATGCCAAGGAAGCTGAGGATGGAGACTGTTTCCCATCCTTGGCCTGTCTAGCACAGACTAACTAAATCTATCTATGTGTATTTCCTGCCTTTTGTCACACTTTGCCACCTCTTATCTTTTAAAAAGCTTTCTTCACCCTCAGAGCCACCAAAGATGGAAATTTGAAACAAACAAAAAAAACTTTCTTCTATCTTCTTTCAAGGTGGCTTTCTTACCAGTTTGAATATTGTGGAGCAGTGAGTAGTGTAGCCTATTCTCTTCCCTGTGGCAGCAACTGTATCATTTGGTCACACATCTATAGCCAAGGCATATACAGAGAGGCAGTTATTCAAATCTATCAAGAGACTATGAATTCAAGAGCTCTATTGTATGGCATGCCGACTCGTTAACAATGTGTTGTATACTTGAAAATTGCCAAGAGTTGATTTTAAGTGTTCTCACCAAAAAGTATTTTAGGTAATACATATGTTAATTAGCTAAGTTAGCCATCCCACAATGTATATATATATTTCAAAACATCATCTTGTACACTATAGATATGTGCAAATTTTACTTACTAATAAAAAATTTTTTAAAGAGACTAAACCAAGGAAAATCATAAATTAATTGCTTTACTTGGTGTCCCAGGCCTTCTGGGCCACAGACACATCACAGAAGAGGATGGTAGTTGTTCTGAGTCAACCCAGCTCCTTTCAAAGAGGATATTAAGCTATAGCAGCTGTTTCCTTCCTTAGGACTTTTTACTGACTTCTCTCTCAGTTTTGCATGGGGAAAGACTTAGGCATAGCAAAGCTGAGGGTTAGATGTCATTCAGTGAGAGGTAGGCCAGGTTGTGGGTGAACCTGGGTGAAGGAATGGGACTATTTATTTAGGATATTGAGTGTGTGTCTATGTCCATGCAAGCTTGTACATGGGCAAATATTTCTTCAATTTACCTTGAAAACCACCATCTGTTTTTATAACTGGGTTAGACTGCTAGCCAGCTGCAGCAGAATGTGCATGCTATGTAGGTGCAATGAATCATGGTGGTGCACTCAGTACCCATATTCATTTCCTACTGATCACTTTGCAATGATATAGAAAATGCTCCCCCAGCACCACACCACTCCAGCATGAAGGGAACCAATGCTTACTTTTTCCTGGGCTCTTCCTTAGCTTCCATATTTGCCTTGGCTCCTCTGCCATAGCTGAACATCTGTCTACCTTCCAGAATGCATGTGGCATTGTTTCTGTTAAGTGATAACAACAAAGTATGTATACTCCTTGGCCTTAGGACATTTTAAGAGTATTGAATGTACAGTCTCTCATGGCTAAGAGTCATGTGTCAGTTCTTCTGTGTATCTTCATGTTATCCATTTTGATTATTCTTCCTCCTCTATCCTGTGCTACTTCTCCAATCCTCACAGCCTCATCCTGGGTTCTGCAGAGGAAAAATGTAAGGACTTTTCCCAGGTAACCTCCCCTTAGCAGGCTGCATTGTCAATAGCAGCTGTCCTCCAGGTATGAGTCTTGGCACCCCCTGTACCATTCTGGAAGCATTTGTGCTGTTGAGCACAGTAGCTGGTATTGATTACTTTTATTGGGGACTGGGGGTGTTGTATTTGATCTCAGAGGGCTTTTCTACATCTGTTGCTGTGCTTGAGTTTATGGCAGAGATTCATTTTGAAATGGGATTTATGTCTTTTTTTTTTTTCCATCTGAGGCAAGAGTGCAGATGGGTTGTACTTTTAATATTCTTGCTGCCACCTGGGGAGAATTTGTCATTTCATTCCTAAAGGAAAAGGAAAAAGAACTACATCTGACATAATCTAATGCAAGTCTGCTCTAAACAAGTCCTACAACTCCAGTACAGCAATTCCAGCAATTTGTGTGATTATCTATGTCTTTCTGCACAGGATCTTTCAGTGAGAAGGCAGGAGTTTCCATTCAAGTTTTGGGTTTTTTTTTTTCTCCTTCATATTCATAAAACTCCTAAAGGTGTAGAGTGATAATTCAACTGGAAAACTAGGTAAATACAATTCAGCAACCGAATTGTAAGGGAGCATGTATAAAATGGTTGGAGATAACACCTAAGGAAGAAAGATTTTCATGCTTCTGGATTTGAAGAAAGCGCTAGGCGGAGCTGGCGGTCTTGCCAGTAGGATGGTGACCCCAGGCTCTGGCCTAGCATCTGCCTCCTTCCCAGTTTCTCAGGATGCTCTTCTGTAGCCTTGGGCTGCTCTGCCTGAGTTTTTCTTGCCAGTTCCTCTCCAGGCCTGGCCCCCCACTGAGGAGGTACTTTCCTGTCCCTTCCCTAAGGAGGCCCCTCTGGGCTTCCAGCCCAGCTTGGGCTCTGACCTTGCAGTCCTGGCCTTCACTCTCTTCCTCTGGTGGTCTCAGTAGGATTCTGCCCTAACCCCTCACCCATTTCTTCTCAAATTGTCAGAAGGCAACTGCCAGCATGTAGAAGCTACCCAGGGCTTAAGGTGGTTCTAGTCTTCAGGGAAGCCTGGGTTCTTTCAACATGACCAGGTTGCAATCTGGCTCTGGAGGCCTACAGTGCAATGGTTGCAAAAACCCAAGGTCTGGCCTGGTCCATCATTAAGGGGCCCCCTTCTTCCTCATGGCCAATCAGAACACACCCAGAGGCCCATTTTGCAGGGTTAACTTTGAATGAGGGCTCCCAGAGTCCCCTTCCCTCTTTGTTTCCTTGCTCCATCTAGCAAAGACAGCCTTCTTCTTGTTTGGGTATAGACAAGCTCTGTTAACTCTGGATCCTTGATACTCTTTAGAGTCATAATCAGCAACATAACCTCCTTCCCACCAAAAAAAAAAAAAAATGTCACAACACACACACACAGGATCTGTCCAAAACCCTCTTGCTAATATGAAACTTGGATGATAATTATGTCAAGGCCTTCTCACCCTAAACACACAACACACAGAGCAAGGGTGAGGTTGAGGGTGAGGGTGAAGAAAAGCTCATCTACCATACCAATTCTCCAGTAGCCATGAGGATTCTACATATACCTAATTTGGGGGGCTTCCTGCATTATACATTTCCCAGCACAGCAGGCAGATGCTCCAAGCACCTCTGTTTTTTTTTCAAAACACTTTTCCTTTGGCAGCAAGTTGCCACTTCTTGTGCGAAGAGCACATCCATCTCACACCCTGGAGTGAGCAAAGATGACTAACATCCCCAAGCCCAGCCACCGTGGCTCATCCTTACCGTATTTCCATCTGCTCTAGGTTTTCTTGATGACTCATAACACTCCCTATTCAATATTCTATTTCTTGCAATCCTTCATTGAACAGTTATTGAAATACTGTGCCAGTTAGTGTGATGGTGGTGGTGCAAATAACAATATATTATTTGCCTCCTAAGACCCATGTCACAGGGGACAGTTCCATAATCTTCATTCCCTTTGCATTCTTTGTGTTTGCATTTCTAGTGAATGGATTGCTAAGAAACCTCTGGAGGAGGATGAGATGAGCTTTGACATAGATGATCAGGAGAGTTTTCTCATGGGAAGTGGAATTTGGCCATGACCTTGAAGTATGTCTAGGACTATGACTGGCAGGAATGGGCAGTTGAAAGTGCAGTTTAGGCATAACACAAATGATATGTCCCAGGATGGGACATATCATGGTTTGTCCTTGAGACCTTGAGAAGACCGATGGGGCTGCTGTGGCACTTGCAGAAAGGTGTGGGAAATAGCAATTGGAGGGGACATGAGACTGGGTGTTGAAGCCTTCCTCAACAGAGAAGCATTTTTTTCCAGTTATTGCAGTGTTAATTATATAAAAGTGTATTATATACATTAAAAATATCCAGAATAATTTTTTATCTAGCATAACTGTCACTCACCACTATAATGTTGCTTTCAGTTTTGAGTTTTAGGAATGTGAAAAAATATGCACCAGTGTCCTAGTACCCGTGTGGATTTTTTTTTCTTCCTAAAACAAATAATTTGTGAAGACTATTTTGACTTTGTAAATAGCTTTATTTTTATTTTGTGCCTGTAGGTTTTAGGACTTAAGAATGCAGATTCTGGGGCCAATCTGCATGTGTTTAAATCTCAGCCCTGTTGCCTCCTCTCTTGTGCAAATGATGTAACCTCCATGCTTCTAGGTTTTTTAAAATCTGTACAACAATAGTAAAAGGTGTATGTACCATTCAGGGTGATTGTGAGGGTTAAATGGAATTTTATATGTATAAGCTCTTATAGCCTGGTAAACAGTAAGTATCCATTATTGCTATTATGCTTTTGAAAGCTAAGTGAACCAAATGAGTTCATAGTGGTGTTGAGAGTAATCCATGTACATGGTGAAGCAATGATAATGACCACAACCCTCTAGTAGTACCGAAGGAGGAATGATAAGTGAAAGTCCTACCCTTGGCCTCTGGATGCCTCCTCCTCCTACAGCAGTCACTGTTATTTCTTGTTTTATCCTTTATTTATCCTTCCAGAATTGAGTTTCTAAAGCATATATATGTATATGTCTCCCCATCTCTGAATCTGAAATGTATGTTTCTATCAACACATGTATACATGTATATAGTTTTGCACCATATATTTTCATATTATAACATATTTAGTGACCATTCCATGTCTGCAACACTGATCTATATAATCCCTTTAAGTGGCTACATAGTGATTAATTTCATAAATATATAAACTAGTTCTTTATAAATGGACTGTTAAGATTGCTTCCAGTCTTTGTTATGTAAACAACATTGTAATGATCATTTTAATACTTTTTCATTTTGATGGATATTATTAAATTGTAAATTTTGAAGATAATTCTTCCCTATCTTTCCATAAAGCCTTTAGTGCAATTTTCATTTTTCACTCATGCTTTGCGAGGTGGATTTACTTTGGGGTGGTGTGATGTGAAGTGTTGTATTCAGTTTTATCCCACTCCTCAGTTTATACCCAAAGGACTTAAAATCAGCATACTACAGTTATGCAGCCACATCAATGTTTATAATAGCTCAATTTACGATAGCCAAACTATGGAACCTTCAACAGATGAACAGATAAAGAAAATGTGGTATATATACACAAAAGAACATTATTCAATCTTTTTTTTAACATTATTCAATCTTAAAGAAGAATGAAACTGTGGCATTTGCAGGTAAATGGATGGAGCTGGAGAATATCATGCTAAGCGAAGTAAGCCAATCTCCCAAAAAAATAAAAGGCAGAATGTTTTCTCTGATACTTGGTTGCTAATTCACAATGGGAGCTAGAGAAAAATAGAGGTACTTTGGATTAGGCAGAGGGGAGTGAGGGGAGGGGAGGGGCTATGGAAGTAGAAAGGATAGTACAATAAATCGGACATTATTACTCTATGTATACATATGACTAGACGACTGGTGTAATTCCAAATCATTTACAACCAGAAGATAGAGAAGTTAGACTTCATTTATGTATGATGTGTCAAAATGCATTCTACTTTCATGTATAATTAATTAGAACAACAACAACAAAAAAGATGGTATAGAAAAACCAGAGCTTACCATATGGGGGTTACAGGGAGACTCTTTTAGTGAAGAAAATCTCTTTGATGGAATATTATATAATGTTTGCTTAAATATTTGCTTTGAAGAAAAAAGCTATATTGAATACAAAAAGCAGAATGCATGTTTTTTTATTTGTTACTACTGCAGCTATTGTTTTCTCAATGTATTTTAAAACAAATTAATGAGTTAGAAAAAAGACAAAGAAGGATCTGGGTATGAGTGAATATTCAACAATTTTCCATATTTTTTTCAAATTTTATGAAATAAGTATGTATTGTGTTCATAATTGAAAATAAAAAAATAATACGATTATTAAAGTATCAAATTAAAAGAGGGAAAGGACCACTGGAGGAAAACATATGAAGAAAAGGGAAGAAAATAGAGAGGCTCATGTAAGGATTAAGAAACTAAAGCAGCTAGGTCTAAGTGAAGACCCTGGGAACTGTGGTAAACCCTGTGGATAAAGCTATGCTAGAGCTGTTACAATAGGTATTAATATTTGGGGGTCCTGAGTTATTGAAAGAAAGGCTTAACAAGGACATAATAGATTAGCTCAAGTAAACCAGCAGGGAAGTGTACATTACATAATAAAATAATCTTCATCAAGATCATATATGAAGTGTTATTGAAAGAGGAAATTAGCTACTGCCTGGAAAATGTTCTTATATAGACAACCTCATTGCTTAACAAAACTGGATAAAGGAGGCTTCTGCTGTCATTAGCTTTCTTAAAAGCATACTGTTATTTTTTTAAATGCCATCTTCAAACATATCTGTTTGCTTAGCACTTGGTTAACTCTCTGTAAGTATACCATCCCCTCTTTGTTCAAGTTGTTTAAGAAAATGTCACCATAAAATATTGATAGTGGCCATGGCAAGACTCAGAAAAATGACCCATAGGTCTAATTCCACTCCAAAGAATTTAAGGGACTTTCCAAATTAATTCATCTGGAGTCCACTTGGAATTTGTAGTTCAGGAAGGGGCTAATAGAGCTTATGTTTTTACTGTCTATAAAGATAGAAGTTTACAAAGCACACAGCAACTTCTGTTTTGCTTTCAGGAAATGGACTCCTTAAGTATCATCAAGTTTTGGTACAGGTGTCTGTTCCCAAACAATTGGTGTGTGGTATTTGACATTACTAATTTCAAAATGTAAGTTTAAAGGACTTTACTTGATAACAGTCTTTCAGTCCTCTTGAAATGAATGGTTTTATTTTGTTTTGAGTCAGGCTTTTTCCTCCTCCTAACCTTCTGTCAATCCTCAAGTAGGTCTGAGTTATTGAAGTAAATATTTTGTCTTAATAGCTCATTTTGTGAATTTATCATATTGAGTATTCTATAAATTATGGGCATTGATTTTTCAATCCTCTTTTATGTGGAGATTTTGTTTCAAGGGTTCCTTCTCTGGTCTATGCAGAGGGAGTAACCCTTTTCTTTTTATTTCCAATCTGTCTTTGTCCGCAAGGTTAATGAAGGTTCTGCTAGGTCTTGTCCTACTACCATTTCCCCAAAATCAGATACACAAATGACTCAAGCAAAGAAACCAGTGTTGTCTTTCATAAAGATGTGATGACATATTTCTAGCAGTCTTTCAGGGAATGCCCAACAGTGCCTCCAGGCCCTGTTCCTTGTGATTCAAGTGTCCTTATCTGGGTCTTGATGCCCTTCAGATTGGGTAGTTGATTCTTGCCTGAATTGATGGGCCAGATGGTTGAAGCATCCTGCAGAACTCAGCTAGAAGACAATGTTTCTGACTTACAGAAGGCTGAGATTTTCAAGCTTGGGAATGATGGATTTTGTTCTGTCAACTCTTGACCTGAGGAAATTATCTCACTTTCTGCTCTACACCTTCTTATACCTTCTTTGGTATAAGGAGGTGATCATTTTACTTTGTTTTTTGTTCTGCTAGGTCTTGGGATTGGGCCTCATTATTTGCACAGGCTGATCTTAACTCCTGGGATCAAGTGATTCTCCTGACTCAGCTTGCTGAGTAGCTGGGATTATAAATGTGTGGTGTTAGAGTCTGTAAACAAGTCAAAATAACACCTGGCATTTTGCCAGGGGAATGTTAAAATTCGTAAACAAGTCTGGATGGTGCCTGGCAAAATGTCAGAGGGAGTGGTTTAAGAAGTAACAAAACCGAGCCATTAGGTGTAGAGATTCCTGATTGGTTGACTGATGTATCTAGTTTATGTTAATTAGATAAGCTGTGTGGAATGTATAAATACTGCTCCTGTCCTGCAATAAACGGCTCCCACTCCTGCTGTATCAAGTACACAAGTTATTCGTCACCCCCCTGATTATTCTGCTGCAGTGTGGCACCACATCTGAGAGGGAAATAATTTTAAAAGATCTTTTCTGGTTTTGAAATTCTCTAATTTTTTAAAAAAATATTTATTTAAATTTGTTACACATGACAGCAGAATACATTTCAATCCATACATAGTATACATATAGAGCACATTTTTTTATGTCTCTGGTTTTTCACAAAGTAGAGTTAAAATTCTCTGATTTTAACAAGAGAAAAAAAAAGGGTGTTTCTATCTATGACTTATGTATTGTTTCACTTTCCAAAATGTTCCAGATCTCTCTTTTTCCTCCTCCAGGCCTTTCTCTGGATTTCACAGTGCCTCACCCTTAAAGGTTCCCCACTGGAGAGTTTGTCATGTAATGGTCTGTTCAAATTAGTCTCCTCTATGGAAACATAGTCCCCTACAGGGCAAGCATCGTGTTTCACACGTTTTTCTCTCCAATTCTACATCCAGAATCCTAGATATGACTGTTGAACAGCCATCCATCCACAGAGGTAAAAAATAACAACTCTGAGATCCTGAGGACAGTCTTTTTCTTCATCAGATAACTGAACTTGATGTCAAAATACTCTGGTTCAGCAACTGATTGACCCTGGGATAGCTTGCTTAACCTGCAACACCTTGAAGAGTAAAGAGTGGTAGATACCAATAGTCCCTCTTTCTTGGGCCCATACTAAGCTGATCATTAGAGTCTTAGATGTTTAAGGCATGAAAAGTTGTAAGTAGATGTTCTGGGCTTCAAGGCTCATGTCTTCCCACTGTATGGAGGAGTGTACTCCCAATATACACTCATATAATGCAGTGTATATTATTAGATTCATTCAATGAATACATATTGTTAAGGGTATGGTATGTCTGTGTGTGATTGGTGGAAGGAGAAAACTTCAAAAATATAATCTGTAGATGCTGCTGCATTCAATCCAATTTTTATCCTCATCCTATTACATCTCTGTCCATCATTTGACCTTGTCAACCACTTCCTCCTTGAAATATACTCTTATTTGTAACACGTCTCTCTCTTTGTGGTTACTCCTTTAGAGTCTGTTTTCTTTTTTTAAGATTCCTCCTTGTCTACTCATCCATTAAGTGTTGGTCTCCTTAAAGCTTGGTCCCAGACTTTCTCTTTTTAGTCCTTTTGTCTCCCGATGCACCACCTTCTAAGGCAAGGGCTTCAGTGACTAATTGTAGACTGATGATTCCCAAATTCATATCTCTGAGCACCAAACCATTATGTCTTTCCGATATCTCTCATTGAATATCTCTGGGCACCACACATTTAGTTGAATAACGTAACCATGTAGTGCTCCCTACATCCAAGTATCCCCTGCTGGTTTTCTTCAAGCTTTTCAATTGCTCCTATTATTTATGTAAGCCAGAAGCCCAGGGTCATTCTTTGGACTGTCCTCTCCTTCACTCTCCCTCCATTGGCAATTCATCACCAATGTCTATGGGTGTTACCACTAATTAGTTCCACTGCCCTATCTCGGTCTGAGCCAGTCACTCTCACCAACGTGGCTACCTTAGCATCCTAACTTGGTCTTTCTGTAGCCTCTCTGATCCTCTGCCTTCACTTCCTTTTTTAAACTACAGACAGGGAGATCTTTTAAAAAAATGCAAATGCACTCTTTTCCCCCTACCACATGGACTTTGCATTGCTTTTGGAGAAAAGACCCACGTATTTCCAGGGCCTCATATCTAACACCCATGAATGTTAACTTTAAATGGTATCAGGGTTTTTTTTGTAGATATGGATAAAGGAACTCTCTTGAAAGGAGATTATCCCGGATTATCTGGATGGGCCCTAAACACAATCACAGTGTAACTTATAAGAGGAAGGCAGGGGTGATATGACACAGAAGGCAACAGAAACATGATAACAGAAGCAGAGAGAGATTTAAAGATGCTATGGTGCTGGTTTTGAAGATGGAGAAAAAGGATTGAGCTGGAAAAGGTAAAAAAACAGCTTTTTCTTTAGAACTTCTGACAGAGTATGGTTTTGCCTATAGTGAAACTTGTTTTAGACCTTTGGTTTCCAGAACCATTCGAGAACAAGTTTCTGTTGTTTTAACCCAATAAATTTATGGTAACTTATTGCAGCAGCAATAGGAAACTAATCCATTACCTTTCTGTTTGAGTAAATGTTCTGCACTCCCATGAGTTAAGTAAGTTAGCCCAGGTCAAGGATATTAGAACTACACTGTCCACCATGATTACCACAGTAGCTATCGAGCAATGGAGAGTTACACTCTGGCTAGTGCAACTGAAATAGGGCTGTGAGAAATTTTGATCATTTCCTATGAGCAATGCATTCCCTTTGGGGGTGGGGGAGAGGAATTTGTTGCATTCAGCAGGGCTGCCACCTGTAGTTAACACTCCTTTGCCCAATACAGAAAAGGGCACATGACTCTGGCCTGGTCAATAGTAGGATGCCATCCCTAAGACCTGATGGTCTAGAACCCAAGTTAGACTAACCAGGGAGTTTGATATGACCACCAAATGGGCAAGCTAGCTCTCTTTCTCTGAGTGGCTGGGCTGGGATTTTGCAAGACCAGAACTCATTGTGACCTTATGTTCTCCTCCATTTACCTCGGGGGAAGTGACTGATAGCAGGGAAAATAAAGCTGACATAAAAGGAGAAGCAGAGCTGAGACTTGTGGGAGTGAGTAAAGTGAGAGTCCTGATTATGTTGTGGTTTTTTTTTTTTTTTTTGCTTGTTTGTTTGTTTTTTTCAGTCCCTAATGTCCCCAAGGCCCACTTTATCCCAAGATCACAAGGGTGAAGGATCACAAAGACCTGGAGTTTGTCACTGTGTGGAGTAAACTTGCCAGGAACGAAGACATTGTTGAAGGAAGCATTGTTGAAGGACTGGACAAAAAGCTAACATCTTGAAGGCACTTTTCAAAATTCTGGGATCCAATGTGACCTCTTAGATGTCCCAGTCATGTGAGCACATATATTCTGTTTTTTTCCTCAATATTTTGAGTTAGGTTTCTTTCATTGGGCCAGTTAACTTTTATTCATACAACTAGAAAAATTACTGTGTGTTATTTGAAATAAGATTTTTAAAAAATTTATATTTGCTCTGAGGAGGAAAGAAATTATTCTGAGATTCTTGAAAGGATATTAGGCAATAGAAGAAATAGCCTATTTTACAATAGCCTCGTAAATGACTTCAATAAATCCAGGCCTCAGCAAATTAATTGCCTCCCTGCTACATTTCATTTCATCTGACCTCTCTACTCTCTGATACCAGGGCAGAGCTGTCATGCCAAAGGAGGCCAATGTCTGTGATCTCAGTGTTTTTATTGCCCTTCATCTTTGTCCTGTTGGTGATAGTTTAGAAGGAATTAAAATACAAGACCTACAAGGCAGATATTTTCTTGTCTGTTTTATTCCCTGTTTATTCTACAGAGCCTGGAAGTGCCTGGTGCATAAAGGATGCCCCCCAAAACATTTTTGAGTGAATGAATGAATAAATGGCAGCAACATTTACTTTGTATTTATTGTGTGAAGTACATTAAGAGATATTAGGGAATTGAAGAAGTTAGGAATGGTTCTGGATCCTTTCAAAGGGTACACATCAGTTTGTATTCTAATCCTTTCTTTTTAATTTATTGCAAGCCTGTAGACTGAAACCACTAGGTTTATTTTTTTTGAAATTTGTAAAATAATGTTCAAAGAGTATCAATGTCATTAAAGATTCTCACATTATCTGGTTTGGGTATTTCCTCAGTTGCTATAAATGTATAAGGCTTAAATGCTGAAGAATTATAGACCCCTTGGAATGCCCCAAACTGATCCTTTGGGACACAACCAACTTTTTGTTTTGGAGCACAGAAAATGCGTGATTGGAAGAATAGGATGATTCAATTACACATTTGGGGTGAAAACATGGCAGTACATTCTGTGTTATTCATGGAACAAATATAATTCATTCAAGCAAGCCATGGAAATTGTGAATAAAATTACCATAATGACTTTGTGATGGTGGTTTTCTGAATGTCACCAGTCAGTCCACAATGGGAGATCTGCCAGACTTCCCTCCTCTGTAGCTGTGCATCTGCACTGCACTTGAACCAGGGCAAATCTGACTGCATTGGATGTGGCAATCTGCATGGACCCTGGAACATGGGAATCTGATGCCCTATGTGCATGCACAGAACAAGGGAATCCTAAGGCCAGTGCGGGATGCAGCAAAAGCACCAATGAACGATCTCAGAGCTGTGGCTCTATAGACTAGTTCACTTGGGCAGTCTCCAATGTCCCCTGTGGGAGGGACATGGACACAGGCTTAACACTAAAGTTAGGCTGTTTACTTCTGTCTAGTGAAGGAGTCATTATTAGCCAGAAAGGAACTCTGATTTCAGTGTGGTCTTTGTGGATTTCCTGAGTCAGTGTTTATGAAGGAGACACTCTCTGAATGGCCTAAGATATCTGGTGAGGTATCTAGTCCAATTTGTATCATATTTCAGTTTCCATCACTATGGTGATTTTAATGCATTCTCTTCTGTGAGACTGTGGAGATAAAGACTGTGGAGGGAGTGGGAAGGAAACAGGGCTTTTCAGTGCAAAGAAGGTCATGGCCTAAATCACCTTAGAGAATCATTATTTTCAGAGTCTGTCTGGGAACTACAAAGCTGAGGTGTGCTTTGGCCTCCTTGGAGCCCGCTGCCTGGAGTCAGGGGTGTTTCTGGTCTGAGCTGTGTGCAGCTCCCCAGGAGACCTGTGCAGGGGAGCTGGGATCCTAGTGCCTTCGCTTTCTCATCTGTAAAGCAGAGATCTGAGACCTGCGTCCTGCCTATATTCAAGGGGTGGGAGAATACCTGCAGGCTATCAGGCCTTTGAAGGCAGGTGCTGTAAGAATGTGAGATAAAAGCTTCCGGAGATGAAAAGGTGGTCAGAGGCCTTTTGAGGGCTGACAACATCACTGCAACTGATTTTCTTCTCTTTCCCTTGCAGAGCCCTTGGTATTTGTCATGTAAGGGCTGAGTTGAGGGGGCAAAAAGGTACTGTAATGCCTGTAATATCTCCTCCCTCAATCCCCCACTGGGGAAATGGGAAAGAAGAAAGGACAGCAAGAAGGAAGGTTGGAGGGTGAGGCAAGGGGAGGCTTTGCTGATGGGCCCTTCCTAAGAGCTCAGAAGAGAGGCAATGAAACAGCCAGATGCACCTCGCTGCTCCCTGTTTGCAGGATTATCAGGTTTCTTCAAGCCTTTCTGCAGTGTGCTTCTCTGGCCAGGGAGTGTCCTTTCCTCCTTCCTTATGGAATGGGTGAAGCTCTCTCTGGTCCCAGGGCTGGTGGTGAGGCAGACCTCCTGGTCCTTGGTGAATATCCTGCCACAGCATGTAGTTTATTCTCTACCATCTGTCTCGTCCACTAGGCTAGACTATTCAGGGACAGGATGAGGCTGGGCTTTACCTACCTTCACACCATTTCCCCCTTTTCTGAGTCCCAAGTGCCTATAAGGAAGATTGATAGTGCAAGATGAGTGCCCCCATGTCAAGTCCAAGGGAGCACTATCTTCCAGAAACCGAAGATCCTTCCAGGACAGACTTGCCACCAGGGTGGAGAGAGACAAGACAACTGTGAATCTTCAGTATGGTTAATTCTCTATTCAGCCCACATCCTGTTCTTCTCCATGTCTGTCTTTGGTACAACTTCTATATTATAAATCTCTGTATAGGTACAGATACGATCTCATTTCTATCAGCTCAGTCATGCTTTCTAGCAACCCCTTCCCCAGTACAATGCTTGGTACAGAATAAGTGCTTCAAAATTGTTTGTGGAATCTTGAGTTTTCTCAGCGTATATGTTCCTAGGTGGTTGCGGTAGGCTGAATAATGGCTCCCACATGTATCCACCTTTGAATCCTCGCAACTCCTAAATGTCATCTTTGAAAGGCAAGAGAACTTTGCAAATGGGACTAGTTTGAGAATCATAAGATAGGGAGCTTATCCTGGAAGATCTGAGCAGGGCTGCTGTGAGCCCAACAGTCCTTCTAAGGGGCACACCGGAGGAATAAGGGAAGATGATATGCCCATAGAAGCAGAGACTGGGGTGATGTGCTTGGAAAGGTGGAGGAAGACACCCAAGCCAAAGACACTAGTAGCCAATGGAAGGTAAAAAAAGGTAAGGAAATGGATTCTTCCCTGGAGCTTCTGGAAGGAACCAGCTTCCTTGCCAACACCTCAACTTTAGCCCAGAGAGACTAATTTTAGATTTCTGACCTCCAGAACTATCAGAGAATATGTTTTTGTATTTTAAAGCCACAAAAGTTGTGGTAATTTGCTACAGCAGCAATAGGAAACAATACAGCCATTTATCTGGTACCAGGGCTCACAGGTGACCTCAGGCCAGTGCAAAAGTCCTGCTGGGCTGAGGAGTTAAGGAGACAGATACAGATAGACTTGGTGACTTGCAGCCTTCTAGGTCTCTGGGTTGGGGAGATTATATCCTTCCAGTTTTGTGCATCCCTGTGGTTGAAATGTACACCAGTGGCTGGAGTAGTTCCTTGGTGAGGGGCAGCAAGTAAAAGCAACCAACAAGGCTCCCTGCTCACTTTGGGTCTCATCCTTCTTCTTCCTCAAAATCATCCACAGTGACACAGACAAGAATCTAGCTATGGCTCTTCCCAAAACACATTTCCAAAAAATGGAAACCAATACTACCAGGGAAATGAGTTCCCAAATGACAATGACTACCTTAAAGACAATTAATTGTACAGCCACCTAAAGCAGCCATTGCAACACTGGTGCGTGATTCTGTATTTTTAGAGAGGTAGGGGGCAACATCAGTGCTGGGAGACAAGATGGAGGAATGAGAAAGAACAAAATGGAAACATGTATGAGGAATTCAAAATAGTTGAAAAACAATAACACAGAAAATGAATAAGTAAATACTTGGAAGAATACAACTGAAACCAAACTTGTGATTTAAACTATCAGATTAAGGGACTTTCTTCGAAGAATTCAGGAAAAGGTAAAGAGATAGAGAAGAAAAGCCAAAACCAAAGACACAGGTTAGAAGTAAAAATATTACTCCTCTTATTTATTTAAAAGGATTTTAGAAAGAGGGGGAAAAAAAGAAAAGAAGAAATATTTGGAGAAATGGAAATTAACTTCCTAGAAATATAGATGGAAAAACAGATTAGAAGACCCATAGTAAGATAATGAGAATCCCAATCTAGAGAGATTATAGTGGACTTTTCAAACTTAAAGACCAACAAAGTAGACCATTTATTAAGTTATAAAGCACATTACTATAAAGACTCAAGAATATCAGTATCATACAGGTTGTATTCTTCCACTATGAAACAACATGGGCCCATTTTACTGTTGAATGTAGATACGTAATCCTCAAATAAAACACTAATTAACTGAACCCGACAATTTTAAAACACGTCATGATTAAGTGAGGTATATCTACAAATTCAAGAATAACATTAAATAGATCATAGCATTAAAGACAAATCTTAAAGGTATAAAGTTGAGTAAAGTAAGAAAAAGAAATATACACAAAATACCTTTTACATAAGGTAAAAACACATGCACAAAACACCAATATACTTTTTTTCAGGGACTTAACACAAATACCAATGTACCTTTTTCAGGGACAAGTAGATGCATAATCAGAAATGATAATTGTAGCAAATTGGAATGATTGTTATGAGCAGGGAGAGAAAAATAAGAGTAGAAATGGGGTTAAAAAGATATATAAAAGAGTAGCATGGTAATCTCACCACGGAACATGAAAACTGAGAAATCCCTTTCATTCCCTCCTAAGATGGATTTTCAAAATGTACTTTGCAACTCTTTTTATTAAGGGGAAGAGTCTTTTCTTCCATCTTCTGTATTTCATACTGTGACTTTTTTAAAAAAATCTGGTTTCTTTGAGGAAGTTCTGATATAGATCTCAAAAAGACATGCAGCTTCTGTTGTGACTGCTTTGAACCCTGAAGCCACCATGGGAGCACTCCGGGCAACCTGCTCAAGGTTGAAAACCAATTGTCCCTACTGGCCTAACAAGGCTCTCATCAACCAGCCAACCCATCAATCCACAAACTGTCAGTAGATACCTAACCAAGCCCAGGCAAAAATCAACTGAACCCATTCTAGACCAGAAAGAAGAGCCAGTTCAATTCAGTCCAAATTGTAACCTGTACAACATAAATAATTGTTTTAGGTTTATTAAGTTTTGGAGCTGTTTGTTATGCAGCACAGCCTAGCAGATACTATCTTCTATTCTTAGCCATTATCTTTGATATAAGAAGCATACCTTCTCCCTTTCATTTTTTAATGATTTCTTTTTCTTGATCCATCCATTCAACCATCCACCTACCATCTATCCATTTATCATTAATAGTGTGTCCATTTATTGTATTATAAGCTAGAGATACAAAGAGAAAGATAAAGTCCAACTCCTAAAGATTTGGATAAGATTACGGCAGAATTTTAAGACGAACACCCAGCAGGCAAACCTAACCTACATAAAGGTCATGCTTTGGCCAAGTTCTGATGTGTGAGTTGGAGTTAGCTCTGCAGAAGTGTGTATGGATGTGTGCAGAAAGGAAGCAACTAGTGGGATTGCTGAAGAAACTGCAAGCGGTATTGTAGGAAGCTGGAGAGGTCAATAGGGGTCTTTCTTCAGGGGATGGACATTATCTCCAGTGGGTCTCCTTGTAATTCTCAAGAGGTTCCCTGGCTTTTGTTTAAATGAACCATTTTGGTTGTGCCCCGCTAGCTGTACTAGGGCTGTACACACGTGAATCCATAGGAGCTATAGTCTTGGCCATCTCAGGGTAACTCTGAGAACATTTGCTTAATTTAAAAATGTATAGAAATTGCTGGCCTACACTCAAATTCTCTGAAGTTCTGTGAATTCATGGATGTATATTACTTTCTAATTATTGTAAACATTTTAAATGTGCACCCCTTCTTCCTCAGTTAGATGGAAAGCTTTTTGGAGAGGCTGAATGAGCGCTGGACTGGGAGCCTGGAAGCAGATGGTTTAATCCCAGCTCTGTTGCTCACTTGTGTTGGAGGCATGAGCGAAGGAGTCAGGCTTCAGGACAAAGTCAATAACACAGCCATGCAGCTGGTCAGGGATGTGCTGATCTCTTAATGACTTGTGATCATTTTACAATGCTGAATATTTTACAAATCAGAGAATCCAAAATGCATGAGCTGCCATTCTCAGCAGCAGCTTCATGAGCCAGCCTGTTGTCCCTGAATCAAAAATAAAGTAAGATGAATGAGGCTGCCATGTCCCCTGGGAAGATGGCCCCTTGAGCCTCCTTCACCCCCTCTTCCTGTCATGTCTCAGCTTAGACAGCCCTGTGCCAGCTGAAGTAGGAAGTGCCATGCTTCTCCCTTCACTCATTCAACAGTTATTGGGCACTTACTATGAGGCAGACACTCCTTAGCAATATAGCAGTTACCAAAAAGGGCAAGAATCCCTGACCCCATGACAGGGAGAAACAATAAATAAGATGAGTAGTTAAAACACACACAATGTTAGGTGGTGAGTGCTTTGGAGAAAAATAAAGCACAGAAGGGAAATGGGGAAGTTGAGGTGGGAGGAGCTTGTAATTTGAATTGGATGATAAAGGAACATCTCACTGAGACAGTGATGTGTGAACATAGCCCTGCAGGAGGCAGGGGAATAGTTGGAGTGTTTCAGGC
This sequence comes from Marmota marmota marmota, assembly GCF_001458135.2. Taxonomy (NCBI): domain Eukaryota; kingdom Metazoa; phylum Chordata; class Mammalia; order Rodentia; family Sciuridae; genus Marmota; species Marmota marmota. The sequence continues at coordinate 43,990,925 of NW_025999932.1, read as the reverse complement.
AGGGGGGTGACTTTGGGAGCTGTTTAGAGGAAGAGTGTTCCTGGCAGAAGGAACAGCCAGAGCAAAGGTCCTGAGGTGGGGAAAGTTAATTGATTTTTACAGATCTGGTCTTATTTATTTGTTACTCTTAAAAATACTTACTTTTGACTGGACTCAGACTTAGAAGTAGAAGCTCTCAGAGAGGACAGTCTTTGTCTCTTCGCAATCAGTTTGTGGTGTTTTTCTTTGGCTTCTTTTATTCTCTTGGCCAAAAGTTTGGCATATTCTGCCGCCTCTTCCTTATTCTTCTTATCCTTCCTTGTTTCTTTAGCGCAATATGCCAGGGCATGTGTTGCAGGACACAGAAGTAATGTGACACTGAATCTTTGTGCTTTGATCCTGGGTTTTTTACCTTCCTTGTTTAAGGGTTTTTTGACAGCTTATTGGCAATCAGCATATTCCTTAAAGAGACTGAAAAGTTGAAAGATTCTACTAGCTCTTTTGGGTCCTAGTCGATGAGATACAATAGTATCTTAAAGTCCAGGAATATCCTTCTCTTTTTTACAATAACCAAGTTGAGAACACTCAGATTGGCATCCTCAATGCAACCTTGAATAACAGATTTCCATTTTTCCTCTTTGGTTCTCCTTAGTCTATAACAGGAATGCCCCTTACTCAGAAGCAGGTGAACAGCCATGAGTCAAGGTACCCTGCTTCATGGGGCAACCTTGATTGTCATACCAGTCACTGATTTTGACCACATAACCCTTCCATTCTTCACCCAAAGCGTCAGCACCAACTTGCGTTGTAGGCATGAGTGAAGGAGTCAGCCTTCAGGACAGTCAGTAAAGCAGTCACGCTGTGGTCCCAAGCTTCTCATAAAAAGTATGAAGTTTGCATTCACTGTCCACTTCAATGGGTTTCTAGCAGCCAGTGGCCGGGAAGGAGATATTCAGCTTCATCTTGGAGCAATGGATCCGGAGGTTAAGTTTTTAAAAATTACTTTTTATTGGTTCTTTTTAGTTATACATGACGGTAGAATCTATTTTGACTTAATTATGAGAGCATGGAATATATCTTGTTCTAATTCAGTCCCCAGTACCCCCCTTCCCTTTTTGCCCCTAACCCCCTCCTCCCTTCCCTCTACTCTACTAATCTTTCTGCCATTTACCTATAGTTGTGGTTTTTTTTTAAAATCAATTTCTTGTGGAGATATACGATGGTGAGAGCCACTGTGTTATATTCATTTATGTACATAGGAAAGTTTGGTCAGGTTCATTCCACTACCTTTCCTTCTCCCATTCTTCTCCCTTTCCTTCATTCTCCTTTGTCTACTCCACTGATCTTTCTTCTGTTCTTTTTCTTTTTAATAAAAAACAAGAGAGAGAGAGAGAGAGAGAGAGAGAGAGAGAGAGAGAGAATATTTGACCTTTGGCTTTTTGGGGTTAGCTTATTTCACTTAGCATGAAAGTCTCCAGATCCAACCATTAACCAGCAAATGTCATAAAGTCATTGTTTTTATGTCTGAGTAATGCTCCATTGTGTGTACATACCACATTTTCTTTATCCATTCATTTGTAGAAGAAGATTTCGTTTTTTAAATTTTGAATGGAAGGTTGTTAGCACAAAGACTTCTAATGTGCAGAGGCGGTGTGTCCTGAACCTTCCCTACAGATAAATGAAAAGGGAGTTTTGCTGGAGTTTGAAGGAAACTCGTAACCTCAGATATCTGTGTCCCCACACCACAGCATCAGATGATGTGCATTGAAAACTTGTTGTTCTTTATTTTCCTGCATGCTAGACTTGAGGGTCTGTCTGTGCACTGCACTCCTCTATGTTTCTGGGAACCGCCTAAGTGTTTGGAACTCATCTTGTACAAAACAGAGGCTCCTTCAAACCCCAGCATTTTTCTCTTCTTATTCTGATGAGTGGGTACCAACCATCGATTGACTCAAGCTGAAACCTGTAGAGTCTTCTTGGACGGGTCCCTTCCCTCTCAGCTCCACCCCACACCAAATAGTGTCAATCCTCTTCTTGAATATCACTTCTTCTCTGTTCCCAGGGTGATGCCCTAGCCTGGTTCTTATCGCCTCTCCCCTGGGCTTCTCATAGTTGGATCATCTGGTCTCCAATCTCCCTCTAACAAATCCTTCTTCCAAGGAATGGCCAAAGGTTTTCTGAAAACGCAAATGAGATCCTAATCTTTTCTTTCATAAAATCTTTTGCCAATGGATGAAGTCAACCCTATCCACACAGCTCCCTGTGTCTGCCACCATCTAACTCCCATTCAGCTCACTGCTTTTTTCTTGGCATCACACTCAGCCACACTGAAATGTCCTACTATTCTCTGCCTCTGCGTCTTTGTGCAGAGTCCCTCTGTCTGTCCTCTCCTGTCCTTCTGGCAAACTCCTGTTCACTCGTCAGGACTCGGCTCACATGCTATTCCTCAGGCAGCTCTTTCCTGAACTCCCTTTATTGAACTGTTCTGGGTATGCCTACCACTCCTCGAATCCCACATCTGTTGGAGTCTGTATATCATGGCGCTTTTCAGTTGGACCAAGGCACCAAAATTGTCTGTGGAAATGTTAACATTTAATGATGCAAAGACCCAATTGATGGAGATTTGATTCTAGGGTTTTAGTTTTCTATAGAGTATTCCTACTGCCATTAATTCTTCAATAATGTATAATTCAAGTTTTAGTTTCCTTTGACCAAAGAATTATTTATAGGTCATTTTCATTTCCAGAAGGGTATTTTGAAAATCTTACTTTGTTGTCAGTTTCTATTCTACTGTGTTGTCAAAATTAGTTAAGCATCTCATTGGTCTATGAAAAGAAGGTATATTAATTGCCTTGCTGTATGCTTTTGCAATATCTTAACTTGTTTATGCTATTAATATTTTTACTGATGTACTTACAAGATACCTCAATTTCAAACCTTCTTGTCTTATGTTCTATATACATCTTATGAACTGCCCATATCATATATGTGAATTTTGATTATATTAATTTTTATTTACAATAATTTTTATTTTGGAATATTCTTAAATGTATAGAAAACCTTTCAGTACAGATATACCATATATACCTTACCCAGTTTGCTCTATGATTAACATCTTACATTGATACAGTACATTTGTCACAAGAAAATGTGACTCTTTGAAAAAGTCAATAAAGTTGATGAATTTCTAGCCAAATAAACTAAGAAAAAAAAGAGAGGAGACACCAATTTCTACTATCAGAAGTTAAAGAGGTATCATTACTACTGATCCCATAGATACCCAAAGAATGAGAAAGGAATAATATAAATAATTCTATGCCCCCAAATTTGGTACTTAAATGTATTGAACCAATTTTTTTGAAAGACCCACAGTACCAAAACTCACAAAAGGAGCAACAGATATTCTGAATAGGCCTTTATACAGAAATGAGGCTAATAATTAATAAACTTCCAAAAAGAAAGCTCTGGTACCATGTATTATACATTTAATAAACTTCCAAAAAGAAAGCTCCAGGCCCAGATGGTTTTTCTGGTACCATGTACTAAATATTTACACTAGTTCTCTACAAACTTTTTAGAAAATAGAAACAGATGGAACAACTTCCTGACTTATTTTCTGAGATCTGCATTATTGTTCTACTACCAATTAAAGACATTAGATGAGGAAAACTATGAAACAATATTTCTCATGAAAATAGATGCAAATCTTTAACAAAATATTGCAAATTAAATTAAAAATATATAAAAAATGCTATATGCCACAATCAAGTGGAATTTATTCCAGATATGTGAGACTAGTTCAACATTTGACATTCAGTTTATGTAATCCACTGAATCAAGAGGCAAAAGAAGGACAATCACAGGATCATATAAATAAATTCAGAAACATTTAACAAAACCCAACACTTGTATATAAAAAAGACTCTCAGAAAACTAGGAATAGAGAGGAATTTCCTCAACTTCATAAAGAATATCTATAAATAACTTCAGCTAGCCTAAACTAGGTGTGCAACTAGATGCTTTAGATCTATGACTGGAATCAGGGCAAAGATGCCTCCTCTCATCTCTTCTATTCCACATCATGCTGCAAGTCCTAGCTAATAATAGAATAAGACAAGCAAAGGACATGGAAGGTATACAAGTTGGGAAGTAAGAAATAAAATGTTTTTTTCCACAGATGCCATTGCTGACTACATATTTTTTGAAGTTATTAAAAAACCTCCACAACTAATAAGTGAGTATATCAAGGTATGGAGTACAAGATTAATACACAAAAGTCAATTGCTCTCCCATATACCAGCAGTGAATAATTACAATTTGAAATTAAAAACATAATACCTTTTACATTAGTACCAAAAAATATACCTAGCCATCAGAATTTTATAGTTTTTCTCATATTGATCTTGTACATATTTGTCTAGGTATGTTTTTTGGCACTAATGTAAATGATATTTTTTATGGTTATTGGTGTTTTTATTTTTTTATTATTTATTTTTTAAAATTTCTTACATACACGACAATAGTGGAGTGCATTACATTCATAATTTCTTTGGCATTACAATTCTTAATACACCTTTATACCACAATTTATCAAATCTCTGTTTGTATATATGGTATGTTGACACCAAATTCACATCTTCATACATGAATTTTGTATAATGATGGAATTATGCTTTTAATTTCAAATTCTAATTATTCATTGGACTGATGGTGCCTTCAAAATTTACCAAAAAGCCACAGTAATCAAGACAACATGGAACTGGTGAAAGGAAAAACATGAAGATCAATAGCACCCAATGGAGGAGCCCCCAAATAACCCACATAAATATAGTCAACTGATCTTTGACAAAATGGCAAAGGCAATACAGAGAAGAGAAAGAACAGTTTTCAACAAATGATTCTAGAACAACTGGGCAACCACATGAAAGATCTTACATCTTTCACAAAAAACTTACTTAAAATGGAATCATTGACTTAAATATGAAATGCAAAACTATAAAACTTCTAGAAGATAACATTGGAGTAAATCTTAGATTGGATTTGGTGATGAGCTTTTAGATACAGCCTCAAAAGCATGATCCATCAAAGAAAAAAACTGGTAACTTGGGTTTCATTAAAATTAAAACTTCCTCCCTGCAAAAGACACTGTTAAGGTAATGGAAGACAAATTGAAGACGGGGAAGGGGAAAATATTTGCAAAATATATATCCGATAAAGGACTTGTGTCTAGAATACACAAAGAATTCTTGAAACTCAACAATAAGAAAACAAATTAACCAATGAACAAGTGGGCAAAAGACCTGAACAGACACCTCACTAAAGAAGATACATGGCAAATAAGTATGAGAAGATGCTCAACATATATCATTAGGGAATTGCAAACCAAAACAAATACAAACAACAGTAAGATACCATGACACACCTATTCAAATGGCTAAAATCCCACTAAACTGATAATATCTAATGCTGGAAATGATGCAGAGCAAAGAGAACTCACATTCATTGCTTGTGAGAATGCAAACTACACAGCCAACTTGGAAGACAGTCTGGCAGTTTCTTTCAAAGTTAAGTATTGACTTACCAAAATGAGTAGGAAATTTACACCCACATGGAAATCTCTATCCAAACATTTATAGCAGCTGTGTTTGTTGTCACCAAAACTGGAAGAAACCAAAATGCCAGGATGTTTTTCCATAGGAAATGGGTAAACAAACTGTGGTATATCCATACAATGGGATATTACTCAGCAATAAAAAAGAACTGAGCTATGCAGCCCTGACAAGACATGGAGGAAGCTTAAATACTAAGTGCTTATTGCTCAGTGAATGAAACAAATTACGAAAGCCTCTGCAGTGTTTAATTCAAACACTATGACACTTTGGTAAATCCAAAATTATAGAGAGTAAAAACTGACTGCCAGGGATTAGGAGAAGGGGTGGGGAGGAAGGAAAAAGAAAACTGGGTGAAACACCAGAGAGTTTTAGAGCTATGAAACTGTTCTGTATTGTCCTGTGGGGGTGGACACAGGGCCTTCTAGCCTTAGCAAAACCATGAAACTGTAAGATACAAAACTTGAATCTTCATGTAAACATGAACTTTAGTGAATATGACACATCAATTTTGAACCTAATTGTAACAAATATGCCACATTAATGCAAGAAGTTAATTATAGGAGAAACTGCATTGGGGGGATATGGGAAAACTCTCTATATTAATTGCTAATTTTGTCCATATATAAAACTGTTTTAAAGAAATAAAGTCTGTCAATATTTTAAAAGGAACTCCCCTTTTTACTAAGCACACAGATGTAATAAGGTGTGGGAAGGTACAGATAGAGCCAAATGAACACCAGGCAGGATGAATTCCTGATGAGATTTGGGCCACTTTTACAACCTCCCATATAAACTTCTTAGCATATATTTTCCTTCTGTCACATTTCTGTCTTTACAATTAGAATGCTGATGTTTTTTGTTCTTAGGCAATAAGATATTAGGAGAATGTGCTTTCCTTTCTATATAAAATGTCTAAAAGTACATATTGCATTAGGTATATTTTGCAATATAAGGGAGGTTACAGTGTTAAAACTAAGTTAGAATCCCTTCCTGGCATGCTTTGCTGTAAATCTCTGATCCACTTTCTAATATGTTATCTTATAACTTAGTCTATGGTAAGCATACAAGTGTTCTTTATAAAAAGGCTTTTGAAAGAAACCTAAATGCTAGGGCCCTGGACCTTCTGATGTTAGTAAGTGGGGTTACTGACGTTGAATCCTCTTCTTCCTTTTTGATCACCACTGCAGAGCTTGCTGAGATCAGAAGGGCTCACTCATCTTGCTAGCCATCCATCAGCAGTAATTTAGAGAAAGAAGGTCAGAAAATGCTTTTACCTTTAAAGAAAAAAGAGAATTGGAAATGGGGTTGTTATTTTATTCTGGTACCTAACAACAGCTGCTATGGCCAGTTGCTAACCAGTGATTTTAATGGCACAGAAGCATCAATGTATAGTCAAATGATGTTAAAAACATTACATTATACTTGAGCTAATAGTCACTGGTGAAGCTAATGAGGTCAAAGAAGAATCCCAAATTCTTAAATTAGAATGAGGGTGTTAACTTTCTAGGTGGTGTCTTGATGCCTTTTTGGTCGGAACTTGAAGTTAAAAACTGTTTTCATAATAATTCAAAGACATGATTTACTGATTTAGTAGGTTGACATTTGCACTGATGAACAAAATTATAATCGAGGGAGTGACACCAAACAATACTAACAGTCCTTGCATTCTTCCCACCAGGTACTGGTGATAGAATTTTTGAGTATCAGTATGTCTCGCCCTAACTCATTTGTCATGACTTTCTCAGAACTATTAAAATGTGTTTTACAGAAATTTATGGTGCAGATGGAATAAATGCAGGCTGTTGAGGAGGAACACTGTTGCAATTATTTGAGTTAGAATCAACTGGCTGCTTTCCCCATGGAATGCCATATATATTTGAGAGGGTGACTGACAGACAAGTCATGGTTATTCAGACTTGTGTATCTATCTGGCAGACATTTTCTCAAAAACGAGAAACCCGAGTCTGATATTTCAAGGGAAGCAAAGTATTTATGGTCAATGATAAAATTTGAGCTTTTTAATTTGAAAATCAGAATCTTGGAGAACTTGGATCTGCCACCATGAATTTGGCAGCTTGGCAATACTTAAAAGATTTTTCTTTTCCTTTCCTCTTCTTTCCTTCTTTATTTTTTGTACCAGGGATTGAACCCAGGGTCGTTTTACCACTGACCTACATCCCTCTCCCTTTTTATTTTTTATTTCGAGGTAGGGTCTCACTGAGTTGCTTAGGACCTCACTGAGTTGCTGAGGCTGGCTTTGAACTTGGTGATCCTCCTGCCTTAGCCTCCTGAGTTGCTGGGATTACAGGTGTGTCCCACCATGTCTGACTACTCAAATTTTTTTTTTTCTTATGAAAACAGCAGTGATGTGAGTAAACGTAATTTTTTGATATTGTATTAATGAAAGTGTCAGCATTGCAAAGATCTGTTGGTTTCTTTTTCCCAGAAGACCAATGATGATGTTATAAAATCCAAATTGCAGGAAAGACTAATGGGTTTTAATGTAATAATGTTAGACTAAGTGCTACAGCTCATCTTTAAGAAACTGTCAATTATTGACGATTGGTATAGTACACAATGATCACCAATGGCTATTAAAATTTTTCTCTTTTCAATTGTGTATCTGTGTGAGGCTGAATTTTCTTCACATGCTTCAACCAGAAGCACACATTGTAACAAACAGAATGCACAAGTGGAGTTGAAAGTTCAATTCTCTTCTATTAAGCCAGACATTAAAGAGATTTACAAAAATGTAAAACATTGACACTTTTTTCACTGTTTTTTTTTTTTTGAAAAATATAGTTATTTTTCATAAGAACATGTTATTTATGTTAACATGTAATGGATTTATTTTTATTATTTTAAAATAAACTACTATATATTAAAGAATTCTTATCTTTAGTATGTATGTAAAATCATAACATATTTACTAAATATATATTTAATAATATGGTAAATATTGATCTATGCAAGTCATATAAATAGAGCCCTTGGGAATCCTCAATATTTTTTTAAGAGTCAAAAGGATTCTAAGACTAAAAAGCTGGAAAATCACAATTAACAAGTCTGCCATTATCTTTTGGGTCTTGCATTGTTGGTAATTTCTTCCAAGAGTCTTCTCGCTCATATTTCTCAAGGTGCCCAGGATATTGCTGGGCTTCGTAGGAGCTCAGTAAATAGGAATAGAGCATCTACCTATTTGCCTTGTGGATATTTATTACTTCAAATCACCTTCAGTTTTCTTATCAGCCAATGTGATGACTGACCTGTTCACTTTGGTTTGTTGCTTTTATCAAAGTTAACGATCAAACATCCAAACTGCAGAAGCTTGTCACTGATTAAAAAATAAAAGAAGATACAAGATGCTTCCCCTCAAGGGATTTGCAAAGTATGATGAGTTTTCTTTTGAGAAAGATTTTGCAGGAATTTTCTGGGGCTGTGGTAGGATGGGTTGAGAAAGAGACCCTACCCTCCAAAATCCCCTTGTGTGGGTGGGGAGACACTAGGGTGATGACATGTTGAGGCATGAATGTTCAGAGACAGAAATTGACGTTTGCTATTGCTAGCCTCTACAGAAGGGAAACAATATTGTTAACAGCATCTCAATAACTAAAAACTTCCATGGATAGATAGATATAACTGAATTTAAAATAAACTTGCTATTTGTAATGTCATATATATATTAAAATTATAGAGAGGTAAGAATAAAATAAATGCAACTACTAACTATTATTACTACTGCTAATAGTAATAATGGCAGTATTAAAACTCAGCAAGTTTATTTTAAATTCAGTTATATCCAAAGGAGTTATTAATAATTTATGACTATCGTTATGTCTCCCCCTAGCCAGGTGCTGTGACTTTCTAAACATGATTAAGACATATTTTACAAACAGATCATTGCATTTTTGGTGAAAGAAGAAGCCTTTTACAATAAAAATCATTTGTCAAAAAGGGTCCTTAATCGCATATATTGAATGGACGAATATCTCAATAGAGAATCTGCCATTTAATCTTCCTAGATCACATCACCACAGTTTAATATGCTAACCAAATCTCTGTTCAGTTTACTAGTCCAAAATCCATGTGTTTAAAATTCAGTAAACAAAGTGAGCTACTTAGTCAATTCAGTTTTTCCGCTTTAAAAACTGGTCACAAATCTGTATTAAGTGTTGTTAATCTCTGAGAGGCAGACAGGCATTGTGCCAAGAATTGAGAGGGATTAAAACACGACATGGAATTTCTTCTTGTGGCATTTGTCATACTTGTTTCCTTTAATTTTTTGAGTATTTGAAGAGATGGCATCTTATTGTGTGTGTGTGTGTGTGCTGCTATAACAAATGCCTGACACTGGGGAATTTATAAAGAACAGAAATTCACTTCTCTCAGTTCTAGAGTTCAGTTCAGTTTTAGTGCTCATGGCACTTGTAGGTTTAGTTGCCTGGTGAGGCTGCTCTCTGCTTCCAAGATAGCGCCTTTAAGTGCCACCTCCTCCAAGGGGATGAATGAATGCTATATCCTCATGTGGCCAAAGGACAAAGACCTGAATGGGATGAACTCCCTCTGTCAGGGCCCTTTATAAGAACCCAATCCCATTCACAATAGAGGAGTCCTTCTGCCTAATCACCTATCAAAGGCCCAGCCTCTTAACACTAGCACATTGGCCACACCTGGAACTCAGAAGGGACACCTTCCAAGCACAGCAGTGGGGTATGTTATTTTGATCAACACTGTATTTATCTGCTTCAGACAGGTTTAGAGGATTTGAATTAAAAAACACTTGTTGATATCCACCCATTTCATCCTGGTATTTCTGTAGCTGGAGCCTGGCCATCATCCCTTCCTCTCAGTCACATGTTGCAGGAGATAGTAGGTGCTCCATGGGATGGATGGGTAACGGCCCTGTGGTTCAGATTTGTTTCTGAATGCCACGTGACTGCAAGAGGTGACCTGCTCAGAACCCAAGCTTTCAGAGGCAACCTGAATGACTGCATAAGGCAGGATGAAACCCAAGTCTTGTGACAACCCTGGCTTCTCTCTGTGTTAATAAATGACTCGTTTGGTGAGGGACCATGGAAGGAGCCATGGATTTGAATCTCAGCTTTATTGTGCTTAGCACATGGCCTGGCATAGGAGGATGCACTCGGTGGATCTTAGTTATTATCACCACAGCCACAATCACTGGAAGAACTTAGGCAAATTGTCCTCTGGGTTTAAAATGATAGCCTCACAATTTTTTTTTATCTTGCAAAAATTATAGGAAAGAGTAGGTAAAAAGCAATCAGCATATTGGTCACTACATGGTAGAATTAAAGAAAGTATAGCTGTGATTCTTACTGATGTTGTGGCAGTTACGGTTCCTATTGAGGCTGGAAAGATATCTACTGTTGCCAAGCCATCAGTACCACGCATCATGACAATGGATTATAGCAGTTACTGCTCTTACGCACTGACATTTTCTAAACAGATAAAACATTATATCAACTGCTGTTCTGATCACTTGGAACTGACATCATCATATATTTGCATTGTAGGCACAATCATAAAAATCCCTTAATTTATACACTGATAGCATCTTTTATTTTCCTTAATTCATATAGAAGTTTTCTCTGCCAACAATTAGTCATGCTTTCATCAAATGCAGCAACTACCTAAAGAAATATTGACATTTTGCAGAACTTTGTCTTTCTCGCATTTTCATACTTATTATGGGGGAAATTAAGATCAGATCAGAGTCATAGCCTATAGCATGGGGGATATATGATTTAAAAACAGCACAGGATATTTGATGTTGTTGCTGGATAACTTTGAATTATAGACACTTGCCAAACATTGTGGAATGCTTTGAGCTGAAGGATTCTTGCTCCAAAGATTTCTTCATTTTATGATTGCCAGAGTCATCAAGAATAAATTTTGGATTGTGCTAAAGGGAAAAAACAGACACTATCTGGCAATGGTTTCTTGTGTTTGACAGAAAATTTCACGTGTTTAATTGATTCATATCTTTGGAAAAATGGGAAGTGAGTGATAGACAAAAATTAACAATAAAGAACTGGATATTGTTGCATGAGACATTTGCTTTGTCGACTATTTGCAATTGCATTCTAGTACTATATTCTCATTTGTTAAAAGATATTGGGAAAGACTCCAATCCCCAAGTTTTGTAAAGATTTTCATGCTGTGGCACGATATCCTAATTGTAGTCATTTCCACCTTCATTCTTTCAAAAGTAAGAGAATCTCCCAAGTTCTAGTTGGGCACATGGACTCCACTTTCTAAACTCCCTTAAGTTATGTGATTAAATTCTGAGCAGGAGGATATGAGCTGCAACCCCTTGTTATGCACTTTATTTTTATTTGTTCTAATTAGTTATACATGACAGCCGAATGCATTTTGACTCATTGTACACAAATAGAGCAGAGATTTTCATTTCTCTGGTTGTACACAATGCAGTCAGCCAATTCGTGCAAACACATACATACATAGGGTAATAATGTCCATCTCATCCCACCATCTTTCCCCCCATATCCTTTCCCCTCCCTTCACTTCCCTCTGCCAAATCCAAAGTTCCTCCCATTCTTCACTTGCTCCCTACGTCCACTTATCAGAGAAAACATTTGGCCTTTGGATTTTTGAGATTGGCTTACTTTGTTTAGCATGATATTCTCCAGCTCCATCCATTTACTGGCAAGTGCCATAATTTCTTTCTTCTTTAAGACTGAATAGTATTCTGTTGTGTATTTATACCACAGTTTCTTTATCCATTCATCTGTTGAAGGGCATCTAGGTTTGTTCCACAGTTTAGCTATTGTGAATTGAGCTGCTATAAACATTGATGTGGCTGTGTCACTGAAGTAGCTGATTTTAAGTCCTTTGAGTATAGACCAAGGAGTGGGATGGCTGGGTCAAATGGTGGTTCCATTCCAAGTTTTCTAAGGAATCTCCATACTGCTTTCCAGAGTGGATTTGAGAATTTGCAGTCCCACCAGCAATGAATGCCTTTTCCACCACATCTTCACCAACACTTATTGTTGCTTGTATTCTTGATAACTGCCATTCTGACTGGAGTGAGATGAAATCTCAGAGTAGTTTTGATTTGCATTTCTCTATGCACTTTAAAAAGAAGCTGTTTGTTCGAGGGAGCGGAATAAAGAGGAGGTGCTATGGATGAGAGCAACATTCTGGGGAAGAAGGAGGCAACAAGTATACTTGGAAAGGCGAATTTGGCTCTATATAAATTAGACCTAAAGAAAGTAAGGAAAAGACCAAGAACATTGTCGTGGTCATCCTCCTCTTCCTAAGCATCCTGCATCTTGGACGATCTCATTGAGCAGAGTCAGGTTCCTGCCCTGCCCACAACCTCTGTGCCTGTTTACTAAAGGGAAATGTGCTTCAGGATAATTTGAGGCACTCTATTTTGGAGTAGCTCTATTTCAGCAAATTTGGCTATGCCCTAATTAACAGAAATGTTCTAAATTATCCGCATTTGTAATTTTCCCATTGGTTGGACACACAATATGTTAAAAGGGAAGAGAAAAGTAACTTTTCTACTATTCTTTCCCAAAGGAGTAGATAGAGTTTAACTTCACATTTCAGGCTCTTTTAGTGTGTTATAGTACATGTCCTCAGCATGAGTACCTGATTTCATTTCATTTATTTATTTGTTTGTTTGTTTATTTATTTATTTATTGTTAAATGGAATTAAAATGTCTGCTGCAGCTATTATAATCTAGTACAAAAGCAGTAAAACTGTTGTAAGCATTAAGCAAAGTGGTCATTATTGACTTCTCTTTCTAGCTAAGTAGGGAGACAGGAAAATAACTCTATGGAAAAATTACATTTGTATGGTGAATTTAATATGTCACAGAAAATGGTATAGAGGACAATATAAACTGTGATGATGGGAATAAGAGGTAGCTTGTATTGAGTATGATGATCAATGGCAGCTAATTATGCCCTTCTTGAAAGAATGCATCCTCTTACATTTATCAGATCCCCAAGTTGCATCATAAGCAGAAAAACCCTGTACCTCATGCTGCCTAGCTGGAGGAAATGGGGAAGCTGTGGGGATCCTTAGAAAACCCCCTCTAACATATTTAGTTTGTGGCATATGGGCATTCACTCAAACTCCAGAATGAGGCTTACCTTTATACACATGGAAGGAGTTTTGCCTCTGTCACCCAGGGGAGAGCTGAGGGAGAGGAAGCAGGTATGAAACACAGCCCAGACTTCCATTGTAGTCCAAGTTCAGACCAGTTTTGGTCTCACTGCTACCCTGGGTACATCTGGGATGATAAATAATGCAGTGACTAATTCAGAAAGTAGAAGCGGTAAGTGTCCCTATGTCTGCTACTGGGCTTTGCATCAAAACAGCACTTATTTTCTTTGCTTTTAGAGAAGCTTAGGAGCATTTTGAATTTTCTTTTCTCTCCAGGTAATTTTTCATTGTCTCATCATAGCTCTTTACATAAATGCATCGCTGGAAATTTTAGTGGCAGAGATTTCCTGTGATCTACATCCTCAGTGTCTTTACCATCCATCCATGGTCCCCCCAGAAATATCAGAGAACATGTCTTGTAACATGAGGTTTATGAGTGCAGAAATGATCCAAATTCCTTACTTTTTGGCATGGAGGCCCTTCCTATCTGGCTCTAGGCTGCCTTATTTTCAGCCTATCCCTTCTATGCCAAATGGTGGAGGCCCTGGAGGCATCAGACTAGGTTGTTCAGGCTAGGTTAGATGGGTCCACACAACATCACTCATCATTCCTACAGGTTCTTAGTAGGTAGAATGATCCCATACATTCATCACCAGTCTTACTTACATCTTTACACCCAGGAGAGAGGCCGGCACTAGTTGATGGGATCCAGAGGACAATCCTGTGATCCTGGGATGATTCTCCAAGAGGAAGGTGGTTAGGAGTAAGGGGCCATGCTGTCTGCCTACTCCCAGCCTCAGCCCCAGGGTGCCAGACAAGCTTCAGAGGGGAGACCACAGTCCTGGGGCCCCAGCCCTTACAGCCACGGCCTTCTTGACTAAGGTTGTTAACGAGCATGCTAATTAGTGGCATTTTCCCTGGTGGTTTTTGTGATGTGGGGATTTGTTCACCAAGAGATGACCCCAAACCGCAAATCCATTTAAAATAGTCAGTCCTACTGCAGATAGAAATAACTCCTTGTCTGTGTTGATCCTAGCTAGTGACCAGTGACCAGGAGGTGAAATCTTGGGAATAGAGGCCTGGGCTTCTGACTCAGCAGAAACCACTGTCTTGACATTTTTAGCCTCTTCTTTGGTCTTGCCCTACTAGGGAGACTATTCTTCCTACAGGCCAAAATTTGACAAAATAGCCATAACAGATCTGAGATGCACCAGCCCACTCCCTTCCCCATAAATTTATCTTATTTCTTGCAACCCTTCTCAGGTTCAGGATCCATGGCAAATTTCTCTAAGGAATCCTCAAATTTATTTACAACTTGAGACACAAATGGTTGGGAAAAAAAAATCCTAGAAGAGGAGACAAAGATAGGACCACAATAAATCAATAGTTCTCAACCATGACTTGAGCCCTAGGGGATATTTGATGTCTGTAGACATCTTCTAATCTTCTTTGTTTACAAAGACAACAATCACATTGGACTAGGGCTCATGTAGATGACATTCTTTTAACATAATGATTTTTTTAAACAATGTAGCTTAATGTAGACTAGAACTCAATCTATGTATTTTGGGGGAGCATTATTCAGCCCACAGTTATATAACTTGATAACCAGAGGTAGAAAGATAAGAAGTAACATAGAAAGGCATTTTAAGCCTGTTAGACTTTGAAAAATAATAACTAAAAGAAAGTAATACATTTAAGGGATTTATCATGCTTCACTGTAACTATAGTTAATAACAATGGATGGCCTATTTAAAAATTGCTGAAAGAGTGGACTTAAATGTTCTCACTACAAAGTATAAGTATGTGAAGTGATGAAGGTGGTGAATATGCTAATTAGCTTGACTTAATCATTCCATGTTGCAAACATATCAAAACATCCCTTTTTACCCCATAAATATATATACTGATTATTTGTTGATTAAAAATAAAATTAAGCAAGTAAGGAAAATGAGCCCAACACAAATTATATTATATCTGAGTCTTAAAGTAGAAAAGGTTCTTAATCTGAGGAGGGAAGGTATTTAGGAAGTTGTCAGTGACAGAGGTAGGATTACTTCCTATCCCAATTCATTTATTCCATAGGGATTTATGGAGCTCCTGTGATACAGTTGGGTTGTGCTAGACTCCTGGATAACTAAGAAAAGATTCTTTCCTTTTAGAAGCTCACAGTCACATCTGTGAGTGTTTGTGTGTGAGTGTAATGGGAAGGGTTTGGGAAGGACAGGCAGAAGATTCCCTCTCAGGAAGATAATGGAAAATGCTTCAGTATTTGCATGGACCAGGTGATGAGAAGCCTGGTAGGCAAGGGAACTAGTTCTGTTCAGTGTTGAAGTGGAGTTGAAATTCAGGTAGGATACACTGGTGGACTGGCAGGTCACAGTTGGTACACTCATCTGATTGCCAGACTGGTTGCTAAATATTATAAATACTGTCCCCAGGGAGTTGGAAAAGATGAAGAGGAGGAAAGATTGTGAGCTGGATCTTGGTGGATCAATGGGAGGTTTGGATGGGGAGGGAAAGCAAGAGAGGGGAACATGTAGAATACTTATTTTAAGTGAACAAATCTTAGCAAAGGTATAGAGAGTCAATTAGCAAGTGTGAATATCTGGTTGTCGCGTTCTTTGCGACAAAAACACTCAAGGTCACTCCAGGGCAACTGGGCTACACGAAATAACCATACAAGAGACAGAGATACCTTTTTCTTTGGGGTCCTGTAAAAGCTCCTCTGACCTTAGGGGTCCACAGAAAGAGAGCAAGCGAGCAACCTTTTTATTGAGGAGAAGCATTCAAATGAGGCAAGGGGTCAGGTTTCAGGGGTTGAGTCTAGCTTCCTGATGTCTGCTGTCAGCAGGTTGACTGACATCTAGGAAGGCCACACCCAAAGGCAGAGCAAGAGAAGGGGACACACAATGGGTGTTTCCATGGAACATTCTATCCCAAACAGGGCAAAGGGGTAATATCATAAAGGAACAGGTGAGTGTAGCTCAATCCATGGGGCAACATGCCTACATCTGAAGATGCATCCTCAAACTTCTAGGACCAGGGCAATGTCCATGTCACTATAAGATGTAGTGACGATCAAAGCCTCTCCGGCTCAGGGAAGGAGAATGCGAATCATTCAGAGTGGCTCCCCACATCTGGTTATAGAATCTTGCTTGTCTGAGTGGAGGAAGATTATGAGGAAATTAAATGTCCCTGAGTACCTATGTCCCCAAGCAGGGGGAACTGGGAGGCTAAGGAGGACATGAAAGGATTTGCCAAAGAAGCCAGGACCAGAGGAAAACTGGCAATTTCAGATCCTTGACTTACAGCCATTGGGCCCTACAGGACATAGGGCTTTGATTTATTCAGTTGCATTAGGAGACATTGAAGCCTGATAGATACAGGCAGAGCCCATCTCCCAGAGAACTGGTGTGATCCATGGAGGTTTGGTTTCCAATGATTCAGGGAACAAGCCAAATTCAAAGGATGGAGAGAACCCAGGGCTGAAGGCTTAGGGGAAGTTCCCAAAGGAGTTGGATGGGAGCAGGGCCTAGGGGATGGGGGAGATTGGATGGCAGAAGGACGTTAGTTGAATTGGTAGGGTTTAGTCAAGGGATCCCTATTCTTGGATCTTGTTTGGGTGCTGCACTCTTTCTCCTGATGAGGCCCCTGATGGAGATACATGTTCACGGTTAAACCACAAACGGGAAATTAAAAATAACAAATCATAAGATGTATCCAGTGCTTACTATGTCCCAGTACTCTCCTAAGCACTTTATGGACACACCATTTACTTGTCTTCGTCAAATAAGGAGGTGCATGGTAGGAAGGCACTATAATCTTCCTTACTTTACAGATAAGAAACTGACGGGGAGGGATGCTAAGTAATTTTTGCCTAAAGTCATAGTAAGTTGGTGATGGAACTACTTCACAATTTACTTTCATCCTGTTCTCAATTAATTTCCTAGAATTCAACTATTGAGGAAAAGGAGAAAGAGAGAAAGAGAAAAAATGAATTACATTAATGGAAATAGCATGGTATCTCGTGCCTTTTGGCTGAATGAGATGGGTCCTGAGCAATCAAGCCTGAAACACTTAAAGCTTGCTAGAAAAGCCAAGAAAATAATTTATATATTAAAAATGAACTTTAGAAAATTAAAGTATAATGTACATATAGAAAAGTAGACCAATCACAAGTGCTCAGCTGGTTGGATTTTTTTTTAATTGGTTGTTCAAAACATTACAAAGCTCTTGACATATCATATTTCATACATTAGATTCAAGTGGGTTATGAACTCCCATTTTTACCCCAAATACAGATTGCAGAATCACAACAGTTACACATCCACAATTTTACATAATGCCCTATTAGTAACTGTTGTATTCTGCTACCTTTCCTATCCTCTACTATCCCCCCTCCCCTCCCCTCCCATCTTCTCTCTCTACCCCATCTACTGTAATTCATTTCTCTCCTTGTTTATTTTCCCATTCCCCTCACAACCTCTTATATGTAATTTTGTATAGCAATGAGGGTCTCCCTCCATTTCCATGCAATTTCCCTTTTCTCTCCCTTTCCCTCCCACCTCATGTCTTTGTTTAATGTTAATCTTTTCTTCCTGCTCTTCCTCCCTGCTCTGTTCTTAGTTGCTCTCATTATATCAAAGAAGACATTTGGTATTTGTTTTTTAGGGATTGGCTAGCTTCACTAAGCATAATCTGCTCTAGTGCCATCCATTTCCCTGCAAATTCCATGATTTTGTCATTTTTTAGTGCTGCTTAATACTCCATGGTGTATAAATGCCACTTTTTTTATCCATTCATCTATTGAAGGGCATCTGGGTTGGTTCCACAGTCTAGCTATTGTGAATTGTGCTGCTATGAACATCGATGTAGCAGTATCCCTGTAGTACCCTCTTTTAAGGTCTTCAGGGAATAGTCCGAGAAGNGGTGGACCAATGGTACAGAATAGAGGACACAGAGACTAATCCACAAAGTTACAACTATCTTATATTTGATAAAGGGGCTAAAAGCATGCAATGGAGGAAGGATAGCATCTTCAACAAATGGTGTTGGGAAAACTGGAAATCCATATGTAACAAAATGAAACTGAATCCCCTCCTCTCGCCATGCACAAAAGTTAACTCAAAATGGATCAAGGAGCTTGATATCAAATCAGAGACTCTGCGTCTGATAGCTTGATGGATTTTGACAGAGCAAGCACACCTGTGTAACCACAGCCCAGCACAAGAATTAGACGATGATCAGAACCCCAGTCCCCAGGCTCCCTTTCTCCCTCGCCGAAAGCAAATGACTTTCATCTTTTTCCCAGTCACCCACAGAGAAAGGAAGCTCTTTGCTCAGGAGGCTTGTCACCCTGGAGGAATAACTAGATGAATTAATTAAAGATCCTGGAGAACTCTGACCAGCAAAGCATTGGGAGAGGGCCACAAGACTGTATGCAACACAGCCTTTTGTTCCCAGCAGTATTCTAGGGGCAGCTTAAGCAATTGTTAAGGGTAATGTTGACTCTTTATGACTTTTGCTTTCCTGTTAATCTAGGTTTTTAAACCTAACTTCCTGCCCATGCTACTGAGAGGGTTCTCTGGTCAGGGGTTGCAGTGAAGCCCACAGCCTAAGTGAGGCTGCTCCCTCCTCCTACCCACCTGTATCTGGGCACCAGGTGTTCATGGAAGGGAACAAAGAGAAAGATGAGTGGGTCTGTCTAGAAAGGGTAGCGCTACCTCAGTTTACCTTTTCTGCCTCTAGGGTGACAGATGTGCAAGGCCTCTAGAGAGACAGTGGAGAATAGATTCAGCTACCCTTAGGAGGCAAGTCCACCTTCTGTCTCTGGTCCCTGGTGCTGCAGAACCCACCCAAATGTGCCCCTGGTACAGGATGGATATGACCCAATCAGATTAGCAACCCCTCCTCTTGAGGCTGACTTAGATCGGGTTTGGGTCCCCATTGAAGAGAGGGCTGTGAGCAAAGTCACAGAGAATCGCCATGTGAGTTGGAGGACCTAAAGGGCTGGGTGGGTTTCTCTGAACCTGGGAAGAGCGTGTGGGAGCTGAGTTTATACTGAGAAGTGGGAAGAGATGAAGTAGGGAAAGGTGCCCTGGCTCCATTCTTGAAAGCCTTGAAATATGGGGAAGAGGATTTTAACTGTAGCTTATAGGTTACTGGAAATCTGCTGCTGGACTTTGCGCAGATTCTCCAATGTGGTTGTGTTTTATGAGAAATGTAGAGGTGGTGGGCAGCAGGGACAGGAGGACTGCAGGGGCTTGAATGCAGCAGAGGGGACAGGGGACCTTGGAGCACTGGTGGTGCTGGTGTGGACCTGGGCATGGGGGCTGGCAGGAGAAGGGAGCCTTTCTGCTGTTCTCCCTTTTGGATCTCAGTGAGTGGAGAATCGAGCTGATTACACTGCTGTTTCTGACACCACCACCATTGCTTAGTATAGGGCTGTCACTTGTTTTATTTATTCATTTACTTATTTACTCATTCCTTATATGTAGCCATTCTAAAGTTTGTGCCTTTTGTTTGTATTTTGGCTGAATGTTTTGTTTGTATTTTGTTTGTAAATGTTCTTACAAAATGTTGTTTTCATGTCTTCATGTAATTATGAGGTTTGAACAGTACAAAAGGAGATGGAAGAGTATAATAAGCTCCCTGTGCCCATTATTTAGTATGACTACTATCAGCCCATGTCCATGCTGTCCCATCTACAGCTATCCTCTCCCATCCTCCCACACATTGGGTCATTTCATCCATAAATAAGTCAGTGTGAATCTCTGCAACAAAAAATAACCACAGGGTCCTTATCAATAGTTTAAAAATAACAGTATTTCCTTAATGTCATTGTGTAGGCAATACTCAAATTTCCAACCCGCTCATAAATTCTATTTCTTTCTACAGTTTATTTATATAAATCACAAGAAATAGACCATGATCAAAACCCTAGTCCCAAGACCCATACATAGTGACTAGTTGATATTTCTTTAAGTTTCTTTTAATCAATAGGTTTCCCACTGAATCTATTTTTGTTTTTCCTTGCAGACGATTTGATGAGGAACCCAGGTGATGTCCTGTAGAATTACCATAGTGTAGATTTGTCTGATTGTATCTCTGTGGTGTCCTTTAAGTTCTTCTGTCCTCTGGAGTCCCTTGAGTCCATAGGTGAATCCATGGACCTGAAGGTAGTGTTCAGTTTTTGTGACAAGACCGTTTCATGGTTTGTTTTGTGTTCCTGCATCAGGTTACACCTAATATCTAATTGTCTCTTTCTTGTGTGTGAATCTTAGCAGCAATTAAAATTCAAAGCATAGGGTCATTAACTTATTAATGTATTAGTTATCTATTGCTGTTTAACCCTATGGCTTTACACTTAGTGTTTTACAATTAAACACATTAATTATTTTCCAATGTCTGTGAGTCAAAAATCCAGACATGAGTTAGCTGAGTCCTTTGCTTCCAGTTCTCTCAGAAGTTTACAAACAAGGCATTGGCCCAGGACTGGGGATCTGAGGCTTGACTGAGGAAGGATCCATTTCCAAGTTAGGTAAATATTGGCAGGGTGGGGTTCTTTGGGGTTGTCTGATGGAAGGCCTTGGTTCCTTATGGCTGTTGGTCAGAGGCCACCCTTAGTTGATTGCCACCTGAGCTTCTTTGTAGAGCAGCTTACTTAATCAAAGTCAGTGAGAGAGGCAGTCAATAGAGCAAGTGTTGGCAAAATGGAGGATTCAGTCGTGTACCTTATTCTTCTACCCGACATTTTGTTTTGCAGACAGAAACTGAGCTGAAGCCATTCCCCACTGGTAATATTGTGAGTATAATACTCTAGTCTATGGGCCCCCAGGAGAGGTCTGGGATGGGGGAGGGAGGTTATGGGGAAACATGCAAAGGGGAAAGAGAGATAAGAGGGGGCTGAAGACTGAATCAGCTGAAAACTGAGGGATGGGCCCTGTCCATATTTAGGAGCTAGCAAAGGAGATGAAAATATAAAGCAGAAAATATCTGTCTGCTATCATCTCATGGAGACTGTGTATCTTTTAAATACTTTACAAGCAGCTATTTTAGTCTTCACCACAACTCTTACCAAATAGGGATTGTCATTTGTCTTTGTCTTTATAGATGTGGGTACACAGACTCAGTTTTTAAGCAATTTCCTCAATGTCAAGTGTTGGGCTGCAATTTGTATCCAGTTCTGTTGATGCCAGCATTTTTTCCCTGCACAGGCACAAATAAGCGTGCACATGCATGCGTGTGCACACACACATGCACACATGCAATAGTTTCAAGGACAGAGTAGTTAAAAGAGCCGACTGCTGAAGAGAGGTCAAGGAGAGTGGGGAGAGGAAGTGGTTTCAGAAACTGTGTCTTAAGTGGAAAAAGTCCTTCACCGGTTGCTTTAGGTTGCTGAATAGGGTTGCTGGAGGCCATATCTACTGATCTGGGGAGCCTCTAAGACAAGTAGAAATACCGAAATCAGTTGAGACCAAGGCAAGAGGAAATACATGGTTGGATCTTGAAGCCTTAAATTAGATTGTAGTTTCAAACAGAATTTTGCTGTCTTAATCATAAAGTTAAGGAAACCATAAGTGACCAGACTGACATTGGCTTTTGCCCAAGTCCAGACAACGATCTGGAGAATATTCAAATGCTATTGATGCTAGAGGCGCTAGAAAGAGACTGTAGAAGACCATTAAAACCATGTTCCTGTGTCAGCAGAAGGTGAAGGGGGAGGGAAGAGCATTTGTAATTGTCTAACTTGCAAGCCCACTGGAAAATTAATGTTCTGGGTAGCAAGGGGCAATGGATGATCAGTGAGCTTTTGCACCTGCAATCTAGTCTTTGAAAAAAAAAGCATTTCAATTTGGGCATCTTAAATAGCAGATATTTTTTCTCAAACAGCATTTAATGAGCAGAACATAAATAAATTTATTGCTTCCAAAAAATACAGAGACTGTAATTCAAGGGGCAGAGTGCCAGGCAAGTTCCTTTGGGTTTTTAAAAACCCAATATTTCATGACCAATGCAAGACCAAGGCAGGGTTTGCAGGACGGGCTTTTTATTGAAGCCAGGTGTGAGCTGTCTCCTCTTCCTGACTGGGAGGCTGTTTGGGTCCTCAGGAGTATTTCCTGTGGTGGCTGTGCATTGCTGGCCCAAGTCCCAGGTGCCACCAGAATCTTCCCAAGGACTCCCACAATCTTGTTGCTTTTTCTCCCTCTCTCCCCCTCCTTTTTCCCCTTATTTATTTATTTATTTATTTATTTTTGTACCACGGATTTAACCCAGGGGTGCTTAATCACTGAGCCACATTGCCAGCCCTTTTTATTTTTTATTTTGAGACAGGGTCTCACTAACTTGGTGAGGGCCTTGCTAAGTTGCTGAGGCTGGCCTTGAACTCAAAGAAAAGTGGAAAATCCTGAGAACAGGGCAGAGAATTGCATTTGGAGATCTGCTCTCTAAACCTGCTCTTTTGAAATGGTTGAAAGGTTGGAATTTGGAGCTTCTTGATTTAAAAAAAAAACAGCTTTATTAAAATATCATTGTCATGTAGAAGTTGTGCATATTAAAGGAATACAACTTGATGCTTTTATTAAGATGGACACAATATCCTTACTTTATTTATGTATTTTTATGTGGTGCTGAGGATTGAACCCAGTGCCTCATGTGTGAGGCAAGCGCTCTACTGCTGACCTATAACCACAGCCCCAACTTGATGTTTTGATAGATGCACACATTGTGAGATGCTCATCGCATTCCAGCTAATTAGCATATCAGTCACTAGTGCTAGTTGCCATGTACCCATTTACCAACACCACCTCACTGCTCCTTACCTTAGACCCTAGCAATCACCATCTTCTATGAGTTTGACGATTTCAGCTTCCACATATAAGTGAGATCATTCAGAGTTTCTCTTTCTGTGTCTATTTCGCTTAACCTACTTTTAGCTCCATCCATGTTGTTGTTAATGGTAGGATTTCCTTCGTTTTAAAGACTGAATAAGGGACCTCTTCATATTTGAAGAAGCCTTGTCTAATTTAATGGTCTGATCAATACCCTGGGGGCACCTGGGAAAATCTATGGTTAGATAGGATCAATTTTTTGAGATTTGATTTAATATCATACTCATTAAGTCAATGAGACCAAAGCTCCCCAGTGACCTCCATACTGTCAAATCCAGCTTGTGCTTCTTGATTTTTACTTTACTTGACCTCTGGGATTATCTGATGTTGGTAACCCACTCCCTCCAATCAGTGACTTATATGACAGAATTCTCCCTTGATCTTATCTGTATTCCCATTTCTTGTTGAATCCTTTTCTTTCTTTTATTAAAAAAATTATTTATTTTAATTAGGTATATATGACAGCAGAATTCATTTTGATTAATTATGCACAATTGCAGCACAACTTTTCATTTCTCTGGTTGTGCATGATGTAGCATTGCACCATATGTACAGTCATACATATACCTAGCGTAATAATGTCCATCTCATTCCACCATCTTTCCTGCCCCAAGGCTCCCTACCCTCCCCACCCTCTCCTTGACCCAATCAAATTCTTCCATTTTCCCCATACCTGCCTCCCCCTCCGGATCCACTTATCAGAGAGAACATTCAGCCTTTGGTTTTGGGGGATTGGCTTACTTCACTTAGCATGATATTCTCCAGCTCCATTCATTTACCTGCAGAGACTGCAAAGCCGTAATTTAATTCTCTTTTAATTTATTTCTCTATTAATTTCTATTTCTCTATTAACTTATTTCTCTTTTAATGCTGAGTAATACCTTAGTTTCTTTATCCATTCATCTACTGAAAAGCATCTAGAACTCCTCTAAGGTTTCATCTCACACCAGTCAGAATGGCAGTTATCAAGAATATAAACAACAAGTGTTGGTGGGAATGTGGGGGACAATGTATGAGGCACACTCATACATTGCTGGTGGGACTGCAAATTGGTGTAACCACTCTGGAAAGAAGTATGGAGATTCCTTAGAAAACTGGGAATGGAACCATCATTTGACCCAGCTATCCCACTCCTTGATCTATACCAAAGGACTTAAAATCAGTGTACTATAGTAATGTAGCCACATCGATGTTAGTTTAAAAGTTAGTTTTGCTGATGATTTGGGCCTTAGCCTTTTTTCATCTTCTAAGAAATTTGATCAGTATCTTTGCTTTTAACTGCCACCTATCTGTAATATGCTTCCCACCATAAATCTCTACTAATTTTCCTTAGGAGGCCCTTTGAACCCAGATTGCTCCCATCAATTGTTATGTTCATTGGTTCTTCCTATTGTATATTCTTTAAAGCCATCCTCCTCTCTCCAGCCTCATCCCAGAGCTGTCTATCATCCCAGCCCCTGTCTTCTCTTATGTGGAAGAGCCATGGCTCAGCACCCAATAGCCTGACATCTGATTATGTTCTCTCTACCCCATCACCTTTTGCTTTTCTTCCTAGTTACTGGTTTTGACATCACTTCTACCTGTCTCCTAGGAACTCTTCCAGATCCAGATTGAATGTTGGTGGGTGAGCTCCTACCCTATCTGCTGGGAATACATTCATGCGGCCACTAAGTTGGTGGGCGGCTTCACCTGGGATGGGGCTCCCTGGCTGTCTCTGCCTTCTCCCAGAACTGCAGATTCCTGACTTTTTATCGATAGACCAATGATCCAGGGTAGTGGCTATAATTTTCTGCTTCCTTTTATAGATGAAGGAGCCCGCACCACCCCTGGCTTCAGGTGGTGATCCTTTTAGGTCACTTGTCCTGCCTGGAAAGGTTTATTCCCTGCTACTTGCAGAGGAATCAGACTTTGGCCATTTCTGCCTTCTTGACCAAGAGTCCTCAACTCTAGACTTCAACTCTGTTTACGACTGTGTATTTCTATTTTAGGGAAATATTGACCTGATTTTTCAGGTCAATATTTTATTTTAAACATACACAAAATATGTTTCGTATATCATTGCTGTACTTGGGGAACCCAGAACCTGACCTCAGATTGCCATTATACTTGGGAACATCTCTTCCAAATCAATCTTTGTGTTCCCATGCCAGTCACAGAGCAGGTGCTCTATGGATTTGAGGGGGTTTGCTGTTGTTTAGACTTGGGTGTATTGGAGACATGGTGGCCTGAGGTGGAGAAAAAAAAAAAAGACACACAAAATCAGAGAAAGCATCTAAGGCCTTTTTTTTTCTCTGTGAGGTAAACCTCTGAAAGCCCTACTTCCTGTCAGAGCAGCAGGATGTTAAAGTGTCCTTGCTACCAGAGAGAGGACTGATCTTCTTAGTGCAGACAGTATCCTTATCCACTTAGGAGCCATTAGAGTTAGTGATTAAAGAAAGAGTGTAGCCTTCTGAGCTGATCTGTGGCTCATCAGATGGTTTGGTATCCCTAATTTGAGCTCTTGGGCCAGTGGATCATTGTTTCTCTTTGGCAGGCTGATGCAGTGAGAGAGATGAGGTCTGTGTCAATGACAGGACACCAATGTGTGTGGAAAACTGATCTCACATAATCCATAGAGGAACTACTCTGCTTTAGACTCATCAAGTACCAGTACCCTCTGGAGAAAAATAAGTAATGTGTTCTCAGCAGGAAACTTTGTCAGTGGGTTGTTAGAACTAACGGGTGTGATTACAATCTAACTTCAGTGTAACTTTGACTCTTCTCTGTGTTTTTCTCATTTATCTTGTGAGTCATAGAAATATTTTGATGATTGCAGCAAAGTCTATGGGTATTTGTATCTAATTCCATCAAGATGGAAGAGCTTTATCCAGCTGTAGAAAGAAATAGAGTACCACCTTGTTATGCTCTGTCTGTCCAGCACAAGGTCTCAGGTCTCTCTTTTCCTCTTTTGGGGAGAAATATGTGAGATTTAGAAGGCTGAGCCCTAGGTTCATTGGCATTCCCAGTTTGTTCTGAGTTTCTGGGTTATAGCTGGTTCAGATTGGCATAGGAAACATTTGTGTTTTTGTTTGACTGACATCCATTTCCATCTTTCTAGGAGAATATATTCTACAGCCTGAGTCAGGCCCTCTCTACCACTGAGGAGGTCAGATGAACCAAGAGCAGTCTAGGAATGGGGACATGACCCAAGTTGAGTCTTCCATGACATTTTGGCTGGAACTATTAGAAAATACTTTCATTCCACTGGACTTGTTAGCTGGCAATGGTCTTCCCTTCTTTTGGAAAGCACCTGTCCAGCAGGTGGGGACAGAGGCAGAACTCTGATGACACTGTATGAGACCTTATATCCACCTTTGCACAAGATCAAATGCACAAGGTACAAACCAGACTTGTTTGGTTTAAGTTAACTTAAGTTGAATTTCTGTCACTTGACATTGAAATCATCTTAATCCTAAGTGCAGGATTTGGGAGTGAAAAGGCATTTATCAGAATTCTTGATTGTAAGCTCATACATATTCACCCATTGCAGGCCTAAGCTATTTTTAGCTATTTATGATGCATGTCTGGCCCTGAGACACTCTCAGCATAGCTGATCATGAAGTTTATTGGACAGACACTGACTTTTTGGATATCTAAGGTTTGAGTTTCTTGGATCAGCTAATGCTGGAGGAACAAAATAGGCAAGATTGGGGAAAGGAAGAGGAGGAGGAGGAGGAGCCACAAAGTAGGGTGCCAGCTGGACCCCAGGCCTATCTAGGAACCAGAGCTCCGTGTGCCTATTGCAGCGAGGGCCAGCAGCTGAGTAGGTTACTTTTGGATGCTTGATATGCTTTCTGTTCACTCACCCAAGGATGCTAAGATACCAGTTGACCCAGAGAGTCAAAGTCCTTTTTTTCTCTATAAGACTGATTTTTGAGAATGCAAGTTTCCTAATTTCCAGGCTAATTCTCCATTCAGATCACATTTTATTTCTACTTTGGGGAAAAAAATAACCTAGCAGTCAGAAAGTACAGTGGGCACAAGATTCTACCAAAAAAAAAAAAAAAAAAAAAAAACCCAGAGGAAAATGTCTATACGTAAAAAGCACTGTGCTTGTGGTCTGTGTAGTGGGGAGCCACTGTGAAACAGGTGGGCTTCCTAGACGCTCAAGAGAAGGATGACAGGGCAGGGAACCTCTGAACTTGCCTCCTCCCACCAAACGTTGTGGAGGCTCTGACACAGGGCCTACAGGTGCAGCAAAGCTGGGTAGAGCAGAAGGAATAACAGGGGGAGAAGATCTAGAAAGGAGTGTATACTGCAAGAATGAGGAGGACTGATGGATGATTAGGACCTTGTTCTTTCCTTCTGGGTGTCAGGTTTCAAAGGGATCCTTGGTCTTGATTATGGACTAGACAGCAACATTGAAACCATCATTGGAGGGCAAAGCATGGGGTGTTAAGAGGCTGGACAGCAGGGCTTAGGAAGAAAATGGTTTCATAGAAGAATAAAAGAAAAGCAAGAGAAGACTATTTCTTAGGTAGAAGCTGCCTTCAAGCTGGGTGAGCAACTTGGAATATGGGGCTTATAGGGACACCTTAGACCTTAGATCCTGACCCAGGTGGACCACAGAGAGCTGGGATCAGAAGAATCTTGAAGAGAAATGATGGGATTTCCTACCAATAGGAGGTCCCAATGCACTGGTCAGCTCTCACTGTGATGGTCATGTAAACACTGAGGAAGAGGGCCACCCCTCTGTGCAGGAGGCAGAGCTGATGCCCTCTGTCTGTCTTCCTATGTTGAACAGTCCATTCCTTCAACCATCCCTGACTTTTAATCCAAAAGCTCAGCTGTGGAAGACTCATTCAGTGCCTAAGTGCTGCAGGCTCTCTGTCAGAGCCTCCACAGCATTTGGTGGGAGGAGGCGAGATTCATTCAGTGCCTAAGTGCTGCCTGTCAGCTCGCAGCCAGGACAAAGCTCAGCAAAGGACTGAAGGGGCTTCTGCCCTCACCTTCCTAATTTCCCCATGCCCTTTAATTCCCTGCACCAGATGCCCCTTTTCAAGAGATGATGACTGAGGTGTGTCCACAGTTTGTGTTCCTAACCAAGAAAAAAACTCATGCTCTGTCTGCGGTGCGTCAGCATCCTCCCCCGCCTCCTGCTACCAGCCTCTGCCTGGCCCCATGCGGTTCATTTGGCTGGCCCTTGTCGACAGGAAGCCCTCTGGCTCGCCTCCACAAGATCAAGGTCTCCCCTCCACTCTGCCACCCCACCCCAAATGGGGAGAGTTTTTGGAGGTCCCCCAAATAATCATTCATTCCATTAATTTTATGTGCAAAAAGAATGGGGGAATATTACTCTAGAAATGAGTTTTGTAACACATTTGAGACCCTTGTGGTGTCAAAGATGGGAATAGATGGGCAACAAACACACATTATAAATTATTTGTTTTACCCACTCCATTTCTGTAGCACATTTGAGACCCTTGTGGTGTCAGAGATAGGAATAAATGGACGACAAACACACATTATAAATTATTTGTTTCACCCACTCCATTTAAATAATGATATGTCTGTGTGCAACTCCATGCTCAGAAATATCAAGTCAAAGGACTAAGCACAGTAGCCCACAAGTACTCTCTCTACATCACTGACCCCATAGCATGTCATTAAGTGAATTAAAAATAGATGAAGAAAAGCCACTCGACTCAGATGCTATAATGAGACCTCCAGAATGAGTCTGTCTCCCGGCGCTGTTTGGAGGTTCTTTGAACACATGTTTATGTTAAACAGTAGCTTCCAGGTCTGGGTTCTTGAGCACAGACAGATGTGACTTCATTGTGGATTGCTGGTGGGTGTTTGAAGTGTGTTATTGCAGGTGACCAAACCTGGACTCAGGCTGAGGCATCTTTGTTTTTGGTCAGGGGACAGCTTGGCAGCTGCACCCCAGCCTCTTTCAGATTTCCTGTGTCTTGTCAGCAGCTCTTCCTGCATGGTGCCATCTTCCGCTTGGTCTCGCCATGAAGAGACTTCCTTCTGGGTACCTGGGATAGGAGCTGCCACAACCGCAGGCGTCATCTCTGAGTTTTCCCTGTGGTGAGGAGCTGGGCCTGGCTGACAAAACTGAAGCAGTGCTCCAGGATTATGCTGGCTGACCAAGTTGGTCAGCTGAGAAATTCCTTAAAATACCCACGGGGCTTGTTTTTATTTTGTATTGTTTTTGAAAGAATAAATCTTCCAAAACATTGATGCCAGAAAAGAGAGCTCTATGACTTTTATAAAACTGGCGATGCTGCAAGTTTAAAAAAAAATTAGTTAAAGGGCTAGAAATTATGGTTACAAAAATATCTCTACTAATAGTTCACTGTCTGACTTGAGTGAGTTTAACTTTAAGGTGTGGTAGCTCTGGAAATTTATTGTGAGTCACTATATAATAACTGGCTGCACCATCAGGCATCAGCCCACACACAATTTTCCAGTCCTGAACTTCGAATGTTTCATATAAAATGAAAATAATACAGTCTTGTGTTTTATTCTAGAGATGAGGTGGTTGGCAGCATTTTAGACTTTGCTGAAGACTTATGAATTTGGTGTTTCCTACCAAATTAAGATGTATTGAGGAAGTATCTAATGTTGAGTTGGCAAATATAAATCTCCCTTAAGAGAAAATCCATGCAAATACAGAGTATTGTCTGTAGGTTGATTTCCTCCTTAGTGGGTTATTTTCTTGACCTGGACCATCATCTCTTCAAATGGCCAACTCAGCTCTTGGAATCATAATTACACATTGGAAGGAAGACTAAACCAGAAAACACAGATGGTTATCTCTCTGCATGTTTTACTTACTCCTTTCCTTTTCTTAACTTCTGTTTTCTTCTGGAGTTGGAAAACCATATATACATTTTCTCCTGTACTGAATCAATGATGCTATTATAGAGGAGGTCATAGGTAGAAATTTTTCTTTGTCTGCGCATGAGGATTGGTCTTGAGTTTGAAATGTCTATTCAAATGGAATTGGGCTGAGTCCCTGAAAAAACAAGTTTCATTGTGTAAACTGCCAGGGGACTAATGTTTTCCTGCAAGCCTGTTTCTACCTGGGACCTTGTCTCTATTTGAAAGCCTTTCTCTGTTTGAGATATCTACTTGTTTTATCAAAGGCATCAGCCTTTGTGGTTCTGTTATGATTCCTTCTGCCTTGATTCCCCTGCTTCCTCTTGCCCTCTTCTTTGAGATTCCTGTGGCATGTGCATTTCATTTATCATGTGCACCTGTTTTGGAAGTTTGTTTAACACTTTTTGACTTGCTAACTTTGCACCTTTTCATGTCATCTTCTTGACTAGGCTGTGAGTTCCTTGTGAGAGAAAAAAAAAAAGCTTCATTTGTTTTTGCAATCTGCTCTAGTTTGGATCTTAAATATCCCCAAAGGCCCAAGTGTTGAAGTCTTGATCCCTGTGGAGGTGCTGTCGGGAGGTGATAGAACCATTAAGAGGCAGGGCCTAGTGGGAGGCTTTTAGGTCATTGTGGATATGTCTTTAAAGGGGATTAAGGGATCTGGCTGCCTCTTTCTCTTTGGCTCTCTGGCCTTGAGGTGAGTGGTTTTGCACTGCCATGTACTCCTGTCATGACATCTTGCCTTATCACAGGCCCAAGGCCACATGGACACTTGAACACGGACTGGAACCTCTATAGCTATGAGCCAAAATAAATCCTTTCTCTTTATAAGCTGAATATCTCAGGGATTTGTTATAGTGATGGAAAGTTGACTAACACAGAATCTCATTGTCTAAATGCAGTAGGAAATACTTTCTAATTGCTTTGTTATTATAGTTCATCTGTTCATTACTTTCCATTTAGGGGCCCCATATTAGATACTTTCACATCCATGGTTTTATTGAGCCTTCTCAAGGATCCTAGGAAATAGATATAAGCATTTTAGGTCATGGAACGAAGCCACAAAGAACTTCCCTGATGTCCCCCAACCAGGAAATGGTAGAGCCAAATTCACTCTGACTCTCAGTGTAATACTGCTTTTGCAATGCCATATTTATAAGAAGTAGAATGATCAAGAAAACCAGGAGGCAGGGTGCTTCCTTTTCTAGTTATAGAAGTCTGCTTAGGAGTCAGCTCCTTAAGAGCCCTAGAACATGTTGGAGGTGCCTACAGGGAATAACTGTGCAAGCTTCTGGTGTATTCCTACCAGCTGGTTGGACCCACAGCCCCAGCCAGTGCTAGAGACTCTCAGAATTTATCAAAGCTCTCTGCTTGGTTCTGATTCTACTCTTGTTGTGCTAACTGATATCACAGGGGCCTGATGGCCATCAGCAGACAGAGTGCCTCTGGAAAAAACAAAAAACAAAAAAAACAACAACAACAAAAAAACTGTCTTTTATTTTCTCTGGCTTGTGATTCTTTCTACTTGATGGATTTGGGTCCCTTGAACTGTCACGCCACAAGCTTTCTTCTTGATAGAATTTGCTGCAGACAGAAAGGACAAAGGGGAACATTTGGCTCTGGGGATAAGAAAGCAGTTCTGTAGCAACTAAGCAGGGCTTCTAAGTCCCTTGGGTCCCTGGTGAGTGAGGAGTCTTCCTGAAAAATCTGCATGTATGGGCTCACAAAGCAACACTAATACAGTGTGGCTGGGCTGCTGTGCCGTCAGCCCGTGCAGGGTGACTGAGCCAGCTTGCCTGGATGGGAATCCGCGTGACTGTACATAATGAGAAATCTTGGTGCTTAGCAAAAGAACATTATGACAAAAGGGAAGATTTGGCTAACGTACTCTAGCGGTTTTAGATAATTTTCCTTTGTTAGTCAATAAACCAGTCTTTGGGGGAAGGGAGATGTGAAAAATTTCACCCATACATGGAAGACTTTCTCAGTGTCAAATGTCTGTCACAAATTTTGCTTGTGGTCATCTCTAAAGCCTACAATTTAAAAAAAATGCAGCAATTATCTCAACCAAAGTGCTATTGAGTGCACTTTCCAGTGGTTGGTCCTCAGGCTCCTTTCCCAACAATGTTTTCCTCATGCAAAAAGCCCGAAGGAGCAGGCATGGGGCTCCTAAAGCGAGAAGTCCACTCCTCGGAAAATTTGCATGCTGTAATTGATTTGCCAGGAATACTCAAGACATAACTCTTCAAGCTTGTGGTGGCATTGATTCCCTGCAGCTTGCCAGGCTGACAGTAGAAATGGTAGCCAGGTTCCTCTGGTGTCTTATAGCCTGATTATAAGGTCAAGCCTTCCGAGTCCAACTCAGATCTCCTGGTTTTCAGGAGGATGTAACTGGCCAACTGTCAGCCTTCTACCCTATACTCCTACAGTATATTCTGCTTTTGCAACTTGTTTGGATGTAGGGACATGGGATGCCAATCATTGTGCTGTATTGAACAGTTTTATATAGAAACAACTTGTGACCTTGGCCCTAGAGTAGGTCCATAGAGGGAAATAACTTTCTCATACTTCATTAAATAAATATTTGGTAGATACTGGTTACTTTTGAATTGATGGACTAAAGGATGGACTTGCATTGCTTTGGAATGTTTTGAATGTGAATTTGTAATTTATCTCAGTTCACACACATGTCATTAACTATGATTAGAACCAAGTTGAGGAATGAACACTTGTAAAATTCTTGTGGATAATTTTCAAGAAAATGACTTGGCCAATTATTCCTGGTTGACAAATTGAATTGACAATATCTTGAATATGCAGAGATTCCTTGTCAGCCTGATGCTTGAAAATGTAATATAAGCTCGAGTGTTCATTGTGTGTGTATGTGTGTGTGTGTGTGTGTGTGTGTGTGTGTGTGTAGGGGCTGTATTGGAACTTGTCATTACATTGCAGTGAGGCAGCACACTGCTGATTTCTAACTTAAGTAAACCTTCTATTACACCCTCATTATGTCATGCTATATCCTGGAATGTGTTCTGCGTATTGGGATACCCTTTTCTCTGTTTCTATTTTTGAACCCCAAAATTCTTCCTTGGCAGAACATTCAAATATCTAGGGTCCAAGTATTTTCAGACAGTAGACCTTGAGGTGTGGCGATTTCAGGAGGGTTAGGGGGATGTTTCTTGGTACAATTTAGGTTGAAGGCAGGTGAGAACTTTATTCTAGAGATTTTGGATTGGCTGTCTCCATGGTCCTGAATTTTCAAGACTAACCAGAACCCAAACTGAAAAACTGAAATTTATCTCTGGGGTTTCTCACCTCCCTTATTATCTACTGGCTACTCTTCCCCAAGGTAACAGTATTTCTCCAAACAGGCAACCCATTGCTTAGATGACCTCTGTTCCTAGCCTTTTGTCCAAATTTGAATTGATACTAGTTAAGACAGCTGAAGTGAACTCAGGCTCAGCTGGGGCTACAGATGAGACTTGGTTTCACCACAATAAGTGCTCTTACAGCAGCATTTGCAGAATGAATGCAGATTAAAGAGGTGGCAGTCCTAGGAGATTCTGCACTGGTCAGATCGCATTTATTCAGTTATGAAGGTCATCTTTTAAGAGAAACTAAGTGGGGGCCCATTCTGATGGAGGTAAGATGAGTAGGCTGGTGGAGCAGGAGGCTAGTGTTGTAGAAGGAGTGATAAAACAGTTGGGCCTTTGCAGTCTAAAAAAAGAAGTCAGGATAATCCTAGAATCTGAAAGTTGAGAGGTAAATATGATCTAGTTTAAGTACCCCTCTAATGTTTGATTTTATTTACTTTCTAAAATTCTACAACATGATCAACTAACCTTGTTCTGAATATATCTCATGGCAGAAAACTCACCAACCCAAACAGTAGAACATGCAGTCCACCTTTAAGCATTTTAAATGAAGGGCTGGTGATGTAGCTCAGTGGCTGAGTACTTGCCTAGCAAGCACAAGGACCTGGGTTTGTCCTCCAGCACTGTTCACTGTTTTTTTTTTAAATAAAATTATGGAAAACCTGCAGAAGGCAGAACATCTACTAGGGTGGAGAAATGAGAGGAAAGCATTCTTTTGAGTCAGTATGGTTAGAAGATCCTTGGGAGACATATGAGAGTGGTAGAAATTCTACCACCAATGTCAAGATGTGAAGCATTTACTTATATTTAATCAATATTCTTTGGTCACAAGAAATATAAAATCCATGAGAAACTCAAGCGTGAAGATTTGGGGTAAGAAGATAATGGTTTATTGACCTTTAGGAGCCAGAAGCAAAGTACAGGCAGACCACTGAGGCTGAAACACAGTTCTGGAAGCAGGATTACATAGCACATGCTATTTTCCTCTACTTGTCTCTATTACTCTATTCAAATTGGATCCTCTCTACTCCCATTCTGAATTGCTAATTCCATCTGCCTACTGAGGAGTTATCTTCTTTGTACCATTTGGTTCTGAGTTGGGAGAAAGAATTAGCTGATACCTTTGGATTGGCTCTCCTTGGGTCATGTGTGTGGAGCCCTGCTCCATGGGGGCATGGGTCACATGAGTATGTGGAGAGAGTCTCTAAGAAATATATATGGGAAGGCAGAGATTATACTTAAATCAAAGAAAAGAATAATACCTACTTGATGAATCTAACTCTTCATGAAGGAGACTTTTGACAGGGGCCCTTCAAATCTTATCTTGTAGATCACAACTACTAGGTTGCACCCTAGGGCCATTCTCCCCACACTTCCCATTTTTTCTTGCATATTTTGCTCATCTGCACTTTGCTTTGCTTGAATAGATCTGCATTTCTTTTGTCCACAAGTTTAGCTCTTGTCTTTCCTCTTCCTACTTTAGTTTTTTCTCAGAACTTTGGAAAGCACTTTTAAAAAAAAATTGTCCCCAATAGCCTCTGTTTTCTGCATTAAATATGTATTTTTTAAACATCGAGTTCAGAGTCCATTACCGGTGTCATGTCCTATCTTTCAGGAAGCATCTTCCATACAGCCTGGAGTGCAGAGCCTGATGACAAATGAGAAACAATCATTTCACACATCCTGGTAAAATAAATATTCTCTGTCGCTACAGTGGGTGATTAGATCTTCATTTTGATATATGCTGCAGTGTCTTCAGAAATGCACCAGTAAGACCTGATTTCAAATAGAATGCAAATTTCCAGCCCAGGAATATATTGAAGAGGCTACAAGGCTATGTAAAGCAGTACAGAGGTGAACCCACTTGGGGCAGATGGTCTTAAATGGGTGAGTGCCATTAGCCTGGTCTTGAGTCTGCACCGGGGTGGTAGACGACGGGGGCCTGATTTAATATTCACTTTGAGTCTGGACCCGTGTTGTAGACTACGAGTGCCTGATTTAATATTCATTTCTACCACTTGTGGTATCGTTATTAGCCATGAAGTTTGTTGAAGCATTAATATGCCTGAGCTGTCTCCCAGGTGGAGTCATGGCTTGATTCCTATAAATTATTAATCTTGGGGGAAGAAAAGCTTGATTCAAAAATTAATTTGAGTAAACTTTGCTAGTTTACAGAGTAACTTATGTAAGTGGAACATTGGTTATCATCTGATGTGAATAAGAATGAACCTAGAGTGCTTTGGACCCTTTTTCCCTGCCTTCCTCAGCATTTTTTTTTTTTCCTTGAGAAGAAAAGAACAATGGTGGAGCGAGAACCTGGTGCCTGGAGCTTTGGCGCTGACTGCCGCTTACCAGCAACATGATTTTGGGAGAATTATTGATCCAATCACTCCATGCCTTGACCTCCTAATCTACAAAGTGGGATGAGGATAACAACACCTAACTTGGAGGACTGTTACTGGGAGTAAATGTACCATTTTTATGGATGAGAAACCCAAGGCTCAACAAGTTAAATATCTCTTTAAGTTAACAAGAGTTGGTGAGTGGATGGGTCTGGATTCAAACTTTGGACTGTCCGTCTTCCAATCCATGCCATTCTCCACTAGCGCTGCTGCCCAAACTTGCCCATGATGAGAATCACCTGGATGTGCTTGTTTAAAACACAGATTCCAAGGCCCTTCGAGTGGGGACCAGGAATCTGTGATATTAACAAGGTCCCTGGGTGTAAGGTTTGGCAGTGGTGTACCAAACTAACCTATCTCCCATGAGACTTTTCAGCTTAAGTTCAGCCTGGGGGGTGGCCTTGGGTAGAGATCTGTTATGGTTCCCTCTTCCCATTCATGTATTCCGGACTCCTGAAGCATCCTTCTCCTCCTTCTCCATTTTCTCTGCCTCCTCCACTGTGCCTTTGAGCATGCAGGTTGCTAATCATCTTCTCTCACAGGACCATTGAGATGACTGTGAATGACATGTTTTGTATGCAATATTGTAATGCTACTGTAGAATTTCTTTTAGCGTATGTCATAATCAAGTCCAATATTATTTATATCAAAGGTATTCAGATTTATTACAGATAATGACTGCAATGTATTTGACTGAAATTGGTTTTATTTTAATCTAAAGCACCTGAGTGCAGTGAGCCCCACTAATAGCTGGCCATGCCTGTGTGATTTGTAGAGGGTCACCTCATTGATACCCTGTTTCAGGTCTGCATTGTCCTGTTTTGGCAAAGCCTGGACTTGGAATTCTGGGTCATAGCTGCAGATACCAGTCAATTTCCTAAAAGGCCAAGTGATGGTTAAAGAAACAATATTCTACTGAAAAAAACCCTTGATTTCTAAATTGTGTAGGTCAAAGTCAAAGGCACTCATCTCTGATGTGACGACAAATTGATTCAAGGACTTTGGCCCACAAGCTACTGCTTGAAGAGCCAAGCCTAAATTAGATACAAAAATGAGCAGTTGTGTGTGCTGCTGTGGGCTGAGTAAATGACACTGAGAGGCACCAAATTGATTGTCTACCCAGGAAAGGAGGAATAATTGGGAGAATGAAGTTTGCAGCTGGTTATTTACACACCAGTGTGGATTTTTCAGGTTCAGTGTAGATTTTCCTGGATAATAGGAATTATATATGTTTGTGAATAATCGTGTTGGTCTCTTTTAGCCTGTCATCATTAATCATTTCTTGCATTTATTATACTTTTCAAGTATATGTAAACCTTGTAAAACAAACTTTTTTCTTGGGTATTATACATACATTTATTTGGTATTGAGGATTGAACTCAGGGGCACTCCCCAGCTCTATTTTACATTTTATTTAGAGACAGGGTCTCACTGAGTTGCTTAATGCCTCGCCATTGCTAAGGCTGGCTTTGAACTCATGATCCTCCTGCCTCAGCCTCCCGAGCTGCTGGGCTTATAGGTATGTGCCACCGTGCCCAGCTATATAATATTTTGTTATTTTGAGAATGTATTAATTTGATTTTTTTGTGATCCCTAGACATTTTAAGGATATATTCAATTTAAAACAATTTTTGTTAGAATGATTGATGAGACATAATTTAAAAAGAGGCCAAGTCCATTAACTAAGTGTGTGAGATCAAGCAACTAAATCACTTCAGCCGTATAAGCTCCTCTCTTCTTACCTATAAATGAAATATTACTTATCTTACTGGATTGTTAAGATAATGATGTGTCCTGGTGTCTTCAAATGTACCTGTTCAACTGGAAAGCCCAGCAGCATTAGATTTACATTTGGTGGAAAGGAGTAGAAAGTTACTTAACATTGTCACAGGTTGAATCCTGTGACTGTGCTTTCACTGAGGAGCAAAGGGTATTGGTTGGGACTTGGGAGATTTTGCTGTGGTTGTATTCTGAGGTGACATTACCACATGTAAAGAACAGAGAACACCCTAGCCTCTATCCCTGGGTGGTGACTAATGTCTGTGATGGCTAGTGGCAGTGTCAAAGTTAGAGTGGTCTCCTAGGTGTCAACCACCTAGCTGATGGCACATGGCCTGACTGTATGTGGCTCACAGCTGCCATATTGGGAAGTGTATATGTGGAACATTTGTAATTGCAGAATGGTCTATTAGACAGCACAGGGAAAGCTTTGAGATCTCCTGCACTAAAAGAATTTATTGAACTTTGCTCCTGTCTCAAATCTTTTAATACTCAGTAGAGTTGCCGTTCGGTAACACACTGTTTAAAAAATATAGTTTTATATCCTGGGACAGATGGACTCCTCTAGCTGAACATAGTATTCCAGAGACCTGCTCAGCAGCTCCTATACTTTTACAACTTTTCAAATTATGTTCCTGATACCTTTAGAGTCATATTTATCTGAGTTCCTGTCCATGCTGAAGGATGAATTATTCTGATTTTGTAAGACATAACCTCACCATGCTTCATATCTCTGTTAAACTTGTCAGTAGCAGATGTTCCATTTGTTATAGAACTTCAGAGATGGAAGGAACCTTAGGGAGTAATGGTTTAGTATTATTTTATTTTTTGAAGAAACTGAGGCCCAGAAAGGTTATATGACTTTGCCAAGGTCACTCAGTTAATGGTTCATGTTCCTACCATTTCTTATTAAGCTGTTGACTCATCTTCTCTTCAAAAGTCAAAAGAAATAGCAATTTTTAATGGACAAGGATTGTATCAATGGTAATACAATTTTACATCTAGTCTGAAATCTTGTCCATCTTTGTGAGAGTGGAGTCTGAATAAATGTGTCCTTTATTTCCTAACCCAACGTATTTTTGCAGGCTCTGACTCAATAGAGTCTAATAGTGAATACATCATCCATCACTCATTTCCTTCCCACTGCTTTATAAGAAAGCCCTTGGTGATTTTCAGCAACCAGCTACTAATATCTGCATGAGTTTGCATCTGCTTTTGGACTCACTTGGAGTTCCTTTGATTACAAATTCTAGCTAGACCCTATCTGGTTTTCTTTTTTTGCTGGGGGTGGGGAGGGGCTATGGCATATAAAAGGAGGAGAAAATTGCAACCTGCATAGTGGAAGAAAAGTTCAACTCTTGTTTATAGAAAGGCTGACATTTTCTGTAAAGGGTTCAGTTCAGAGGTTCAGGCCAGATGTGCATTTTTGTGCCCATTCCTAGGAGAGGTAAGTACCATATGTGGTCATCATATAAATTGTAAAAGAAAGACAAATTGTCTATCAGGGTACTGTCCCAGGAGAAACTGTCTTGTTAGGGCTGTGATCTGAAATGAATATACTTCTGGCACCTTTGCTAGGATATCTGGGAAAACCCCATTATTAATCTTTGCTAGATGGAGTTATCTGGAAACCTTTGCATAGCTGTATGTGTCTCCATTAATGAAGAAACTGAAGCCACAAGGGTTGTGGCCACACTTACCTTAGCCTGCTGATTCTCTGGGCCTACAAGAATTATAAAGAAGAGAATAATCTCTAGAGTCCAATCTTTGCAAATTCTGAGTTTTGGACTGTGGGAAATGTAATGTTCACCACTTTTCTTGGAACAAGTCTCCAGACAGTTTTGAACTTGGGGTCAGAGCTCACATTAGGCTGCTCCAGCATCTCTGAAGTAGGAGTTCTCCCAGGTGATTCTGGTTAAGCTCTGATATTTGAGAATAACAGTTTCTTAAGGAATCATTCATGTTATGTCATAAGCCCCATGAACAGTCATACAACTTAATTGTTACCAAAGAGAATGATGCCATCTTTGTTTTGAGCTCAACTAATTCAAGTTTTGCTATAGGACCCCATGTTACAGAGCAGACAGAAGACTGCTCTGCTTTAGTGTCTTTTCCTGTTTTGTTATATTTAACTAGAGGTAGAGAAAATCCTGTCTCAGAATATGACTTAGAAATTCAAGTCATCTGAATCCAGGTTTTCATGGATGCGCTTCATAGGCAGTGTCTAGGTGTTAGAGCAAGACCTGGAATGCCCACTTAATGCCAGACTCCTTGCCCTTTGCTCTTGTTCCCCTGGCCTGTAGGGGTGATGTGGCTGTCAGTGGAATTCATCTTTATGGATCATGGATTTTTCTCAATAGGAGCCAAGCTGAGGTTGCCTGGTCCCAGAGGTTTAGCAGCAGTGGGTATAATTCTCCTCTGATAGGAGAAGTTCATCAGAAGAAGCAGTTCCAGGACAAGAGTCAGGAGATCACAT
Organism: Marmota marmota marmota; assembly: GCF_001458135.2. Classification (NCBI taxonomy): domain Eukaryota; kingdom Metazoa; phylum Chordata; class Mammalia; order Rodentia; family Sciuridae; genus Marmota; species Marmota marmota. The sequence continues at coordinate 43,950,382 of NW_025999932.1, read as the reverse complement.
TCCTTCCTCCAGCTCATTTCTCAGTGAGTTGTTGAACTTGGACATGTCCATTTGCCTCTATGTCTCCCTTTCTTCATCTGTAACATAGGGTTGGTGGTAGTGGTGGAAGTCTAACAAGATATACTGAATCCAGGGGTCCCTGGATCATTTTAATCTATTTGTCAGCTATAGCATGTGACAATATGGACCACTTCTTTCTCCTTAAAATGTTCACTCTTTTTTAGCGTTTGGGCCACCATTTTCATGTTAGTCTGACAAACATTAGTGGGCTAATCATTACCTTGGAAATCAAAATATGCATAAGGCAGGTTTTGTCTTTGAGATGCTCACAAAATATATAAAAATAACCTAACCGTTTTTTTCCCCTCTGCTCCTTCTTTCTTACCTCTAATTAACTTCTTTTGGTTCTATCATGAAATGTCTTCAACTCTTCTATTAGTTTTGCAGAAGGTTACTCATGACCTTGTTTCAACCACCATTGCTGTTGATTAAAAAGTATTTCTCTATAACCATGACCCTTCCATCCCCTAGAGTTATAGATCTGTATTTATACCTGCATTCTGGTTATCTTTACCTGAATATCCCTCAGGGACCTCCAACTCAAAAAGACTGAAAAAAAAATCATGTCTCCCCTTTTGCTCTTAAAATCCACTCTTTCCCTTGAACCTCTTATCTTTTGGTTTTTCATTTGTTCTAATTAGTTATTCATGACAGCAGAATGCATTTCGATTCATTGTACACAAATGGAGCACAACTTTTCATTTCTCTGGTTGTACATGATGTAGAGTCACACCATTTGTGTAATCATACATGTACCCAGGGTAATGATGTCCATCTCATTCCACCATCTTTCCTATCCCCATGCCCCCTCTTTTTTTCCTCCCCCCCTTGTCTTGATGAAGGGCATTGCCATCCATTTAGTCACTTTGATTAGAAACTTCAGTCATCTGCCTATCCCCTTTCCCAGCATCTCATTTGTCATACATCCTTTAGAATCTACCTGTGAGCTGGTAATGGCTTCTGTCCCTTCCTTCCTGTTCCTCCTGTTATTGCCCTTGGCCAGGGTTAGCTGTCATTGGAATGTTATCAATTTTAAGATGTACTCCTTCTCTCAAGATTCAACATCTCGGGCTGGGGTTGTGGCTCAGCGGTAGAGCACTCGCCTCTCACGTGTGAGACCTTGGGTTCGATCCTCAGCACCACATAAAAATAAATAAACAAAATAAAGGTAAAAAAGAGGCTTTAAAAAAAAGATTCAACATCTCCAGAATGGGGAGACATCTTACAGTTTCTGTTGGCCAGGTAGCCGTCAGGAGACAGAATAGTCTGTGCATGTGCATCCAAACTTGCAGAAGGAGCCTCAGCTACACGGGAGAAGATCAAAGAAATAAAGTAAGAGGATTCACTGTTAACCTTCTAGATGACTGTGGAATGGAAAGTACTTCAGAAGAGTCCGCTCTTGATTGGGAAGAGTATTAGGAATATCTTAACCAATTATTTTGCTTATATGTTCCATTTTATGTATGTGTATGGGTGGTATATGATAAAAATCTGTTGGTACAAATTTTAAGGATTCCTTCCAATAAATGTAAGATAAAAATTCCAGTGGTAAGAATTGTGTTTTTCAATAAACTTGATCACTGTCATCTGACAGTATGATAATAGGTAGACAACGGGGACTCCTAAGAACAATTACTTATTAACATGGGAGAAAAATGGGAATCAAGAGTTTTTTCAAAGGTAATTAACAGGAATTAGCAAATCACTAAACTGATAAAATCCAGTTCTAACACAAAATAAATATTGTAGATTTACTGTTTGATTAAAAAAAGGAATTGTGTTATTGTTTAGTGGGTAGAATTTTTCTTTCTAGAAATAAATAATCGTGTCACTCATAAGCAATAGCATCCTAGACTTGATACAACACAAACTTTTATCTATCCATACTTTCAGTCCTCTTTTTAGGCTTCTCTGCCTTCAATTTCTTGCCTTCTGCTCCATTTTTCCCCCATTGCCACTAGAACACCAAGATCTGACCATATTATTCCCAGTGCTTAGAAACATCCTCTATGGCAGAGGTTATTAAATTCAGCATTCTTCAGGGTCACCTGGAAGCCTTGTTGAAACACAGAGTTCTGTGCCCCAGATCCTGGGTTTCTGCCTCAGTAGGCCTCGGCTGAGGTGGGAGAATTTGCGTTTGTAATAAGCTCATGAATGCTGTTGTTGCTGCAGGTTCAGGGTCTCCCTGGAGAACTGTCGCCCTTTGATATCCAGTCTAAATTCCTTTATAGCCCTTAAAGCTCTTTCCCAAGGGCTCCAGTGGCACATCTGTGGCATCCTTTTTTGGTGTTCTCTCACACCCTGTATTCTCCATCATGCCCAAATTCTCTATTCAGAGAATGGTAGGCCCTTCAGGATTCTGCATTTTTTTTTTTTTAAATACAGAGCCTGAGAACTCTTCGAAATGACTTGGCTTTTAAGATACAGTCCAATGAACAAATTCCTCAGCAGAAAATATTTCTTTTACTTATCTTTTCCAAAGAGGTGAATTTCAGGATGTTTATCTATGAAGATCAACTTTTAAAGAGAGCTAAACTTCAATGCTCAAGCTTTTCCAGTAATTAGAAAGATAATCTTTTGGGACAAGCAGGTCACAAAGTTTGACGGGGTTTTCCACATTTCTGGGTCATCAGTTTGGCAATTATCCCTACACAAAGCACAGAAAATTTATTGTGAGTCAATGGAGCCATTCTTACAATGATTTTAAATATTTATAAGATGTTGTAAATATATACAGTGCTGAAAAGCGATTTAAATTGTAGCAACCCAACAAAACCCTTGCTGTTTCAATGTATTTGTAGTTCAGGTTTATAAACAATATAACAAGATAAAAACTATAGGAAGTGGGAGCATAGTGGAAACTCGGGAAGGTGATTTTACTTTTCATTTCTTTTCTTTTGTATAGATTGAAGTAGGGCCTTGCTCATGCTAGGCAAGCACTCTACCAATGAGCTACCCCTCCAGAACTGGAAAATAATACATTTATGTATTGTTGTATGTGGCAACTTGTTATTGCAGCAGTAGAACATAGATGTCTATTTGTTCCATTATTTTACAAAAGTAAGAAATTTTTAAGGCTGAAAAGTCAGGAAAGGCTGGATTACCCAAAAGTGCATTGGCAATTTCATATGATGTACAGACATAAAGATAGGTATGTGTGTTTGTGATTTATATTTTGTGCTATATTTTGGAGTTGAAATGTTCTCTAAAAGCCCTCAACTTAGTTCCTAGCTTGGTGCTATAGGGAGGTGGTAGAAACATTAAACGGTGGGGCCTGGTGAGAGGCTTTTTGTCATCAGGAGCATGCCTTCACAGAGGGTTATGGTATTCCAGAACCTTCTCTTTTTTTTTTAACATCCTGGCCATGAGGTGAAATGTTATGTTCTACCACATGCTCCCCACCTTGATGTCCTGCCTCCCCACAGGCTTGAAATGAACAGGGCCAACCAACCAAGAACTGAAACCTCTAGAACAATGAGCTGAAATAAACCTTTTCTCTTTATAACTTGATTATTTCAGGTATTTTATTATAGCTGACTAACACATAGGGCATGGTTCTGTTGTTCTTAACTGTCATGAAGACAGAGGAAAATTACTGGTAGCCTGTATGTATGAAGCCCTAGCTCCTTTGCTGTCAAGTGAGTGCCAAGTGAAGTGATGAGCCAATCTCCCTCTATAGAAGGAGAAAGCCCCACTGGCTCCTTCCATGTGTGAGAGCTCAGCTCTCCTTCCTCTGAGTGCTTTTCATTAGCTTCTCAAAACCTGTTTGACCCATCATGGTTTGCTTTGTCAAACTGGAATTGAACTAGGTGAGTTTCATAAGTTGCATTTAAGTCTAAGTGAAATCTTTATAGAGTATTCAGATTTCTGTTCTAATACATTTTGGAGTCTATGGACAAAAAGTAAATGTCTATACCAGCTTTGTAGAAGCCCACCAATTTCAGAGTCTTTTAAAAATTCTTTCTTTAAGGATCTCCAATTTCTCTCTTGCATAAATCTTTTAAAAAAGAGAGTTTAGTGGCAGCGCCCCGACTGCATTGCCATATTCATCATGAAATATCTCCATTCCTAATTACATTCTCAAATTGTAAGGTAGTAGGAGCATGATCGACTTTAGTCTATTTTCCCTGGAAGCTCCTTGTACTGCTAGGAGAGAGAGAGAGAGGAAACTCATTCTTGTGGCAGAAAATTGCCTCTTCTCCACTGAGCAATTCAGAAGACAGCTCCTTGCTGACTTCCTGGGACTAGTGTTAAGGACAGTCCCAGAGTCATGGCAGGTCTCTTATGAGCTACAAAATCATGGTAATAGTACTGTGCTTAGGAGCTCGAGTTCTGAAATCAGACAGCCCTGGGTTTAAATCTTGAGTCTGTGTCTGGTGAGCTGCATGATATATGGGGTAAATTTCTTGGCCTCCTTATCTGGGATGGCATTGGTACTCTCTACCTCCTAGTGAAAATGAAGCTCGTTAATGGATGGAAAGCACCCACCAGAGAGTTTTACTATGACACTTAATAAACATTTAACAAGAGTTGTTTTGATAAGGTATAGATAGCATTTACAGAAATTTTAGATATGTTGGATAACTAATACTCTTTGTATGCTAAAACTGCAAAACTTCTCCCTCCCTGCCTCTCTTCCTTTATGTCTGAAATTTCATTCAACAGGAGGTAATGGTTACTGAATGGAGTTCTCATCTAGTGGAGTCTTCTGGCTTTGGGAGTCTCTCTGGACATTAGCTAGATAGGGTGATGGGAACATTAACTTTAGTTGAACATGTTTAGAATCTATGTGCTCTCTCAATGGAAATCCCCTTTATGCCTATGAAACCTCCATATATCAAAAGCTATTTCCATCTTCATTTTTTCCCACTTCTTTCTTATCCTCTGACCCCCTTATGGCCTAAGAGCTTCATTATCTCTTTCTCAAGTTCACTTGAGAGAATGTTGTCTTCATCAGGCTTGATGCCCAGACCATCTGGAGGCCCTAGAAAGTGAAGGATTGGTCTGTAGTAGAGTTATTGATTTCCACCCCCAACTCATGCCTATCTGGACGTGACTGTACACACTCCACTAGGCTCACAGTTTTGTTTTTTTTTTTCTTTTTCAAAAAGGCAGCTTGTTCTCATGGAGCCCCAGACACATCTCCTATCACTTGCCAACAGATGCTGCTCACCATTAGCTCACCTGACATTAGATTTGCACCATTTGATTGTACTTCTGGAAGTATGTTTTGCAACAGAAGCTTGAGTGTAGGAAAACATTTGTGAGGTTCCAATATATCTCACACTGAATTTATTAATTCCTTTGGACCAAAGTCTGCATCAACAATTTGATATCTGGGCATCATCCTTGATTCCATTCATAATTATCCCCATTGTACCTAACTCCACAATCCTCCTTGACTTCATCTTCCCTCCTCTCCTTTCTCACTGGCACTGAACTAGTGCAGGCCACCTCACCTATCATGTCACCTATGATGCTTCTGGATTGGTTTCTCTGCCTTCAGTATTTCTCCATATATTGCAGACAGAGTCATCTTTTGGAAACACACACCCTATCATCAATGGCTCCTTGTTGCTTTCCAGATAAACCCCATGCTCTTCAGTGGGACTTAGTTTAATGTGCATTGTGGCACAGTAGTTAACAGGGAGAACCCTAGAGTCAGGCACATGGGTTTATAAAATGTTTCCATCATTTATTAGATGTATGGCCTTGAGTAAACGCCTTTACCTTTCAGGTCTCAGGTGTCTCATCTGAAAAATAGGGATAATGATGGGACCTCATAGAGTTGTTGTGAAGATTAAATATGATAATACATGCATAGTGATTTGAACAGAGCCCTCAGAAATGTTAACTACTACTACCACAACTGCTGACTAGTTAGCTACTGATCTCCTAGTAACCAGCTACTATTCCATTTGGGAGATTGAGGAAAGGCTTGAGTTGTTTAAAAATTCAGCTCTTCTACATCTGAGGTAGAAATGGAACTAAAGTTTATTTTAAAACTCTGCCATTTTTGATCCACAATTTAGGAAAAATCCTAAGGAAATGACACCATCACTTGGAGTGGGTGTGTGGCAGAGGGAAAAGAGAGGGTGAAGATGTAATTGATGTTTTAATCCAGCAGAGATGAAATGCAGTGGAGTAGTTTGTTCCAGAAATAAAGTCAAAAGTAAAAAAGGAATTGAATGGGTCCTAGAACAATTTAAACCAGAACAGATCTTTCTAAACTCAGCATGGCACCTGGGTACCTACAAAAACTGACGTGGTTTCTGGAGCATGTAGATACTAATATTTTACACATTTATCATTTTACTTTTTTTGCATCAGAACTTAATAATTTGGGCTCTGGTTGTAAGCAAAGATGCTATGACTTTTAAAAATTCAATATGTAACTTAAGTATAGGAAAATAGGTTTCAAGAGGTGTGATGCTTTATAAACTTCTGTGTAATGGTCTCCATTCCTATGCTATCTGAGGCCTAAATAAACTGCTTTAGATTCCTAAGGGTGGAGTCCATTATCCCAATGATCTTAAATCAAGGTTTCCAGAAATCAAGATGGTACCTAGAATAGAATCTACCCCTGATTTACTGTACCATTTTTGTTATAATTGGATAAAGCCATTACTGCAACCTTTTCTTCTGTTTATAAGGACGGGACCATTCCTTGAAAAATGTAGGTCCTTTACTTGCCCACTGAAGGAAAGCAAGACGGATGCAGCAAAGGGTACTTCTGTCATTGAGTGCTGATATAATACCAATGGAAATTATATGCTTACTTGTTTCAAGTAGAATGGATATCTCCCTAGGTATTCCTTTCTAAGGTTTCCTGGATGTACCTTCCAGGAGGCTACCATCTTCAGAATTGTTCTCCATTAGTGGTTCTCAAACAGAGGGGATTTTACCTTCCATGGGACATATGAAAATATCTAGATAATATCTTGATAATTATTCAAGACCATACAGCTAGTAAATGATGGAGACATCTTATAAGCCCATGTTTATAAGATGTTTATACAACTGGAGGGGTGGGTGCTACTGGCGTCTGGTGAGCATAGGCCAGAGATACTACTCAACATACTGTGGTGCAAAGGACACAAATCACGACAGAATTTGCTGGACCAAATTGTCAATATTGCTGAGGCTGAGAAACGCTGGAATCAATACTGAGCATGGATCCTTCTGTGCTCATCTAAAATATCCACCCAGAATATCTCCAGTTAGGACTCAGACCCAGCAGACCTCCAGTGGACTCTAGTGGCCATGGAAACAAACTCTTTTTAAAAAGTCTCCTTCACTTTTTTGCTGAGGCCTAAAACGATTTCATCAGGCTCCTTTCCACAATTTTATATAATGCTTAAATTGTCACTGTACCTAGGGAAGAAGACAGGTTAACTTCAATTTTCAAAGAATAAATGTCACAGTTAACAATTTTCTTGATAAGACATGTTGGTGGTAGGGAGGCAAGATTTACAGCAAAAGGATGTGAGGAAACCTTCTGGGGATTGACATGTCCTATCTCTTGCTCTTAAAAATCTGTGCTTTTTACCTAAGTAAATTATACCTCACTTCCCTGAAAAAGAGTAGTTTAAAAAGTTAGGAGCAAAGAGAAAAGGGAGAGATAATGCAAATATGGTAAAATGTTGGTAATTATTGAATCCAGGGAACTGGTCCACTGGGGTTTATTATTATATTTGTCTATGCTTGCAAGTTTTTATAATAAAATTGAGAGGATGTAAAAGATCTCATGTATAATTCTAATTAAACATGTAAGATACCTACAAATAATATCACTAATGATACATAAGACTTCTCTGAGTTTATGGAGTAAACTATGAATATTATTAAGGACATAAAGATTTTGAGGAAATGAAGAGACACACCATGTTATGAATAGAAAGATGATATCTTTCAGAGATGTCATTCCCCCCCCTCCGAATATTATCTAGACATCGTATAGAATTTCAGTGAAAATTCCGACAGAGATTTTCACAGCAATAGACAAACTTAGCTGAAATCTTCTCTCGGAGGAGAAGGAGTTTGAGCAAAGTTGAATGACTGAATAGGAGAACAAATGGGAGCCATGGTATTAAGATGACAAGATGATCGAGGCAATCACACACACACACACACACACACACAAAACCTTGGAGAGAAATTTTTCTGAGACCCATGGATATAGGGGACAGTGAGGGTGAGTGTATCCCAGCACTCCCTGGTGCCTACTGGGCTCTACCACTTGTGAAGCTATTCCTGAGTGTGGCCTTAATCCTGTTAGTTTTATATGGTATTCACCAACCAAATTGTATTGAATATTTATGTATTCGAGGACAGGGGTGGAAAACAAGTGGTGCTATTCAGCTGCAGTGAAAAATCCGATTTGTAAGTATATTTGTTATTGTGGTGAAAAGTACATATTATAGACTTTTCTATCTTAAGCATTTTTAAGTGTTCAGTTGGTTAGTATTAAGTATGTTCCCATTATTGTGAAGCACAACTCCACAACTCTTCCTTCTTGCATAACAGAATTTACACATTGAACATCGCTTCCCATTTGTCCCCTCTTCCCACTCCCTGGTAGCCACCATTCTATTCTCTACATTTGTGATTTTAACCACCCTATATACCTCATGTAAATGAAATACTTAAGTATTTGTATTTTTATGACTGATTTATTTCACATAATGTCTTCAAACTCATACATGTTGTAGCATATGACAGAGTTTCCTCCTTTTAAATGGCAACATAGTATATTCCATTCTACATACATAACACATTTTGTTTACCCATTCATCCATTGATAAATATTGGGATTGCTTTCACTTCTTGGCTATTGTGAAATTAATGCTTTGAACAGGAGTCTGCAAATATCCCTTAGAGATACTGCTTTCAATTATTTTGGATGTATATACTCAGGAAAGGAATTGTTAAATCATATGGTAATTCTATTTTTAATTTATTGAGGCTCTATCAGACTGTCTTTCATGGTAGCTGCACCACTTTATAATTCTACCAACAATGTATAAGGGTTCCACTTTCTCTATATTATCTCTGACACTTATTTGTTGGAAAATGGTTTTGGTAACAATACTAGGGGGTATGAGGTGATAATTTCATATGGTTTTGATATGCATTTCCCTAATGATCAATGAAGAATATTGAGTATCTTTTTCATATGCTTGCTGGCCACTTGTGTATCATCTTTGAGGAAAAGTCTATGCAAGTCCTGTGACTATTTTTAGTTGGGTTGTTGGATTTTTATTGTTCTTAAGTTATAGGACTTTATTTATCCAGGATATTGACCCCTAATCAGATTTATAATTTACAAATATCTTCTCCCATTCTATAAGTTGCCTTTTGTTCTAACAACTGTGTCCATTGATGAACAAAAATTCCTAAGCTTGATGTAGTCCAGTTAACTATTTTTGCTTTTGTTGCTTGTGCATTTGCTGTCATATCAACAAAATCATTGCCAAATCCAATGTCATGAAGCAGTCCCTCTTTTTCTTCAAAGAGTTTCACAGTTTTGAGTTTTACACTAGGCTTTAATCCATTTTTTATCTAAGTTTTGTTTACGGTTTAAGATAAGTTTTCCAACTTTATTCTTTTGCATGAGATATTTAGTTTACCCAATGTTGTTTGTTAAAGAAACAATTTTGTTGGTGTATTACAAACCAACTTGTAGTTTCATTTACATTTTTATTGTTTTTTATTCTTTATTTCATTAATCTCTGCTCTAAAATTTATTATTTCTTTCCTTCTGCTAGCATAGATTTAGTTTGATCTTCTTTGTCTATTTCCTCAAGATATAGATTGTTAATCTGAGAATCTTCTTCTTCTTCTTCTTCTTCTTCTTCTTCTTCTTCTTCTTCTTCTTCTTCTTCTTCTTCTTCTTCTTCTCCCCTCCTCCTCCTCCTCCTCCTCCTCCTCCTCCTTCTCCTCTTCCTCTTCTTCTTGTGTGTGTGTGTGTATGTGTGTTTTTTCTTTTTTTTTTCCAAAACTAGGGATTGACCCAGAGGTGCTTTATCACTTTGACAAATCCTTGGCCCCTTTCTAATTTTGATACTGGGTCTCACTAAGTTGCCAAAGCTGGGCTTGCTCAAACTGGTGATCCTCCTGCCTCAGCCTCCAGAGTTGTTTCTTTTCTAAATTATCTGCATTTATTCCCATCAACTTTCTTCTTAGCACTGCTTTCACAGCATTTTATCATTTTTTTTTTTTTTTTGGTCTCTGGTATTTTCTACTTTCTGTTGTAGCTTATTCAAGTCATTGGTTGTTTACAAGTGTGTTGTTTAAATTCTACATATTTTGAATCTTCATGTGTTCCTTCATCTATTCTTTTCTAGTTTCATTCTGTTGTGATCAGAAAAGATCATGATGTTTAATTTTGATGGTTTTAAATTTGTTGAGACTTATTTTTGTGTCTACTTAATTTTAAAGAAGGAAAGCTGAATCATCTTCAGGTCTTGCTTATGAAACTTCAAGTTTATAGTCATTTTTGTTGTAATTCCCAGTGGGGTTCTGGGAAGCATTTTATAGCCACGAATCACGAATCCCAAATTAAGTCATATATTTTACAACTTTTTACTCAATGAAAATCATGTCAGAAGCCTACACATATAGCTGCATGAAATTATGTGTTGCCAAATTGGCCTCAGTGGTTATTTAATGTGGTCCCTTCTGTTGCAGATGAAGAAAGAGGGAGTCCTGCCTATTTCCAAGGAGTGATTTCCAAAGAATGAGAATTAACCCTGGGTGATAGTTTGTGTTACAATACACTGATGATGCCTTTGAGTTCATCCATTGATTTCCTCACCCAGAGCAGGAAGTCTTTCTGAGGGAATCGATGGATGTTTACAATTTTTGCATAGTCTACAAGTCAGAACCTTTTAAAAATGGATACTTTTTTAGAGTTCATAGCAAAATTGATCTGAAAGTTCAAGGGTTCTATACCCTCTGTCCCCTTACACCATATGCATATGGCCTCCTCAACAACCAACACCTGGCACAAGAAGGGTGCACTGTCACAATCAATTAACTACAGTGACACCTCATTATCACCCAAAATCCATAGTTTACATTAGGACTCACTCTTGGTATTGTTACATTCAATGGTTTTTGATACTGTGATCAAAACATGTAAAGTTTACTAGACCATTTTTAAGAACACAGTTCAGTAGTGTTAAGTAAAGTCACATTGTCATGAGATGAATCTCCAGGACTTCTTCATATTGTTTAACCTTCTTTTCTTTCTTTTGTACAGTCCCTGATATCTACCATTCTACTTTGATTTATATGAGTTCAATACTTTAGATAAGTCATACAAGTGAAATCACACAGGCTTTGTCTTTTGGGCCAGCTAATTTCACTCAGCGTGACATCCTCAAGGTTCATCTATGTTGGGCCATGTGATAGGATTTCCTTCCTTTTCAGGACTACACAATATTCTGCTGTATGTATGTACCACATTTTGTTTATACATCTGTCAGCAATGAACCTGAGGGCTGCTTCCAACTTTTGGCTACTGTGAATGATTCTGCTGTGGGAATGGATGTGCAAAAATCCCACAGAGAGATTGATTTCAATTCTTTTGGATATTTATGCACAGAAGTAGGGTTTTGGAGCATACATTAGTTCTAAATGTTTTCCACAGCAGTTGCACCATTTTACAGGGACTTCAACTTCTCCACATGCTCACCAGCACTTGTTAATTATTTTATACAGTAGTCATCATTATTAAGAACTTTTGAGTCTCTTTGTCACAGACTATGGTTTTTATGATTAAATTTCCACAGAATTTGGTTGTTTACTGTGTTAAGGTGAACTGTCAGTTTCTATTTAGGGCTGGAACAAGAATTATATAGACAAAATATTGGGAAAAGGTGACATGATACCTAAGAAATAGAAAAATATTTACAAGCCAGATGTGGTGGAGCATACCTGTAATCTCAGCAATTCAAGAGGCAGAGGCAGGAGAATTGCAAAGTCAAAGCCAGCCTCAGCAACTCATCGAGGCCCTAAGCAACTTAGTGAGACCATGTAAAATATTTAAAAAGGTATGGGGATGTGGCTCAGTGGTTAAGTGTGCCTGGGTTCAATTAACAGTACCACCCCCCTCCCAAAGAAAAAGCTAACTGGAATATAATATCACAATATCTCATAAATTCTCTCTCTCCCTCTCTTCTCTCTCTCTCTCTCTCTCTCTCTCTCTCTCTCTCTCTCTCTCTCTCTCTCTCTCTCTTTTGGTACAAAGGATTGAACCCAGGGGCAGCTCAACCACTGAGCCACATCTCTAGCCCTTTTTGTATTTTTAATTTAGAGACAAGGTCTTGCTAAGTTGCTGAGGCTGTTCTGGAACTCACAATCCTCCTGCCTCAGCCTCCTGAGCCTCTGGGATTACAGGGGCACACATGCCTGGCCCAGTGAACTATTCTTTAAAAGCCAAAGTGAAGCTTGGTTTGTATGAAAATAAGTATGTGATGCAAAATACAAAATTCAAGGATAATTTCTGCTATTTCAATTCAGATCATTGTTGGAATGGTTGGTAAAATACTTGTTAGAATAGATTTTCATAATGGAAGTTTCTACTATTTCTACCTATTTCTACTTCAAACAATAAAATGAAATGAAAGGAATACTTCTTTGATTCATTAGGATTGTGTTCATGCTTGCTATATGCACTTAGCTTAAGGGAATTTCAAAAGGTGCAAAATAAAAACAAGGAAATGCTTACAAATAGAAAAATATTATTAACTAAGATTTATTGAGGGCTTACTGGATCCCAGGCACAAAGAATTTATATGCATCTGTTATAAAATCCCTATGAAGCAGGTTCTGTGTGCCCCAATTTGCAGGAGAGTCTCAGAGATGTTAAACAGCTGTGAGTCACAGATGATTAAACAGTTGGGAAGAGGTGAGACCAAGATTCAAACCTAGATAATCCAATCCTTAAGCTACCTTTTCTAACCACAATGTGATCCCACCTCTCCAGTACTATAGAAATGTTTTCCCTCATCGCAGCCAAAGTACTAAAGGAAATCTGGAAAATAATTGCCTTTGTGTAGATGAAGAGTTTAATAACTCTTATAAACTCTTATGTTTTTATAAGTGTGTTATTATTACATATAATGTGTTCATTTTGACCTAATAGCAAAGGCATGAAATTTTATTTGCTTCATTTCAGTTCCCAGTACTTCCTCTTTGCCTCCCCCTCATCCCTCCCCCTGCCTCCTTTCTCTACCCTATCGGTCTTCCATTTCTTGTTTTTGTTTTTTTTTTAAAAATTGACGCTTTATAGATATACATAAAGTTGAAATTCACTGTGGTATATTCATATATGTACATAGAAAAGTTTGGTAGGATTCATTTCACCATTACTCTCTTTTCCTGTCCCTCCTCCCTCCCCTTATATCTCCTTCCTCTACTCCACTGATCTCCCTTCTATTTTCATGAGATCCCTTCCCACTTATGAGTTTCTTTTCTTAAAAAGAAGATAAATTATTTTGAGGTGGGGACAAGATTAATATGTAAATGCGTGTTCTATAATGTTTCTGGAGAAGAGTTTTGCATGTTAAGCAGCTTAAGACTTGGAATTTCCCTTAACCCACCACAGAGATGCCAGGTATTCTTTCAACTTCCTGTACAGCACTTGGGAATTGTATATGTTGATACATAAAAACAGCCACATCTCAGAGGAAATAGTGTGGTGTAATGGGGGAAGTTTGGAATAATTTCTAAACACCTATATTCCTGAGTAAAACTCAGTGGTTTCCAGTCTTTACTGATTCTGCAAGATGGTGGGGGGCAGTGTATTGGTTCTGACAGACTGCCTGGGTTTCAGTCCAGATCTTCTACTGCCTGATTACATGACCTTCAGCAAAATATATAAGCCAAGAATGCCTCATCAGTAAAATGGGAATAAACAGTAGTAATAGACAGTTGGCCCTCCATATCTGTGGGTTCTGATTCTGAATCCAACCAAGTGCAGATCAAATATATTTTGAAAATAATTGGGTATGAAAATGTCTACATTTTTTGCCATTATTCCTAAGCAATATATAACAATACCTACTTACATAGCATTTACATTGTATAAGGTATTATAAGTAATCTAGAGATGATTTAAACTATATGGGAAAACATGTATAGATTATGTGCAAATATACTGTGCTATTTATTTAGAGAAAAATAATAAACCTTTTGAAGGTTTATTGCTTCACTAGCAAAAGAGAAACACAGGAGATTCCTGTCCCAGAAGCTGTGATTCTGTCCCTCAGAAGGAACAAGGAGCTTTTAAAGAGGTGATTCAAAGGCTACATTCCACATGTTCTCATTTGGAGTTGTAGTTCACTTGTTAATTTGGGAGACAGTAATTTCTGAGGTCTTCTGGTATCATCCCCCAGGTCTGGATTACTTCCTTCCTATGGTGGGTGTGTACTCAAGGATAGATGAATCTGCTTAACCTAGGGAAGAAAGGTAATCCTATTTCCCCTGATATTAGGGCAGGGGAGAGATTAGGGAGGAGCAAGAAGAGAGGAAGAGAAAGAAACATGTTAGTTTAAAAAATAAGTTTCAGTGGCAGAACAGCAAGGGCTATATTCAAAGCATTTTAAAGTGAACCACTGTTACATTTCCCCACTGTCAATTTCTATATTCCATTTCTATGGAAAAAATGGGCAGTGACATCTCCAAGCTGCTTCCTGCTGAAAGAGGGCAAAGTTGGTGGAAGTAACACAAAGTCCTTGTTCTCTATCAGATGGGGCATGGACAGTTAAGGGTATCAGCATCAGAGCAGTCCAGAGGTCCACAGTGGAAGATGGCAGGTGACTGGACAAGGCAAACACAGGACAGGGATCATGCTAAGACAGCAAAAAACAACATAGCAAAGCATTATTTTTTTTTGTAAACAATTAGCATAAAAACAACTAGTATTTCAGCCAGTCTCTGAAAACCATGAAGACACTATCTCATAATCTTATCAGTGGAAAACAGGTCAAGTTTATCAATGAAGAAGGTTAGGAAGATTTTTAGGTCTATGAGATCAGGCCAAAGTAACTCAGGTAAACTTGTGTCTGTAGAGTCCTTTGTGATTGTTATTAGACACTCTCCCACATGAATCCTTTCTTTATAGCCTCCAGCTTTACTTACTTTTGGTAGGGCAGACACAAGTGTATATCTTAAATTTCATTTAAAAAAAACAACATTGTTTTTCCTTTTAAATGTCCATGTAGGACTGTGTGTGTTTAGGACCAAGTTGGTCAAAACTGACCTTGTTCCTACCTACTTTTAAAGATCAGCTGAGAGTCCTCAGAGATCACTCTTCTGGACATGTGCAAAGCCTCTTCATTCCTTTAACTTTCTTCTACCAGTGGTGCCATCTGCCAGGGTGAGTCAGGGTCTTGCTGACCATATGTGGCTTCCCTTGGAGGCATCAGGGACATTTCCCTTTCCAATGACCCTCCTCTTTGCAGAATGTTCACTGGTTTGCTTCCTTTCCTCTTGATCTACCTGATCAGCAGATGGGGTGACTCACCAGAGTTGCAGGTCAGAGAAAGGAGTCTCATTGTTGTCTGGGTCCCGGCTGACTTTAGAGGGCAAGGGCCAAAATGTTGGCTACTTTTTCCTTGGCCCTTTTACTTCCTTGACTTTGGTCTCCAAGGTTTTAGTTTTAAACATCCAGTAGGTCAGTTTCACCAGTCTTAAAGTGGGAGTAACTGGTTATAACTTTGATATCTATAATGGGGGTTAGCATTAGTGTTAGTAGTTAGCATAAACTATCTGTTCTAAGGTGATGGCTTATTATCTCAAATTAACTCAGGTTGTTTTATTAGCAGTAGTATCTCTGCAAAACACTAACAGGCAATAGCTAAAAAGTTTATAAAGAAAATACAAAATGAAATTAACAGAGCAAAAAAAATCAATTTGTGTACTAGCTATAAACCAAGAAAAATGATTTTTATGATCTTAAACCTTTACTTAGTTATATATTTTATCCCAAGTTGAGATCACAGTAATCTTTACAACAAAAAAATCAATCTTTTGAACACAATTTTAAATAAGCTGAAGTCTAGCTTATTCTGGAGCCATTCTGACATGCAGTAAGAGAGGCAGAGTCTTGTCTCAGGTAATGTGGGGCTATGGACAAATCACACAACACAACATTACATCGAAAACATGAATCAAACAAAGGCTAAGAGAGTTTTAACTTTATTTTGTGGAAAAAGTGGCAAAATGCTTCCGTGTTTTACAACATCAGCCTTAAACAGATCAGACTCTTGTTATTACCTTTCAAAAATACATTTAAATTCCTATTCCTAACACAAAGTTGTATATATAACTTTTTGAGAACAGATTACTTTTTCCAGCTACAACACATCAAATGCTATGAATAAATACCAATGAATTTGTTATTTACATACAAATCGGAGACTACTGCTACATATAATTTTAGTTTAAAGAACACCAACTTGGTAAAGTACTCTCCTCAAACTTTACATTTAACTAAGTTTAACTTTTAATGTATAATTTAGAATCCAGAGTGTATGGTAACAATAATCACAGGTCAACATGGGTTAGTAGTACTAACAAAAATCAAAGGATAGCCTTAAATCTCTTACACATTTAGGAAACAGTGTTAACGATCAGAAATAGACTTAGTCAAAGTAAATTGATAAAATGCACATCTTCAAATGACAGTGTGGCTCTTCCATGTCAGATACAATGTATAACAGAGCACTTATTGGTTACTTTGCTAATAGATATAGTTCTCAGATGCATTCTTATATCTAATCACATATATTTAGGGTGTCGATTACATTATTATAACCTAAAATAATAGTTGTTTATCTAACCAGTTACAAAGTAATCACTTAAAATTATTTAAAAATCCTTTAAGACTTAGTTTCTCTAAGTAATAAAACCTAATGGATACAAGAAAATTATCTTGATAAGAGCAGAAATCAGTATTTCAGATCAATGTTTCAGACTTTGCTTCATATCAGTACACCAAAGTTCAATTAATATTGACTGGGTTAATTATAGCCAACTTAATTACAAACACAAATTTTTGAGATTTACCTTACACACACCTTCTGCGGCTTACTTAAACATTCACAAATTGCTTACATCCTTGGTTTTGTCCTTTCTCATCTTGGACTTTAACACAAAAATATTACTTTACCAGACAAAATACTTCCTCATCCAGAACATTTCTTTTACCTTCTATTTTTTCTGTACTAAAATATATTTCCATACCTATAACTTTCTTTGATCTTTTCTAGTTTTGAACCCTTTCTTAAATTCATATTCTGAAATAATCCTTATGAATATTACACAACAATTTTCATCCCAGGAGAGGGTTGGACAATCCAGCCTGTGCCTTATAAAATATATAAAACCTGTACCTTAATCTATTTTTCCCCCAGGTTGCATTCAAGGGTTTGGAGCACAGGATATCTTTGAGCTTGACCTGTCTCCCTTATCATTATTACAATGCCACGAACTTTAAGTGAGTTTTGTACTGTCAATTGTACCCAGAGGCTCCTTTGGGGACTTTTTCTTATACTAGGTATATTCATATGCAATGGAGAAGGTCCTTTCCACCATTTTCTTTAGGTTTCCTTGAAGATCCTTTTGCAGAGGCTGCCTACAAAACATGGACTGGGCTTAGTTTGTCTTTTTCTTTTCTGGGTGCTGTTACTTATTTTGCCATTCTCCCCATGCATTTAGTTTAATGGGATTCTGTCGTAGCAAGAACTGCTTTGCCCCAGTGATAGATATCCCCTGGCCAAATGGGGTGTCCTTCAGATCTTAAAAAGGGACTGTTTCTGTCCCCAGATTATAAGCTAACACTGCTAGAACCCTACTGCCACATCCTTTGTGGTCATCAGCCTCAATACCCATGAGAAAAAGGGCCTGGAAGGCAGGGCAGAGACCAGGTTCTCTTTGGCCATTTTCCCAAAGCCCACATTAGTTTCCCAGGATTTTCTCCCCCCAGCTTAGGGCTAGTGTCACTGACAGTGAGATGAACTGTGGCTGCCTGGGGTCAGGCTGAGAAACAGTGCTGGGAGGGCCAGCATTGGGTTTAAAAGATTTAAATCTTCTTAAACCTTTTCTTCTGATGTCCTGCTAACCTTGAACACCAGAGGCAGTGCCTTTTGGCACCTTCAACTTAGTTCCTGCCTATTCAGACCCCTAATTGTGCAATGCATAAATGCCTGTACACACAGAATCTTTTTCATATACTTTATCCCTGACAGAAAAACTTCATTGTCGTATTGTAGGATAATCCAGAAAAACCATTCAAAGGCCAGATTATGCTACAGTAAACCATCTTTCTCTTAGACAGGTGACCCATTCAGCCAAGATCTCTCTGTTCAAGAGACTTCCAGTAAAATCAACACAGCATGGCCCATTTCTTAAAGGGCTAGTAACAGATACAAAAACAAAAACAAAACAAAAAACAAAAACACAGATAGACAAGAGAGGATCACTGAAACCAGGGCTGATAGACAGGAACCTTTAAAACAGATGTACTTGCATGTACAAATTTCTTCCACTTACTTTACCTTTGACAGATCAACTGCAAGATTGTGTAATAATCCAGAAAGCTATTCAAAAGCCAGATTGTTACAGTAAAACATTATCTTTGACAGGCTTATACCTATAGGTGGCCTTTTCTTCAACTTACTTTACAACTCTGACAGACCAACTCCAATTGCAAGATTGCACAAAAAAGAAAGAGAGAGACAGAGAGGAGCCCCCAAACCGTGGCCAACAGACAGGAACCAGCCAAGATCTTCCCCAAGAGACTACCTATAGGATCAATGCAGTATTGGCCATGTCTTAAAAGGGGCAATAACAGAAACAAAACAAAAACACAGACAACCAGAGGGAATTCCCAAATCCAAGGCCAACAAACAGTTGAGAACATAGAATAGACCAGAAGGGAGTAAATATCCCTATGTTCTCGAGTCCTGCTTAACCATGACTCCTACACCAGTGATGCCATAGATGTCCCCACAACAAGGGGCCAGATGTACCCATGAAAAGGAATCAGTTGTGTGGAATCAAGGGTCTTGGCCTGTACACCAGGGGACTTACCAAATGGCTAAGTTTGTCATGACTTTCCTGAGTTCAGTTTCCTGTTTCTGAAAAGTGGACCATGATGAAGCAACTTTTACCATTCAGGAGGAGAAGGTGAGAGTTCCCTGAAGCAAAAGGAGCTTCAGCAGCTGCTGGGAGGGTTTCTCAACCCCTCCGCTTACTCACAAGCATAGCTCCTCTGGTTTGACCTGAGAGTTCTGACTCTCCAGTGGTTGGCTCTCAACAAGTTTGCCAGCCACCTTGCATCCTCAGTATGGAAGTGGAATTCCTTGGAGACCCAGTGCCGCCCAAGAAAGCTGGAGTGGGGGCTTCTCTCAGGTCCCATTTAGGGTAACAAATTGGTTATGGAAACCTCGGCCCTTGTCCTCATGCCAATCCAATAAGGGTGACAGGGTTTTGAGAAAAAGAAGGTTTTTGTTTTGCTAGCAAAGGAGAAGCACAGGGATTCCTGTCCCAGAAGCTGTGATTCTATACTATGCCATTTAAATGAAGAACTTAAGCTTCTGCAGATTTTGGTATCCACAGAGGATCACGGGACTAATCCCTAGTGGCTATCGAGGAATGACTGTACTTCACAGCGTAGTTCGGAGGATTAAATGAGTCACTGTATTGCAAGCCCTGAGCACACTGCCTGGAACACGGTGTGTTTTCAGTTTACCTGATGACTCAGAGCAGAGGAGAGTCATGGAGAATTGTTCCCAGGCATTGAAACTTAATGGCGTCTGCCTGGCTAGCTTTTGAAACTCCTGTGGACTTGTGATTCCTTTCTATTTTTCCTCCTTTTCGATTTGGGAATATCTGTGACTATTATCTGATGCCTAGTTCATCTTTGCCTGTTGGGAGCAGATAACTCCTTTTTTCAGTCTTTCATGGGTCCACAGAGGAAGAAGTGTGCCCAGGAGTTGTACTCACAGGGTACATGATCATGATGATAGTGGGAAACTTTTGGACTGAGGAGATTTAGGTGGGATTTTTGAAGCTGTAATAGGATTAAATTTAAGAACCTTGGAATGGGGTAAATGTATTTTGTATGTGGTTTGGATACGAATCATGAGAGCCACTGGGTGGACACAAGTAGGCAGAATTTTGGCTTCCCATGTCCTCTGAGCTTGTTGTTAATCCAATAGTTATGGTTATGTGACAAGAGACTTTGTGGGTGTAATTGAGGTGGCCAGTCAGCTGACCTTTTAAAGGAGGGCAGTTATCTTGGCTTACCCAGGTGGGCCAGATGTAATCATATGAGCTCTTGATATCAGAAGAGAAAGAAGTAAGAGGGATTTGAAGTATGGGAAGGACTCTTGTCAACCATTGCTAGCTTAAATGTAAAGGGAGCAATAAGAAAGAAATTAATTCTGTCAACAACATGAGCAAGCACGGAGCTGACCCTTCTCTAGAGCTTCCAGGTAAGAGCCCAGGCCAGCCAACGTCCTGGTTTTAACTCTGTGAGATCCCAAGAAGAGTATCCAGCTAGGCCCTGGACATCTGACCTTTAGAACTATGAGATAATAGAGGAGTGTCATTCCAAGTTGCTAGGTTTCTAGTAATTTATTATGGCAGCAAACAGAAAATCCAAATACCACATACTAATTATTTGTGTTAAAAACAGTAGAACAAACTGGCTCGGTGGGGCACGCCTGTAATCCCAGTGACTTGGGAAGCTGAGGCAGGAGGATCAGAAGTTCAAAGCCAGTCTCAGCAAAAGCGAGGCACTAAGCAACTCAGTGAGACCCTGTCTCAAAATAAAATACAAAATAGGGCTGGGGGTGTGGTTCAGTGGTCGAGTGCCCCTGAGTTCAATCCCTGGTACCAAACCAAACCAAACTAAACAAAAAACGCAAATATTTGGATCACCACAAGAGCTTCTTTGGTTGAAATGAGGGGGAGGGTGGCTCTATTGAGTATCTCTTCCAGGCAGCCCGTAAAAAGCACTTGCTTTGATTCAGGTGTAGAAGACCCACCAGCCAGCCTCACTGTCCATTTCAACACTTACTGCATGGTGCATTGTGTTCTGTTTGACTTCTCTATGGCTCCCACTAGATATACACTTAGTAAGGCAGAGACCGTTTCTTTTCTTTTTTTAAGGAGAGAGAGAGGAGAGAGAGAGAGAGAGAGAGAGAGAGAGAGAGAGAGAGAGAGAGAGAGAATTTTTTAATATTTATTTTTCAGTTTTCGGTGGACACAACATCTTTACTTTTTATTTTTATGTGGTGCTGAGGATCAAACCCAGCGCCCTGCGCATGCCAGGCGAGCGTGTTACCACTTGAGCCACATCCCCAGCCGCAGAGACCGTTTTAAATTTTTTGTTTCCCAGAGCAAGTTACATTGTTGGCACAAGATAGGCATTTAATAAGTATTTTTTTTTTTAATGAATCCTGAATGACTTTAACAACTAATGCCTCTACAGGACAATATTGGATATAGGTGGAGGCAGAACAAGGGAGCAGAGGCATGGCAGGGGAAAGAAACAATGTGCAAGGGGGAGAAAATGTAGAGTTTAATACTTGTATGCTTATTGTTGATTTAGGAAAATTTCCTTCATATATGTTTCCTACCAGCACCACCAGCAGTATCAATTTCAGGAAGCAGACTGACCATTGCACAAGTGGCTTGTGAAATATCACAATGTAGCTCACATTCCCAACAAGTTGAGTAAATACGCTTGTGTGTAGTCTACCCCCCAAGGATGCTTCTCTTGGCTTCCCTGCAGCTGGAATCAAAATTGGTGTTTAGTAATCACATGGTAACTAAGATGTTCTCCCTCTGGGATGGAATGCCCCATGGCTGATGCTACCTATGAAGAGAAGAGCTGGGAAACACTGGGTGCAGCCTGACAATGTGTGGTCACATCATACTGCCGGGGACCTTTGGTGCAAGCTCCAAGAGACCTCTGAGACTCCAGGAGGACACCTATTGGTTGAACCCCCAAAGCAAGCTAGAGGCATGGGAGTGAAGAAGTCTTATAGGACACTAGTCACAGGGAGCAGAAGATGACTGGGAGGGGACACACACACACACACACACACACACACACTAATTTTTTTGAAGACAGAATCTGTCTTGGAAACCAATTAAATAAATGCTATCCCATTTTCTATTCCCAAGCAGTTCTTGCTATTTTGGTCACTGTAATTGAGAGTAAAAATAATCTCTACCATGCCTGAAAAACAGCCACCAGTTACTCTATTTTAAATGATGTAAAAAACATGAGGTTAATGTAAAAACCCACCTTCTAGGAATGTCAGCAGCTGTGTCCACTCTCACAGACTGAGCCACCCAGTTTGTGATGTCTTATTAGTGAAGTAAATTGCCACGTGTCTTCAGGGGTTTTGGTGCCCCCAGCAGTGGGGTGGAGATGAGTCCTGCCTTATTATCAGGAGTGCAGCTTGGGACTTCCACGTAGGCTGTTAATTAGGGTCAACCATTTTGCCGTTCAAGGTCTTAACTTCTTGCTCTAAAACAAAACCAAAACCAATAACAGAGCAAGCCAAATGAGAAGTGGAGGAACTGGAAAGTTTTTCCCTTTTAAACTAGCTTCAGGATTTTTCTTGTTTGATCATTTGATACTTTGTTCTACTTTCCATAAACTGTAAGTTTTATTCGTGGGTTAAGAAATTTTCCCGATATATAGGAACAGATCTCTAGATTTTGTGGAGCTAGTGCCTCAAAAATGTAGAGAGCCCTCTTTCAGAAAAAGGGTACAGAAGTTTCTACTTTGACAAATTTTACAAAATATATAACCTGGTGAACACATCATGCCCTCCCAGGGCCCAAGAAGTGCTCTGTGCAGATGAGGGACCCAAATCTTCATTACTTTCCAACAAATCTACCTCTGCATCTATAGAAGATGTGATTCATATAGATTTCCTGAGAATAAAGGAAAGCAGCAAGGACCACTGAATGTATAAGTAAAAATAGACCTAAAATGAACTCTTCCAGTTTTAAAGATGAACTGAAGAAGAAACTGGGATTCAGAGAGGATAGGTAATACCTAATGTCACACATATAATCAGAATTAGAATCCAGTTACTAACTCTAATGTTTTTGTGCTATTTCTCAGGTAGGTTTGGAAATCCATGGAAAGGGGGTAAATATGTTATAGTTTATTTTCCCTTATAGAGGTGTAAAACCCAACAAGGAAGGTTTTAGCTGATTACTGTACAACCCTACAGTATCTCTGACAGAGGGCAAATGGAAGGGAGATTTTTCATCGGATCCCTTTCCTCTGTCCTATTTTCAAAGGCTTACAGTGACTGCAAGACTTTTTGCTGTTGTTAAGTACAAAAACACATTCATTTCCAAATGGATGTTGGCCTCCAGTTTCCCTCAAAACAGATTTTTATTCCAAATGGCTGCCACTGATAAAATTTCCTAGAAATTCCCTTTTGCACTAACATTTTACTAGGTTGAGTCACCCAAGAAAAGCAGCATCTTAGGCATTTTCCTGTTTCCCACCTTCCTTACTTTCCTTCCATCCATTTTTTTTAAACTAAAAAATATATATTGTCTAGTTTAATTTTTCACTACATTTGGTGCTAAATGATTTTTGGATGTTTTTCAAAATCAAGCCCATTATTAAAGTTTTCAATTAGATATTATGAAAATATTTAAAATAATTTGATATGGATTATGAAGAGGACTGCAATTTTCACTGAAAATCTATAGCAGCAAGCTCAATAGTTTTTCGTAATTTAAGCCCAAGGCAGGTAGAATTTATATCTTGCATTGAATGTAGCTATGCAAAGTGAAAGGACCTGCATCTACCATCTTGAGGCATTGTGCTAGATAGTTCCATTACATTATTGCATTTATTCTTCAAATAAGGGCAACTGCGGCACTGAGTAGTTCAGAAACTTTCAGTGGTCGAGCTAATATTGGAACCCATGCTAATGGTTCCCAAATTAATACCCTTTCCCTAGCCACCATCTTTACCTTTTGTAGTCATCGCCATGAACATCTGTATTAAATTCATGGAGGGTTCTCCAGATATCAAATGCTGGGTTATAGTGTGGGGTCAGGGAAGTGAAGTCATGCAATCAGCCTCTGAGAAGTGCAGGCCAGGTCACCCAGCAGCTGTCAGGGAGAGTTTATAAACTAGCAGGTGCCCAAGGACAGCCCTGGGGAAAGAGATGAAGTCTTAGATGTTTACTTTTTCTCCCTACCACAGAATGGTTGATTTCTCTCATCTGTTTCTCCCTCTCAAGTTGTCTCTCTTGACTTCTGCAGCTGTCCACATCTCTCCTTCCTTCCACTAGTCTCTTCCTCTAGAATAACCCTGTATTAAAACTTAACCTGCTGTGGTGGCCTGTAGTTGCAGCTACTCAGGAGGTGGAGGTGGGAGGATCACTTGAGTGCAAGAGTTCAGGGCTAGCCTGAACATAACAAGTCCCCAACACCCTGTCTCAAAAACAAAACAGAACAAAATGCCAGCAAGATAAATAATAAATAAATATTAACCTCTAGACATCTCTTTGCATTTCGTTTCAACATTGATTCTTCCCTGATTTCTGTCCTCCATGCTCTTCCTGCTTTTTTCTGCAGCAGAGCAGGAAACACAAGCCATTACCTACATCACGTCTGACTGGCGCCCAACCCAGTCCTTCCTCATCTTAGGTTGAAGTGAAATGATACTGAAATGTAGAGAAGGACATTTGGAGATGAGTGTAGTATCAATCACAGAGACTAGGCCTCAGATGTTTAGGTCAACTTTTCTTTGAGGACTGATTCTTGTGCTTTCTCTCTCTCTCTCTCTCTCTCTCTCTCTGTGTGTGTGTGTGTGTGTGTGTATTTTCCCCACATCATTTATCTTGGAATGACCATGGACTTAAATAAAGGTCTTTGGGAGGAGCGCATCTCTCCAACTTCTGCCAAGCATTACCAAGTAGGGAGCACACAGGCTTTATACTCAGGCAGTCCTGAGTTTGAAGAAATTAGGTCCATCACTGATTGTCTCTGTGACACAGAGCAAATTATTCAACTTCTTCAAGTCATGATTTCCTCATATGAAAAGTGGGATCATAGTAGCTACGTAAAGGAATGTGCAGAGGTTTGGGGGTTAGTTTGTCTGAACCCTCCTCTACCATGGATTAGCTGGTTCCAGGCAAGTTGACTTGCTCTTGCCTTGTTTCCTGACTGGCAAAATGGAAGCTAATAATACTTAGTTATAGGATTGTTAGGAGGATTCCAAGAAGTGATATATTTCAAACTCTTAAGTCCAGGATATGGCACAAAGAAAACACTTAATAATGGTAGCTATTCTTAGGATTAATGAGATGGTGAATATGAAGTGCCCAGCAAAACGGCTTTCCCATAGCTGAGTTTCAATAAATGTTAATCTCCCCTTTCTTTCCCTCCAGGCAGGAGCAGCAAAAGAAATTGGATACTTCCTGATTATCTGCCCCTCCAGCCTAATGTGTATAAGATTAACACCCTCTCCACTCCTCCTCACTTTGCATCTGATGACACTTGTAACAGGGATAATATGCCACAAGGACTGGCCCTATGTTTAGAAGGATAAAGAGCTGCTTATATTTTGTAATTTCAGAAGAACTGAAAGCTTTCCGTGCCTCAAATGCCTATTCTTAAGCAGTCTTCCTCCTTGGAATATTGCTCCTTCAGGGGTTTCCTTTGGGTTTCAACATGACCTTCTGAAGGTTTTTGTTAGATTGCTTACCTGAATAGGACAACACATTCCTTGTCATTTGCAGAGGTAAGTCCAGGGAAAGTCCTGAGGACTGGAATATGGATTTTAAGAAAACAGAATAGGAAATCTGGAGGAGCTGTGATGGACTTATGCAGCCCGGAGATGCCCAAGTGGACCCAGGGTAGACTTTGCCTTATAGGAAGGAGGGGAGCTAGACCAGGCCCAGCCTGTCTCTCCGTGGTGCCTCCAAGAACACCTTGGTGGTGTCGTCTCAAATTAATGACTCTGCTTTAACGGAGAATAAGAAGGTCATTTATTCTGAGCCAAATATGAGTGATGCAGATTCAGTTTCAGATTCAAGTTGCCTTGAGTTTTCTGAAAAAAAAGAAATTGTCATGACTTTGAAGGTGGAGAACAAAGGTAATTATGAATCAATACATCCAGTGAATATACTGGTGTGGGCATTGCATAGGTTTGTTCAGGCAAAGGAGAGAGGGATCTGACCATTGGACCAAGGAGACATCTTATCTCATTTTTAAGAAGATTGGTCAAGTTGGGGGTCTGTTCTTTTACTTAATTGTCATAAGAATGTTAGGTCAGATACAAAAGATTAAAAGTAATGGCTTTGGGGCTGGGGTTGTGGCTCAGTGGTAGAACATTTGCCTAGCATGCATTAGGCACTGGGTTCAATTCCCAGCACCACATGAAAATACTAAAAAAAAAAACAAAATAAAGTTAAAAAAAAGTAATGGGTTGTTTTCTAAAGGTCCCAAGCATCCTTTCTAGTAATTGATCCCAGATTCTCCCCTGCCTGCTCTTTATCTCCTTTTGGGAAGAAGAAGTTGTCCATCTGGTGCTTGCTTGAAGAATTCTATAGTAATTCTTTCTTTGGGAATGTTTAATTTTAGGGAGCAGTGGGTTCCCCCATTGTGGACACCTTCAGAGGGAGCATATTAGATGACAGGATCTGTTGAGGCTCTTGCCATGGTGTTTAAGTAGATGCAAACTGGAAACTGCCAGGCGTAGTGGTATATTTACGTGAAATGTGTCACAGAAAGAACAGAGCATGACAGAAACAAAAGAAGGAAGCTAGACAAGGCCAAGTACCCAAATAACTAATAACCACAGAGATCATTTTCCATATGGGGTAATTCAGAAAAGAAAGATAGCAACATAACTCTGATGTAACACTTAGGAGGGGGTAGAAAATAGAATGTCTAAGGATAGGCTGATTACAAAAAAAATAAGAAATGGAAATACAAACAGATTATTTTTTTAAACCTTCAGAAACATGGATTTGAGGACCAGCAAACTAGGTCAAGAGAGCCTTTTTTTCTATGTAAACTCGAATACCATAGTAGCAAAACCACATAACCTTAATAAGGTTCACATATTTTAGCACTTCTTTCTGAAGGCTTTTTATTCCCCAGAGCATAATTACTGTTTTTTCAAGATTTCCAAAATTGTTGTGTAAACAAGGATGTTGCAAATGCTTTGTCATTCCAGTTCACAAATGGGATAATGAAGGCACAGCTGGATTGTGATTTGAATAACAGTGATCCATGATCCTTGTACTTCTGTCTGCCTGAACCCCCGTTTACTGTTCAGATGTGTAAATATACATATACATATCATTATGATTAACATTCCATAGAGAGGACCCAGTGAGGCAGAAAAAGTTTATTTTTAAACTATAATCAGAGCTGCTGGGGAGGGATATTGTGAGAATGAGAAATACATATAGAGTAAATAACTCTACGAAACAGAGAGGTTGAAGGTCTTTCAGGAATCACACAGATTAGAAATTGATACTTTCTTGCCAAAAGCTAGCAGAGGCTTGCAAACCCTTTGTCCTACCACAAAAGACATTCTACAGCAGTCATTCACTCATGTACACAAATGTTTATAAGCATTTGCATAAATCATAACTTATTGAATAATTGCTATGTGCCACACTGAGCACTCCACACAGTTATCTCATTATGTAGCTGGAATCTTTAAAGTAGCAAATAACAGACATGGTTAGAACCAAGGAAGTAGCAAATAAAAATAGACACAGTTAGACTCTAAGAAATAAAGATTCTACACTCAAAAGAAAAAAGAAAAGCAACCTTTGAGTAATTCCAGAAAGGCCTGGGATTTGCAGATAAATCTGGTGATGTTTAGTATTGTTTGCAGGCCCAGATGGAGTGTAACAGGAACCAGTAGACAATCCCTAAATAACTCAACAGAGAACCAGAACCAAGAGAGTGTGCTCTTGGCCACACCTCTTAATGGGAAGGGGTTGCTAGTTAAGAAGTGATTTACATGGTAATTAAATGAGTGTTCTGATTATGGGTAGTTTAATGTAACTATTTTCCTCAGTTTATCTGATAATAAACCGGATTTAATTACGGTATAATTCTATGCTCTTTCATAGTTTTGACAGCCTAAAAGAACTTTGTTGGTTATTGCTAACCAATGTGTGCAACTGTTGACAAAGGTCTCAATTTTGACCTTTTATTTTGTGGTTTATATTCATTGATTTGGAGAGATACTTACAACGAATCGTGAATAACTTCAGTGAGTATAAAATATCGTGTATGATATTATCCCATTTTGTAAAACAAAACACAGGCAAATAAACACTAATCAGTATTGTTTCTTGGTATTAGAAAATGGGAAAAACTATATATGTAGCTATGAGGCACCGGTTAAATAAATTCAGGCGTATGTATAGACAACCATTAAAAATACAACTGCAGCAAATTTCTTGACTCTGACAATATTGATAACTTATTGTTAAGAGCAATAAAACATAAATTAATGCAATCCATTATTTATAGAAGAAAATTTATGCATACACAAACATTTAGAAATACAGCTATCAATATATTAACATGCTTACTTTGAGTGGTGATATTACAGTTGTTTTTTAAATAAAATTTGAGTAGACTTTATTTTTTAGAATAGTTTTTAGACAAAGTTAAGATAATACAGAGGGTACTCATATATCTCATATCCATTTTTCCTATTATTATTATGTTGCCTTAATAGATTACATTAGTTACAACTGATGAGCTAATGTTGAAATATCATTATTAACAAAATCCATACTTTGTTCAGATCTCTTTCATCTTTTTTCTAATATTCTTTTCCGGTTCCAGGATCCATTCAGTATATGGTGGTATATTTAGTCATCATTTTTCCTCAGCTCTTCTTGCTTTTGATAGTTTCACTTATTCCTTGTTTTTGTTGACCTTGGCAGTTTTGAGGAGTACTGGTCAGGTGTTTTGTAGGATGCTCCTCTAATGGAATTTTTCTGAGGTTTTTCTTACAATTAGGCTGGGGTTATGGGTTTTGGGAAAGAATCATTGAATTTTATATCATTAAATTTATCTGTATCTTTTAAATTTCCTAGAATGAACATGTTTCATTTTTACAAGAACACTTATTATAGGGAGAAATTGATAGGGATGTATGTGTGTGTGTGTGTGTGTGTGTGTGTATGTGTATGTGTATGTACTAGCTATTAGATACAAAGATTGGATTGTTGCCTGAGTTGGCAGTAGGTGAACTTGTAGTTGGCAAGTTCATCCTTTCCTCAATAAGTTCAACCTTTCTTTTTAGCACCCTCTCGTCCTCTCCTATAGCTCCATTTTAATGTCCCAGAGAGTTGGTAAAGAGTTAAGACATAGCTTCTTCCTGAGGCACTTCCATTTTAATATAAGATGCTTTCTGACTCTGCAATCTGTTGTGTTTACCTTCAAGAGAACATGGTGTCCTTTCATAATAGCAGCCCAATTTTCCTTTAGTGACTCCCTGTCTCCCATTCTGGGATAAACATGTGACTTAAGTGAGCCAATGGGAGCTTGATCTGAGACTTTTGCTGAGGCTCTCAGGAAAGATGAACTTTCATTGTCTCATGGTAGTAAGGTTGACAGGATGTAAACCCAGAGTTTTGAAAGAGCGTGTGCATTACCACAGAGAAACAACCAGAGAAGAAAGCCAATACAAAGGCAAGCAGGTCTGGGAATTGAAGAGGAACAGATTCCTGAGGTTAACGTGTGAGCATTCTGATTCTGACAAGCCAGATTTATCGCCTACATTTTTTAGTTACATGAACCAGCAAAGCTTTTTCCCCCCTGCTGAAACCCTTTCAGCTTGTATTTTTGTTACTGTATTGGAAAGACTCTTGACTAAGACTTTCTCAAGATCTTATTTCTGTAATTAAACTATCTTTTCACCCATATCTGACTTTTGCAACCTCTTTTTAATTCTCAATGCTATTTATCTTAAAACTCTTCTGTCTTGTTTCTTACATGTAAGATATAACCCATTAAAAATTCAGTAAAGCTGATTATTTAGCTTCATGTAATCTATACAGTTTATCTCCACTGGCGATGTAATCAAATTTGGAATGCATTAAATATTGATTAGGATATAGATACAACTTTGTGCCTTTAAAAATTCTTGCTCTATTTTAAGCAAGCCTGTTAACCAGTGGGAACCTCTCTCTCACCCCAGCCATTTCTTAACTATCAGGAAACTCTAGTCAGTTGCCATAGCAGCAGCACCAACTCAACTTTTCCTCATTTAAAAATGTCATTTGTCAAATGAGCAATCAGCTTCTTTTTTATCACATCCCAATCACTGGGCCAATGTGAAACAAATTAGACAGAGTAATATGCTATTCTTTGCATTGGAAGAAATGAGAGGGCAATGGAATTGCTCTTGAGAGTTCATAGGGGATAGAGGTTGAATTTTTGGACATCTTACAGCCACTTAAAACTGGATCTCAACCCCAACTCTGCTGTTCACTTGATGTTTAACTGTGGAGAGCCCGTTAAATCTTTGTGACTAAGTTATATCATCTGTGTTACATTTCATCTGAAATGAAAATAATAGTGGAATAATAACCTCCTATGATGTGCAATACAGTTGTATAGAATAAGAGGGCTGATATGAGGTTCATGATTTGGTCCACAAAGCTGACACAGAGGAAGCACTCAGTCAGTGTCAGGTGGCTATTTAGACAGGTGGTTGTGATCACATCTAGAATTCTGTGAATGCTTAAAATGGATATAAAGCCTGTGTGTTAGAGGCATCTAAAAGTAGAGAAAATAAGGGATCAAGATGACTAATCTTTTGGAAGTGATAGATAGGTGGAAAAATATTTTAAAGATTTAATTTGGGTAAATGATTTTCTGTCCTATTTCTTCTGTAATTGTGATTAGAAGTGTTACTAAAAGACTTAAACCATAGATGACCCTCAGAAGTATCACTATAAGCTTTAGACCTCTACCATTATCCCTGTTGAAAGGAGTCATTAAATATTCTTACTTCTTGCATAGTTCATGCCCATTAATTTTTCAATTGTACTAAAATTAAAATTTAAAATAGACATCATCAGAACTATTTATACTTCATGAATCTAGATCAGAAAATGATTTTTTGCAGAGCAAATTCTTTCACGTGTGACTTTTCCAACGTAGGTCATTGAAAATCTAATTAACATTGGAACCTCAGAAGTAGCATTTCTCATATTTTATTCTGAAAATGCAACAAATTATTTCAGGATGATTCTGGTCCATCTTTTCATACACTTTTTAGTTGCATGATCAAAGAATTCACATGTTTAATTCATATAAACTCAAAAGTATCTCCTTTCTTGGCAACGAGGTACTAACATGAATTGAACTTGGTTGTCCTCTAAACCTTGAAGCTATTGCTTTTGATTCGCTTCTGTCAAGCAGATATTCCTGGATAATGATACTTTAGAGTAAATGTGGCTTAGGTTCATTAGTAGCAAAAGAGAATTGAGCTAAACTATTTAAAAAGGTGAAAGTAGTTGCTTAATGAACTATTGAACTAACTGCCTAAATTGCTGAGTAACCGCTGGTTTTCTTTAAGTCAGAAGATCACTATAGGGAAGAGACTATGTACAAATAGTATTTTTTTGTACAGCTGTGTAGAATTTAGGGTCATTCATTTAGGTTCAGCATTTCCAGAGATTTAACATTGTGAATCATGCAACTGAAATTGGCATCACATGGCTTCAGAATATCACCACATCAAACACCCAGCTGGCGTCAGGGGAAGAAGCTTGATGTCACTGTATGGCTATATGTTTTCTTAACCTAACAGCTTGCTTCCTGTGAAATTCAGTACAGCTGGGTGGAATGTCTCCATAGTCTATGTGTAGATCTTGATTTCTACCATCTTCTTATGCTGGTGATCCGAATCATCCAGTCATATGTCCATTTGGAAAGTGGGTTCCGAATTATACAGATGAAAGAACAGAGAAGAGGATTTGCCAAGTGGCATAACATAGAGATCATATTGAGGATACTGAATGGAGGAATAGTTAAAATATAAGTTACATTAGCCAAAATAAAATCCTGTTTGAGATTACCATCACAGTTACACAGTGCCGTTTTAATATTATATTTGCTGTAACCAACTTCACAAACTACCACCTGCTTAGACTTAGCATTTAGATTTGGTTTTTATTTCAGGGGTGCTATTTACATATGGTACTCTTTTGGGGTGGGGGGAGCTCTACGACTTTTAATTACCCAATAGGTAAACTCCTGCTATTTAATTGTGATGTCGAACCATGTTAATCTTCAAGATTTATAACCTGACTTCAGAGGGGCAATTAAAAAATTAAAAAACTACAGAGGACAATTGCTACTCAGATCAGTGGTAACCCTAAGTTCTCTGAGGTAAGCATCGGTCTGGCTTGAAAGCCAGAGTGGACATGGGGTTTGTTCTACCATCTCTAGACTTCAACAAATTAATTTCTACACTTGCCCGACATTGAGAACTCACTAACTTGATGGAGAGGGAGAAGAATCTTCCACTAAACTCTGAAGTTTCCCAAGGAAGGTGCTGTCTCTTATTCATATTCAGCATTATTTAGTTCTGGTGTCTTGTACAGCAGTCAACATATAATGGATGTTTAAGCATTTTGAACGAATGGATGAACAAGTGTGGATGTGTAACTGTAAATGTGAACTACTCAGGACAAGTCAGCATATACTTATTCACTGATTCAATAGCAAATAGGATGTTTTGGAAATAGGTTGATTTTTGCTTTAGCTAAAACTTGCTTCTTCTCAACTCCTGGCATATCACAGCCCTGCTACAATGGAGAGAGTGAGAGACTACACTTGGCAGAAAGCCCACAGCCACTCCATGGGTCAGGGGACAGGAGGAGATGACCTTGAAGGACTCTCATGTCCCTGAATTGTCCTAAGACCATAAAACCCAACAAAATAAAGCAAAACAGGAAACCCCCTCCCCCAGAACCAGTATTTTCTGTGAAAAATATTCATCAAGCTGTTGTTATCAAAATAGAGACATTTACAAAAAAGGTTAGGACAGATGTTTTATTTACATCTCCACCAGTTGCAGGTTGTCATCTAGAAATAGCTCAAGCCTGGAGTTTGGTATCTTAGCATGTCAGGAGGGGACTGGCTTCTTGTCCACTTGCCAGTGGTGATGGGGAGGTGTTTGCCTCTGTTTCCTGGTTGGCTGACCCTTGGGCTTGGGTTCTGGAGCTTTCAGTGTCCCTCAGAGGGACAGACAGGGACATATCCTGGAAACGGCCTGGCAGTTCACCCTCCCGGCATTCTCTGTGGGTGAACTCAGGCAACCAACAACTCGGTGACTCTGACAGATGTTTTTGTTTCTTAGCCTCGGGCACCTTGCCCTGCTGTCTTGCATGTAGAGGGTGATGCCTGGCACCCCGCCCAGTGCCGCCAGGAATGAGCGTGGCCCCAGGGAGTACTGCCAAGTCGGGTCGGCAAGTTGCTTTCTGGGAGCCAAGAGGCCACTGGAGAAATGCGTTTTGTCTGTGTGCTCAGAACCCTGTCAGAGGGACACATCAGCTGAAATATCTCCCTGCCCGATGTGGCTATGAGTTCTAAATCTATGTTCTGTGTCTCAGGCCATTTTGTTTACATGTTGCGTTTGCTTCATTGAGCAATCCTGGTGACTCAGGGGGTTCACTGGAGGAAAGCGACAGGCTTCACAGCCCCGTGTTCAGCAAATACGAGTAGGGAAACATGCTGCCTGAGTGTATTCTAGTTCAACCCTCAAGACCAGAGTCACCTAAACAAAAAATAAAAACTAAACCTCTACCAATCAACACAAATGGCATAGATCCACTTTTGGTAAGAGCATGGCCCCGTGGGAAAACACTAGGCTTGCGGGATGACAGTCTGGCTACAGGTCCCTGCTCACTATTTGCAATCTGAGTCCTTTACACGTTTTCAACTTATTCTTAATTCTTTCCTGTTCCTATTTCAACAACTTTCTTTCTCCAATTAAAAAGAAAATACAAACGAATGGGTGTACAACTTTATTAGATTAATCTCTCTGTACCTTGATTTCCTCACTATATAATATAGTTTGTTTGTTCATTCAACAAACATCAGTTGAGTATTTTTCCTCTGTCCCATTGGACAGTCACTGTTTAAGGATAAATCCCAAAGCCAAGAACTAAGTATTGTACAGAGATAAGAACCCAGAGTTGAGGCTGGGGTTATGGCTCAGTGGTAGAGAGCTTGCCTGGCACATGTGAGGCACTGGGTTCTATCCTCAGCACCACTTAAAAATTTTGCTTGCCCTCCGGTAGCCACGCCCCCCGTAGCTGGTGCAAGAGACCTCAGTTGTCAGCACTGGTGGGAGCGGTAGCCGGGAGTTCCGCGCCGCGGGTGATCCGGGCTCGGTGTGTGTTCTGAGAGGCCCAGACTGTTCGCCCCAGATCCACGTCAGCTCAGCATTGCCTCGTGATCCTGAGCAAACAGCATTTAGACGGTTTACGACTCCCTATGCCCGCGCAGCTGAAGAGGTCAGAGACTTGATCTCTCTGCGCCCGCTGCCATGTTGGATCCCAGCATAGACTCTCTTTGTGTCCGTATTTTTTCAAGAGGATAAAACAAGAACAGTAAGGACTTATTGATTTCTGATCCATGCAAAAATAACCATGCCTGGCTCTCTGAAAATATTCTTTAAAAATGTTAAAACAAAACAAGACAAAACCCGAAGTCATAGGAATATGAAGGCCAAAGTAACTCACTCTGCTGTGGAGGACATCAGGCTCTGTGTAGAGGTGACGCCTTGAGCTGACTCTAGTAGACAAGCTGCTGGGCGCAGTGGAGTTTGCCTGTAATCCCAGCACCTAGGGAGGCTGAGGCAGGAGGATTGTGAGTTCAAAACCAGCCTGAGCAACTTAGTGAGGCCCTAAACAACTTAGTGAGACCCTGTCTCTAAATAAAATATAAAAGGGGCTAGGGATGTGGCTCAGTGGTTGAGCCTCTGTGTTCTATCCCAGGTACCAATAAAATAAATATAAGTAAGTAAGTAAGTAAGTAAATAAATAAATAAATAAATAAAGATGAGCTGGGTTTGCATCAAGCCACACACAGGCTTGAAGCAGGAGCAGGTGGAATTTGAACACAGGAATGTTTGGGGCCCAGAAGGCAGTAAAAGAGCATCTGGACTCAGGGAGAGGATACATGGCATGGCTCCTGGAGGAAGTTAAGGAGGCTGGAGCAGAAAGTGCAGCTGTAGCCATTGTGCTGTACAACATCCTTGCACACCATGGCTGGGACTGGTGACTGTAACTGTGAAAATGGTTAGAGGAGTTTTTCTGAGGACACAAGTAATGTAGGATTATTGTAGCAAATCTAGACAATATGCCAGTGTGAAAAAGAAAATGAAGACCATCTAGAATCTATCTTTCCAGAAAGAACTGTTAACATTGTGACACACTTTTTAATACTTAGCATGTGATTCCACATTCATTCTTCTTCGTGATGTTTGAACTGAGAGTGGAGGAGTTACAAAGATGGGGAGGGGCACCGCTAGGAAGAAAGATGAGCTCATGGAAGACCCCAAGAAGGAGAGTGGCTGGCTTGGGGTGGAACTGGAAGGAGGCCAAGGGCTGGGGGTGAGGTTAGGAGTGTGCGATGAGGTTGAAGACTGGCAGCAGATCGCATGGGATCTTGTAGGTCGAAGTAGAGCATTTGAGTAACTAGGAGCTCTGACCAGTTTTGACCAGGAAACTGACATGACTTTTAAGAAGACCGCTTAGCAGCCACAGGAGAATTGATCATAAAGTGGTAGGAAAGTAATCAAGAGACAGCAAGTTGTGGACAAAGATTGATGGGGCAGTGGAGATCAAGAGCAAGTTGCACAGTCAAGGTAGATTTTGGAAACATTATTGACAAGAGTTTAGTGTTAGATTGACATGGGTCCTGATAGGGAGGGGAAAACTTTGGATGAATTATAAGAGATTCATATGTAATAAAGTATGAGTGATTATATTATATTTAGTTAATAGAAATTAGGCATAGCTGTGATGTTTCTAAGTTTCCCATATTGTATTTCATTCTATCAATGCTCTATAATTACCACTAATTTACACCTACCACCAAGTCTGATGTTCTTCTCTGTGAGGTCTTGAAAAAAATGTATATTGATAGAGATGATTGCTCTCCTTGCTCACTCTCTTTCTGTGCTTGCTTCTTTCCACCAATAATTCCATAAGTTTCCTTCCTAATTCTGGGTGTGGGCCAGAACACCCAGAGCCACACCTGGGATACGGCCTCGTGGGGACTATGTTGGGTATGTGTGTATGTGGCAGGGCTGGCAGGGGAGATGGGTGGGCAGAGACAACGAATCCCCCATGTGCTGGACTGGCAGGAAGAGGAAGTTTCCCTGAGGTGGAATAATTTGCTCTCCCACCCTTTGTGCTCCAGCCTCTCTTGATCTTCCAGGTGGAGCCAGTGTGTGTGTGTCAAGATGAGTTGTTGAGGGCCTCACAAATGCATGGGAAAACCAGTCTTAGTGAATGGGAGTGAACTCCAGTCAGCTGTAGGACACTGACGCAGATCAGAGTAGATGACTTGGCATGTAATGAATGTTGACTGGTTTGGAAGACTGGTGGTGACCTAG
The DNA here is from genome assembly GCF_001458135.2 of Marmota marmota marmota. Lineage (NCBI taxonomy): Eukaryota > Metazoa > Chordata > Mammalia > Rodentia > Sciuridae > Marmota > Marmota marmota. The sequence goes on along the minus strand of NW_025999932.1, from coordinate 43,913,631 downwards.
GATGTTAGCAGTGGCATCGCTAAGTGATGGGGTTATGGTGACATTTATTGTCTTCTTTGTATGCCTCTGTACTTTATTTTATAGTTTCTGCAATGAGCACAGACTAGTTGAAAATTAGTAAAATCAGTTTTAATGTTGTTATTGCCATAAAATTATAGGTGGTTTTTAAAATTCAGCAGTTTTAATAATTAGTGGAAAGAGTTGGGTTTTCTCTCTTTCAGATGACAGATCTGGGAACTCCTAAAAGTAAATTTCCAATTTGTGAAACTGCCTTGTATACTTGGAAGTTTTCCATGAGAATACAAACTGAGACTTTACTCCAAATGTTCCAATATATAAGTAGTATATTTAACACAACTTTCTGTGTTTGTTGTATTAAGCTCTGATGTGTATGTGTGTGTGTGTGTATGACCCTTGTACCCTTGTACAACTCATAGAGTTTATCTTGGTACCTGCGTGTAGTTTATGATCTCAATAGTTGGATAGTTGGATAATTTGGATAATTGTTGGAAGTAGAAGAAATTTGTTGCCTGATATACAGGATGTTAAATAAGGAAAATGATAGGAAATATTAATGTTATCTCTTTTTTATCAAGGTAGTTAATTTTATAAAAAAAATTATAAGCTTTTAAAAATTAGATGTATATTTAGATAGAACAAATAAAAGAAACTACCTAACTACAAAAAAGGGACTTGATATAAGAAAAAAATAAAAAAAAGATGGGGGCTTTTATTTACTAAGATCTCAACATGATGTAGCAATTAATAATAATGTTAAGCAGCATTAATATAAATATAGTGTCTCTGACATAAGATATTGCATTTTCCATTTAAGAACAAGCTATACTTTTCTCTGAAGGAAAAGTATTTTCACATGGTTCAATTATCAAAAAGTTTAAAATATTTATTTATTTGAAATTTCACCCTCCCATACTCTCCTGCATCAGCCTAGTTTCCAGCTTCTCCAAGAGGTGATCACTGGCATCAGCTCTTGTTAATCCTTCATAGGATTCATAAGGTTTTTTTAATATTTATTTTTTTTTTAGTTTTAGGTGGACAAAATATCTCTATTTTATTTTTATGTGGTGCTGAGGATCGAACCCAGTGCCTCATGCATGCTAGGTGAACGCTCTACCACTGAGCCACAACCCCCAGCCCAAGGATTCATAAGATTTTAAATAGTTGGGAACATTACTTTCTTTTTAAATAAATGGCAGGACTATGCACACTATTCTGTATCTTTGTATTTTGCCTTTTTGTTAGACAGAATATTTCAGAAATCATTTAATAATGTTAATTCACCTTTTATAGCGATATGATATCCCATTGTACTATATTTAACAAATTTCCTACTAATGTCCTTTTATTCCCCTTTGATAAAAAATGCATCAGAAAACTTTAATGTACACATAATATTTTAGATGTGTCAGTGTATTTGTAGGTGTATCAGTATATTTGTAAGATATATTTCTAAAAATTATTTTTTAAAGGCAAATTTAAAAAATCTTATTGTTCCTAGTAATTTTTCCCCTTGGGTTAAATGATTTACACTGTCTTCCAGCAATGACTAAAACTTGCTGTCTCTTTCCATTGTCACCAAAAATATATTTTCAAACATTTAATATCGTAAGCAAAAACTGATATCTCAGTTTAGTTTTGATTTCCATTTATTTAATGGAAGAAAAATACACGTTTCCAAATTGGTAAGTCATTCATATTTCCTTTTCTCTGTGGTTTCATTCACCTATTCTGCTTAGTTTTGTATTATATTGATCTTGTTTCTTAGGTAAAACTAACCCTTTACCAGGGTCCATAAATTCCTAGGATTTGGTACCCACCCAGGTGAAAATTTACAGTGGATTATAAAATCAGGGGAAAATTTGTGAGAGGAGGAAATGATAAAAGTGGGAAAAATGATACCAAGTCATTCCAGAAGCTATAATAATGTGCAAACTTCTGCTTTGAAAACTAACATATTATGAACATCCCCTTTCCATGACTATAACAAAATACCTGAGATAGTTACTTTACAAGGAAGAAAGTTTTATTTTGGCTCATGGTTTCAGAGGTTTCAGTTCATGGTTGCTTGACCCTGTTGCTTTGGGCCTGTGGTAACACAATAAATTGTGGCAGGAGTGCATGGTAGAGGAGATCTGTTCACTCCAAGATGACCGGAATAAAAGAGAGTAAAAGGAGGGAATAGGGTACAAATATTCCCTTCAAGGGTATACCTGCAATGACCTAATTTCCTTCCACTAGCTCTCCCACCCCAAAAGGTTCCACTATCTCCTAAGAGGGCCATAAGCTGGTAACCAGTCTTTAACACATAGGCCTTGGGAGACATTTTAGATCCAAACTATAGAACTTGGAAAAGCAATGTGATTTCATAATGGAAATTAGAAGAAAATATTTGCACTGGGAAAACTTAATTATCTTCTATTTTGATGGAAATAAACTTTGTTTTTTTCCCCATAAAGAAAGACAAAGCTGGGTGTGTAGTTCATTGATAGAGTACTTGCCTAGTACGTGTGAGACCCTGGGTTCAATCCTTAGCACAACACACACACACACACACACACACACACAAACAAAAAGTTCTTAAAGGAAGGAGAATAAGAAGAAAGGAAGGAAGAAAAAGAAGAAAAGAAGGAAGAAAAAAAGAAAACCAAATTATGTTACAGATTCAAGAACAAGTGGTTTTTGAAATAGTGACTTAGGGTTATAGTTGCAAAGTGAAATGCAGGATTGAACAGTTTTCTGGATTGTTCAGACTACTGACTACATCCCCAATCTGATATGTGCATATAATAGAGGAAGGGGTTTCTTTCTTAAAAAGTAATTTATCTGTAGCACCCACTGTTTTCCAACATCTGTTTTTCTTTTCTTCTACTCTATGACATTATTTCCTGGGCATAGAATTTTGATCCTAGCTAAAGTCACCATTTCTCAACCTCTGTTACAGCTAGCTAGATGTGTCCACATGATTATGTTCTGGTAATGGGATGTGAGCAGAAAGGATATGAGCACAAAAGTCTTGACCTAAAAGGATTGCATGTGAAAATCCACTGTATTTTTCCCCTTTGTGCTGAATGGGATGTACTTGTGAGGACAGGAGCTGGAGGCGCCATCTTGGACTGAGAGATGGAAAATGTGTTGAGGCAACTTGGACTTTTGTGTAAAAACCTATTGAAATTACTGTATGTTTGAATCTTTTGGTGAGGACATCTTAGCCTGTATCCCAACAAGTATAATGTACCTTTCTTTCATAATGAACTGTCTTTTAACATAGTGGCTTAGAACAACAATCATTAATTAGCTTATGATACTGTGGTTTGTCAAATTTGGCCTACATTCAGCTAAGCAGTTCTTTTGCCAGTCTTGCCAAGGTTTATTCACATGGCTGCAGGTCAATGATGAGTTTGCTAGGGCATAATTGGACTCTGTGGCCTTACTCATGTGATTGGCAGTTGTCTTGGGCAAGGGGAGCAACTTTGTTGTGTATTTCTAACAGTTAGCAGGAAGCCCAGGCTGGTTTCCAAGTGTAGCAAGAGATAGCAAGTCCCAGCGAGCAATCATTTTTCACTCTTCTCTTCATGCATAGATGGTAATGTCACATTAGCTAAAGAAAATCCATCCCATGGCTGAACCAGGGGTGAATGTGGGAGAGGACTAACAAAGGGTGCATGTTTCCAGCAGAGTTTCTCAACAGCAGTACTGTATACATTATTAGGCTGGATAATTCTTTGTTATGTGGGCTGTCCTGTGCATTGTAGGATTTTCAGCAGTGCCTCTGCCTTCTAACCCATAGATACCAGTAACAGTCGAAGACATCAAACATGTCTCTAGATATTGTCAATGACCTCTATGTGACAAAATTGAGAAAACTGTTTGTTTACCAGGTGATCTGTTTCTGGTGTGAGCCATTGAGGGCTATTCATGCAACAACCTACCACACACAATTGATGTAATAACTCAGCTTATTTTTCTTTGCTTACATTATTAACCTTATATTCTGGGATTGTTGTTGATTATTTCTGTTGATGTGCATGTTTTTGAGAAGCTGTTCTTTTGGTTCAGGGATTTGGCCCTTGTTTTCAGCTTGATGTCTTTGATTTTGACCTTTCGACTTAAACTTTTCTAACATAGAACTCACCTTACTTTATTAGAAAATATTAGCAATTGTGACCTATTGGATTGTTGTGCCCAGATCTTTGCTTCTTCTCTGTAATAACACATTTTTCCCCATTTTTCAGGTGACTCTCCATGCCTCACAGGTGACAGAATATACATCATTGCACCATTGTTTTGAGCTTAGCCATGTGATTTGTTGTGACAGGGTGGGTATTGATGACCGAATGACAATCCTGAGCAGAGGTTTTAAAAGGCATGGCATGTTCCTGCTGGTCTGTCTTGTGATTCTGGCTCCTGACATGAGAACAGTGATTTCAGAACTAGTCTTTCTGCCTGGCACCTTGTAGGAGATGGTGGAGGAAATGTAAATTTGACTTGCAGTCTGGAACCAAGGAACTACAGATGTCCCACAGACACGGGGAGAGAAATGCGTGTTTACTGTAGTGAGACTTTGATATTCTGGAATCGATTGTGGCAGAGCTGACTCATGCAATTTCCAGTTTTTATTCTATCAAGTTGCTTTTATCTGCAAAGTACCATAATTGTTGTAGGAAAATAAAATACAGGAAATCAAAATCAAGAAAAATCACCTGTAATCCCTGTCCACAGAAAAACAATGTTAACATTTTGTGTATTTTACAGCATTTTTCTATGTATATTAACTCAGTAATTCATTTATTATTTCATTCAACAAATAAATTTTGAGCTACTTGCCAATAACTAGATGTAGCTAAATATAGTAGAGTATAAGCTAGACATGTCCCTCATGAGGATTATAGTTAGATGGGAAGATAGACTCGATTAACTACAAAGCAATTAAACACATATCTACAACTGAGGTAAACGCTATTAAGGGGAAGTATAGTATACTCGAAAAATGTACAAGAACAGAGGATAATGCACTTTGGGACCAAGCAAAACATTCTTAAAGAAATAGTATAATACACATGTTACAATGTATTTCACATACTATAAAATATTTTCTATATCATTATTCATACATAATTTCATAGAGTACACATATGGTGTTATTTCTCTTCTACATGTTTTATAGCATATCAGCATATGTATTAGAGAACATATTAAATAATATGTGCAATGGACAATATGAAATGAACATCTTTCCACATTGATAAGTATGCTTTTATTCTCCTGAAATTTGTGTACCATGTTTTATTCAACCAATCCCCTGGTATTGTACATTTGAGTTGCTTTTTGTTTTCTCTTACTGTAAATCTTATAATGAACATTCTGGCAAAAAAACTCTAATATGTTTATGGAAGATGAATAATTGTGGTGAAAAAGAAAAAAAAATATGTGCTTTGAAGCAGCATTTTATAATGTATCTTGACCTGTGTATCCCAGAGGAAGCATAATAGAAATATTTATTTTGAAACAAAATTTCTCATGTATTGCCAGCAATATTCAGTCATTCCTGAAAAACTTTTGGGAAAATTTAGACTATCGTTCTTTGATGAAGATTTATTGAGGGTAGAGAGGGGCAAAATGTCAAGGGAAATGGTATAAATATATATTGTGAAAAAATCCAGAATACCACCTCTGCTTTTTCAAATCAAGAAGTGATAGGTTGTAATATTTTATTGCTGGTCTAGCTTTTTTTTTTTCCTATTGGTGTGGTTATCATTACTTCTTCAGTGGCCTATTTCCAAAAGCAATGAGTGAGCCCCCACAAGATATTCCCCAGAACGTCTGATTCTCCCATGAGTAATAGGCCAGCAGAATGCACTAAACAAACAGTTTAGCTCAACTGTGTTGCAATTGTCTGAATGAAAATCAAGTATGATTAGATGATAGAGTTTATATGGTTTGCCTTACACAGGATAAGAGAGCCTGACATTCATTTAAAAAGTGATAATCTAGGATTGCATACTAGCAAAAAGACATATCAAATAAATGGAATAGAATAAAGAGCCCAGAAATGCACCTGCACATGTATGGTCGACTGAGTTCCATAAGGGTTCCAAGGACATTAAATAGAGGAAAGGACAGTCTTTCCAGCAAATCCACATGCAAAACAAACAAGCAAAAAATCTACAAAAAAAAAAAATTAAGTCAGACCTTAAGCTTATACTACATACCAGATCAAACTCAAAATGAATCAAAGACCTAAATGTAAGACATAAAACTGAAAAGTTCTTAGAAGAAAACAAGAGGAGAAAACTTCAATGGATTTCTTGGGTATAATACTATGTACACAGGCAACAAAAGTAAAAATAGATAAATAGAATTAAGAATTTAACTTTTGTGTATCACAGGACACAATCGACAGGGAGAAAAGGCCACCTACAGAATGGAAGAAAATATTTATAGATTACCTATTTGGCATAAATCATTTACCTGTTATTTCTACTTAGAACAAATAAAGAATTCTTACAACTCAATTACAACAAAAAAACCCCACAATCTAATTAAAAGTGGGCAAAGGACTTGAATAAATATTTCCCCAGAGGAGCTAGGCAAACGACAACAAGCGTATACAAAGATGTCAACATCATAATCATTAGGGAAATGCAAATCAAAACTACAATGAGACATTTCCTCATATCCATGAAGATGGCACTATCAAAGACACCAGAAAGCAACAAGTGTTGAGAGGACGTGGAGAAACTAGCCCCCTTGGGCATTGCTGGTGAAAATGCAAAAATGGTGCCATTGCCAGTAAAAACAGTATGGCGGAGCCTCAAAAAATTGAAAATGGAACTACCAGGTGACCCAAGCAATTCCACTTCTGGTTATATGTTCAAAAGTATTGCAAACAAGTTCTCAAATATGTACTTGTACTTCCATGTTGATAGCTACACTATTCACAATAGTCAAAAAGTGAAATCAACCCAAGTGTCCATCAACTGAGGAATAGATAAATGAATATTCTTAGTGAATAATATTGAATAATATTAGTGGATGTTATCAATAATGAATAATATTAGTGAAATATACTTCAGCCTTGAAAAACAAGGAAATTCTAACACATGCTACAATACTGATGAACCTTGAGGATCCTATGCTAAGTGAAGAGAGCCAACACAAAAAAATGAATACTATATTGTTCCACTTACCAGAGGTACTTGGAGTAGTCACATTCATAGAAACAGAAAGTAGAATGGTGTTTGCTGGAGACTGGGGGGAGGAGAAAATGGGGAATTGTTTCATGGGTATCCACATGCAATTTCAGTTTTGCAAGATGAAAAAGTTCTTGAGATTGGTTGCATTAAAAATGGGAATATACTTAACACTGAACTGTACACTTAAAAATAGTTAAGTTGGCAACTTTTATGTTATGTGTGTTTTATCACAATTAAACCAAAGAAAAGATTGCATAATATTAATGCCTTGGGACTGAACTTATATAAAATGTATTCTTCCTTCCGGGAACTGGCTCTTGTTATTCTCCCCACCTGAACTGAATGCCAGATGACCTGAATATCTGAGCTAGCTGTTCATATTGGGCTTCCTAGCCAGGTCCTAATTTCTGTGCATTGGGCCCACTCTCCCATTGGACTGGAAACTCCCTGGGTAGAGATTACCTTACTTCCTTGAGCTCCCTGGCAGTCCAGTTGTAGTCTGCCCCTAGTCTGAATGTTTGTCCCCAGGCTGAGGTGAGGTGTGTTGCCCATAAGAAACCTCTTCCTCAGGTGTGAAGGGTGGTCAGAATCAGGTGTCCGGGGACTGACAATGCTAGGAATCCAGGCTAAAAATGAAGTAGGTGAAGACCTCTTTCTACAGACTCTAAGAACATCACCATGTGCTTCAACCTCACTGGAGGTCTAACAGCAGTGGCACCAGTGCCTGAGCCCAATCTGATTGAGGGACTATCCAGCACAGTAGAAGGCACTACATGGGGAATGGTGGAAGCATATACCCAAACCATTCCCATTTGGTTTCCTTCCAGTTATCTACACTTTATGACATTTTGTTGTTTTAATTAGAAACGTAAACATGTGTAACCAAAGGGCTTACAAAATTTTCTTACATTCAGTTGACTTCAGTTGGAGGTACAAAATACCAAAATGGACTGAAAGTAACTAATTGTCAATTATCAAGGTGAACCAAATATTTGTATATTTGGCATCAGTTGCATTGATGCCAACTCCTCCTCCTCTGCCGTCCTCCAATCTCAGCATTCTATTAACACCTTTTAGCACAGCCCTACTACTCCAAATAGTTTACAAACATGGGGTTAGTGGAGTGTGGAGGAGGAGGAATAAGAGTGAGGGAAAGGGAACAAGAGGGGAAAAGAAGGGAAATGGAAAGTATATTCTATGAACTTTTAAATCTGTGGTTCTCAAACTTGAGTGTGCATTAGAATCACGAGGAAGCTGGTTATCATGAGATGCTGGACCCCTTCCCTGAGGTCTGGGGTAGGGCTTTCCATAGTTCAGATTTGAAATGTCTTCCAAAGGCCCATGTATTAAAGAGTGACGCTGTCGAGAGGCAGAGCCTTGTGGGAGATCTTAGGCCACTGGGGGTATGTCCCTGAGGGGCTAGTGGAATGCCAGCCCCTTCTCCCCCAGCTCCTCTCTCTCTCTGGCACTAGGGATTGAACCTGAGGGTGCTTTCCCACTGAGCTATGTCCCCAGCCCTTTTATTTTTTATTTTGAGTGTCTTACTAAGTTGACCAGGCTGGCCTTGAACTTGTGATTCTTCTGCTTCAACCTCCTGAGTAGCTGAGATTACAGGCATGGGACACTACTCCTACATTCTCCTTTTGGCTCCAAGCATCAGTGCTAATTGGTCATGGACTGGACTTTCCAAAACTGTGAGCCAAAATAAACCTTTCCTCTTTATGAATTGGTTATTTTAGGTATTTTTTTTTTTACAGTAACAGAAAGTTGACTAGCACAGGGACCAAGGATTTACATTTCTAACTGGTCCCAGGAGATGCTGAGGCAGATGGTCTAGGACCATGCATTTGAGGACCATTGTTCTAAAGTACTGGGTCTTAAACATGATCAAACAGTAGATTCACCTGAGGAGTTTTGAAATATCCTGCAGCCCAAGTGACCCATTTAATCGAATCTCTGAAGACAGAACCCAGCAAAGGGTCCCAAGTGTTTCCCTCAGAGCAGTTTGAAAACCATAGCTGTGGGGCCCTCCTCCTGGATTTCACTGGGCAGACCAGCAGCCTAGGATCATGCTAAAAATGCAGAATCTCAGGCCCCAGCCCAGACTACTGCATCCACAGGCAAATAGCTCACACTTTGATGTGCATAAGGAATTCTGCAGGTAAATCAAGCAATGAGCAGCAGGTCCAGCTGGGAGAAAGCTTGTGATGCTGGCTGCAGGATAAGAACCAGACAGCTACAGAAACTGGAAACTTGCTGTTGATCCTCTTGCCTTGGAGAGAGTGTTAAGGGAACATGCTATGTCCAGACAATAGAAAATGCTGGTGTGTGAACTCCCAATCAACATTGATTTTTATTTTTTGTACATCTTTTTTCATTAGCTCATTTTAGTTATAAATAATATTGGGGTTCATTTTGACATAATTATACAAGCATTGAATAAAATGCAAATAAAATTTGCTCCAACTCAAATGATAGCAGAATGAATCAGACATTATTACCCTATGTGCATATATGATTACATGACCATTTGTAACTCCACATCATGTACAAGCAGAAGAATGAGGAGTTATACTCCATTTATGTATGATGTGTCAAAATGCATTCTACTGTCATGTATAACTAATTAGTACAAATTTTAAAAAGCCATTCACCAAAAGAAATGATCTAAAATTAAAAAATAAAATTGTTCCAATTCAATCCCCAATACTTCCCTTTTCCCTCCCCTCCCCCTTCCCTCTGTTCCCGTTTGTGTACTTTACTGATCTTTTCTCTGTTTATGGTTTTTAAATTAGTGCATATGGATACACATGAAGGTGAAATTCACTGTGATATATTTATTTATGTACATAGGAAATTTTGGTCAGATTCATTCCACTGTTCCTCCCTTTTTCCATCCCTCCTCTCTCCCTCACTGATCTCCTATTTTAATCAACATTGTTTTTTAAACATTTCCAAACACAGTTTCTTGCAATGAGCCTTTCATCAGAAAATTAAATTGAGAAGAAATAAATGAAACATTTTTAATTTTCCCTAGGTTGTATTAAAAGTATTACGTGAAACTGCTTAAAACCCAATTTCTACCATTGTAATACCTTGTAGGCCCAGAAATAGCTGCTGTCTTCACCCAGAGAAGGTCATTGGGCAGTCCATCTGTGTGGCCCTCTGATTGGTTGTGTTGTGGTCAGCGGCCTGGCTGGCTCACCACATCACCATTTTTCGGATGCTGTTTTGTGAACTCAGAGGGTGATTTCAAAGTGCCACCTATGAAGTTCTGATCTTACCAAAGAAAAGGGAAGCAGCTTACATGGTGGAAAACCACCCAAAGAAGCAAGAACTGAGCATAGCCCAGTGACTAAGTCCAGGGGCTCTGGAACTTGACTCCCTTGGTCCAAATCCTGGCTCTGACACTTTACAGCTGTGTACTTGAATCTTTCTGTGATTCCCTTTTTTTCGTGTTTCAAAGGTGGATGTTGATCATAACAATATCTACCTCACAGGGTTGTTAAGAGGATACAATTAGTTAATATTTGTCAAGCTTTTAAATCTGGTCTATCCTGATTGCTTTATGATGATTAAGTTCACAGGAGAAGCAGCATATGAATTTATATTCTTTTGCATAGCTCAACCTCAGGAAAGTCATGAAAGACAATATATTTCTCTCTGATGCTGGGACTGAGTCAGTTTGGTGAACAAATTTCTCTGAATGAATAGAATATTACCTTCAATTGTACAGTCAAATAACAATAAGTCATAAATCATTTAAAACAATGATAATAAATGACATAAATTAATGAAGAGGAGTATTTTTAAAAGAGGAGAAAATCTTAATGTCAATAAGCATCTTAGAAAATTTCTGTCTCTAAAGAAAAGAGTTGGATGCACTAAATTCAGAGGAAAAGGCTTTTGTACACCATGGATATATGACGGGACTCATATTAGCACACAATTAAGAATTATTTTAAAAAGTGTTCTCAATTGACAAAATGTAAATTAAAACTTCCCTTCTTGTTAACTGGAAGGAAATGTCCCCAGCAGCCCTATTTGGAGGGTTCCCTGGTCATGAGGTTCTTTCTTTCACTTGGGGCATGTGCGTCCATTCAGCCACACAACCCAAACATACCAAACAAGGTCACACAAAAACATTACCCAGTCTGCTTTTCCCAACCCCAGAGTCCATGAAACCACCATGAGCCATACACAGGAATCACATTGCATTGCCCAAATCACACATTTCAAATTGTAAAAACAGTGAGGCGAATAACCTCCTTTCCACTAGTCAAGCTATGTCTCCCTCCTAATTTGAAAGGGAATCATCTCTCTGCTTAATCCTTCTCCACCTTTTGGTTGCTTCCTTCTCTTCTTTGTTGCTATCTTAAGTTGAAGAGCCTCCTTGCTTTCCTCTCCATCAGCACCTCTTCCCTGGAGATGGCATCCTGCCACTGACCCTTTGCTGTCTATCTCCTGGGTAGACCTCTCCTGAACTCCAGGTTCCCGTCCACAACTGTCTACACTTCCTCTTGCAGGTATTACACTAAACTCAAACTGATCACATCCCAAATTGAGCTTCTGATCTTCCCCTAAGACCTATTCCTTTTAAATCTCAGTTCATAGCAACTTCAATCTTCCAGTTTTCCAGGCCCAAACCCTTGGAACCATTCTGTTTTCTGTCACATCCAGCATTCATTCCACCAAGGAATTCTGACTCCAAAGGAGTATGCAGAATTTGACCACCTGTCAGCCACCTCTGCTACTATACTACTCTGGTCCGAGTTGCCATTTTCCCCTTCCTGGATTATTTTTATAGCCTCTTAATCTTTTTAAAACTGTAGTCAGATCACATAGCCCCTTTGCTCAAAATCCTGCATGATTCAACATTTAACTCAGTGAAAATTAAACTTTATGCAGTTTTCCATGGTCTGGTCTACCCGCCTTGTTACCTTGGTGACATCATCTCTGGAACCTTTCCCCCTTCCCCATGGTTCTCCAGCCACACCAAGGATGCTACCTACACCTTAGGGCTTTGCACTGGCACTCCTGGTCACTTGCACACACAGGTAGCCCTGTGCCTTTACCCCCCATTCCTAAAATCTTTGCTCAAAAATCATCTTTTTAATGAGACCCACTTTAACCGCTGTATGTAAAACTGTACACCTCAACTACGTCCCCAAGTCTCCTCACTTGGCCTGACTTTTTATTTCCCATAGCAATTTTCATCTTCCCACATGCTAAATAATTTATTTATTTATTATCTCTCTCCCCTTGCTAGAATGTACACACCATCGAGTCATGGAAATTTGATATATTTTATTCATATTGTAGGTACTTAATACATATTTGTAGAATGAATAAATTCCAGATTGAATTGGCACCTAGTTTTAGTATTCAGCAATCCTGCTGGGACAGGGAGCCCCAAACATCCTGCTAGATCATCAGAATGTGTGTTGCATTTGAAAGACTAAAACAAGCATCCTCTTCTAGGATGGAGTGCTGAGTTTTGTCCCTCTCCAAGCCAACAGCTTGTTTTTGCTGGCTTCTTCCTTCTGACTCCCAATCCCTACTTGCCCTGTCAGGTTCCTGGCTGTCCTGATGCTAGTTCTAGTCAAGCTCCAACTTATATCAGTCTGTTTGGGCTCTGGCATCTTCTGCATCAATCCAACACATACACTACCTGTTGAACTTGGATGCAGTGGTCAGTCCCTGGTCCAGGGCAAGGCTTCAGTAAATAGAAGCATATTTGTGGCTTGAAATCCTTAATTTTAATATATTGTATAATTGTGCATCTTCCATCACTGCCTTGGGCCAAGGGAAGGACAGTGATATAAAACATAACCGAATCTTGTAGCCTAGCTCCTTAGAGAGGCAGCCATCTCCTCCTTGCTGTCTTCAGTATGGTAAAATGCACATCCCCCAAAGCCTTTGGATTTGTTTGAGAAAGCCATAGATTAATCTTGGAATGTATACTCAGGATGACCCCCTCTGGATTACTGGGTGTTTTAGTCAGCTTTTTCATTGCTATGATTTAAAGACCCCAGCAGAACAAGTGTAGAAGAGGAAAAGTTTACTTAAGGGCTCACAGTTTCAGAGGTCACAGCCCATATACAGTCAGCTTCATCATGGAGTAAGAGTACGGCAGAGGCAAGCAGTTCACATGATGATCAGAAAGCAGAGAGAGAAATTCTGCTCTCTAGGTACAAAATATATACCCCAAAGCCAAGCCCCCAGAAAATCACTTCCTCCAGCCACCACTCAGTTAATCTCATCAGGGATCAATTCACTGATTAGGTTAAGGCTCTCATAATCCAATCATTTTTCCTCCAAACCCTCTTGCACTGCTCACATTTGAGCTTTTCGGGGATACCTCCCATACAAGCCATAATACTGGGAAAACAATTTATCTCAGAGATGGTTGGCCATCATCCCATCTTTCTCTCTGTCCTTATTAATTTTTATTCTTTGCTTTAAAAAATGAGCTATTGTGGCAATTAAAGGAAATTCTGGATGGTCAAATATCAGACCAAGCAGTAAATATACGTTAAGTATGAAAGCACATTTTAACACTCTATCTAGATCTTTGCATCATTTATTTTTTATTATACATGTAATGATATAAAGTGTGATTTTTTTCCATGAAAGAATAATAATAAATTATATTTAGATAGGAAGATGATGGTCAACCTTGAGTTATTCCAAAGCAGACTATCAGTGAGAGGGAAAAGCTCACAAGTAATTCTAGGAACAACATGACCTTTGAGAACTTACACTGGGCCAACCACTTTAATCTGTATATATAAGCTCAGGAGATTTTCACTGGAATTGTGAAAATTAGGTTTATATCTGCTTTTTTACATATGAAAAGGATGGCTCAGAGGGCTGAAGCAAATTGCCCAAGTTCATACAGCTTGTTAGTGGTAACGCAGGTTTTTAATCAAGGCTGAGGTTATTGCAAGGCAAGCTAAGTACCTGGATCAGGCTGTGCTTCTCCCCTCCTGGATCATGAGCTGCTGCAGTTTTGGAGGATGATTCAGACTTAAGAGGTCTTCTGCATGTTCTCCATACGCAATAGCTATGTGGTAGAGGCTCAGAGCATGCTAGCTACTCATATCTTTCTTAATTTCTAACAACCCATAAATCATAAAGGGGACACTTAATGTGTCTAAGAGACAGAAAAAGTAATCATCATAATAGCAAAGGTTGACATAGTTCCTACTTTTTGCCAGTGGTTGTCCCATACCTTTATGTGCGTACATTCAATTAGTCATTTCAATAACTCTATGTATGTTCTACTGTTATCACCCCATTTAATAGGTTTCATGTATACAGATTTTGAGACTTGAACTCAGGCTGTTTCCCTACAGAGGGCAAGGCCTTAATGCTCCGCGTTCTGCCCTCTAAGTTATTGGTTTATTGTAGTCTTGGCACTATTATATATGTTCATGAGTGTGTGCATGTGTGCACATGTGCATGTGTGCATGTGTTTGTGTGTGTTCATGTGTGCATGTGTGTGTGCAATCCACTGCTGTGACTTGCACTGATATGATTTTGTGGCTCCATCTTACATTGCATTGTGATGATTCTGCAATCTGTAATTTTTCATTATCTTATACAATAACTTAATCAGAGACAAACTATGAACCAAGTGGTAGAGACGCCTTCAACACACCCAGAGAGAGAGTTGGCCAAAGCCAAAGGGATGGCTTTATGGTCCCACCACCCTTCAGTTCCAAACTCAGTGCCAGAAACACACATCAGAAAAGAAAATTGAGGTTGCAATTTGTGGAACTGCAGATTGTATTGATAGTGTGGTTTGAATAAGTACCATGCCCTTTGAAAACCTCAAATTTGCAAAATATTAGACTTATGAGGGTTTTCTTTAAAGCTGACAATAGGCAAAAACCCAGTTTCATGGCTGAAATCTGTTAGGAAATCATTGCTGTTTTTTTGGAATGACACTGTTTAATTTAGCCTCCTGGGTGTGGCCAGACCACCCATGGTCTCCTCCTCCTTTGTAGATCTATGAATAAATCTCTTTGTAAAGAGGCCTTTTTGTGCAACACTAATATGTTTCTGAGAAGGATACAGGGTCAGATTTTCTTTGAATAGTGGTATCTTGTATTGTTTACTTTAAAAATAGTTTCTAGTGCAAAGGAGAACTGTGTCCTAGAAGAACTGTCCCAAAGAGCCCATGAACAGGAATAACGGTTTGCACCACTACTTTCTGGAAAGCAAATGAGATTTTGATGTGAACTCAAAAAGGGGTCAGACCACACTGACATATATTTTCTGGTTTCTAATCTTACTTCCACTGCCATTATGGACTGCATTACACAACCCTCTAACCTAAGGCCCAGACATTCTACAGCTTTTTATCAGCTCATAGAATGGTCTCGGCACAGCATGGCTCTAACTGAGGACTCAGGGACCAGTGGGTGGCCAGACCTCAGGCTCTGGGCACAAGCACCCAGACTTCAGTTCTCTGAAATAGAATTATGACATCACCATGGGCCAATCAAATTGCTTGTCTGATTTTAATTCTGGATGCCCTGGGATAGTAATTCCTGGATAATTTGATCTATGATACTGTCCAGTAGCCTGAATAATTAAAAATGCTAATTAACTGAAAAATATTTTTGATCAAGTTTCTTTAGTAATTTCTTTCTTTCTCTTTCTCTTTCTTCTTTCTTCCTCTTTCCTCTTTTCCCCCTCCCTCTCTTCTTCCTCCCTCTCTCCCTCCCTACACCTTCTCTGTTTCTTTCTTTCTTTTCTGAGTTCCAGGGGGAGTTGAGGAAGGAAATTTAGTTTTTTTTTCTTATTTGAGCAGAGCATAAACTAAAACAAAATTTATCAGTAACTGATGCCCACTATTCATTCAAGTTATAATTTTAAGTAAGAATCATCTCATTCACTTATAGCTGATATTCTCTCTGCCCCCAAAATATTTTGTGAACTTGATTGTTTTCCTCATATCCAGTGCTTAAAAACTCTCATTGTAGGCATGAGCATCCCTTGTCTGGACCAATACATCAACCCCCTAACTGGTTTCCTATTTCCCTTCTTGCCTGTCTCCACACAGCAGCCAAAGTGGGTATTCTAAAGACCAAGTCATATTATGTCACTTTCCGGCTAATAGCTTTCCATTGTTTACCCTTTGTAGCCAGACTAAAATCCCCACTCCTTCCAATGGATGAGCTGCAAGGTCTTGCCTACTGCCTGGTCTCCACTCACCAATTCCTTCACAAAGTTCAGGTACAGTAGACTTGTTTTTATTCCAAGGCCTTTGCATTGATGGATGGTCTGCTTGTAATGCTCTTCTCCTACATCTTTGCACAGTTACCTCTTCCTATCACTCAGGTCTAACTCAACTGTCACCTTCTCAAGAAGGAGGGATAATACCCTTCATGATAACTTACACTCCTTTAGCATTTCTCCCCCGCACCCGAGTGTCAACCCTATGAAGTTCGGGAAGGTGTCAGTACTGTTCCTTATGTTATCTGCAGTGTGGAGCACCATGTCTTCCACCTGGGAGGGACTGAGTAAATGAGTGAATAAGTTCATGGATGCCAGGTGGTTAGGTGTTTACCATTGGGAAAGTTCTCTGGCATACCATCCAATAGGCACTTATAAACTGGTGATAATAAAAAGCACACTAATTTTTAGCTGGTTTTATTACTGTTTTAAAATCTACAGACAACGAACTCCCTTATTTCCTGCATGGGATGGACCACTTCCACTGCCCTGCCTTTATATAGTTTTCATGAACATCAAGTATTTATGTTAGTAGCAGGCACAAAGCAGGGTAAATAAAACTTACAGAAATAAATCACTTCTGGTAAATAAGCAGAATTTTGCAGAGCATTTTGGAAAAAAAAATATTTGTGTCAGATAGGATAGGTAGAGTCATGATACAGTAACAAACACTTCAAAAATCTCAATGGCTGAGCACATGTTTTTTTTCCCCACATCCATGGTATATATTAAATACAGGATGATAAAAGCCTCTTTTNTTGTCCTCATTTCCATTTCAGAGGATTTGTCGCTGATATACAGGAATGCCTTTGATTTATGCGTGTTGATTTTATATCCTGCCACTTTGCTGAATTCATTTATTAGCTCTAATAGTTTCTTTGTAGAGCCTTTTGGGTCTGCTAGGTATAGAATCATATCATCTGCAAATAGTGATAATTACATCATATTATTAATGTAGTCTCTATGGAATGTTTTACTTTTGGGGGGAATAAATTCAAAGTATTCATTATGTCCCTGAAGAGTAAATAGTATCACCTTATCAAAGTGGAAAAATACAAAACAAGCAAACAAAAATACTCAGCATTTGATGTTGTTGCAGAACTGCTAGTTGAGCTCTCCAATATGTATTACTGGTATACATAAACATCAACTCAGTTATTATCTATAGCAGCCCACTTTTGAGGAAATTTAGAATTATCACCAATGAAAGATGAGAATTATTGAAAAAAACGAGTAAGGCATAAAAATACTAAATAGATGAAAAAAACTATGACTTCAAAAATTCAGACCATAATTGCAATAATAATGATAATATCAGCAAATGTGGTGCTTTCTTTCTTTTTTTTCCTTCAATACAGCATGCCAATTCCTGTCCTCCATTTCAGCTTAAGAGAATTTTGTCAGAAGGACCTCACATAATAGTCCACTTATACCCTGAAGTTTTGAAATTTTTTCCCCCCCCGATGGACACAATATCTTTATTTTTATTTATTTATTTATTTATTTATTTATTTTTTAAAATTTTTTATTGTGGGTTGTTCAAAACATTACAAATTTCTTGACATATCATATTCCACACTTTGATTCAAGTGGGTTATGTTTTAAAATAACAATTGAAAAACATTTAAATAGGGTTATATGTTCCAGTTTATCTGCTATTCCTCTTAGTGATATTTTCTGATGATTGAACAAATGACCACTTTACTACACTGTTTAACATCCATATTATTGTATACTTATTATATTTGAATTGCTTAGATTTAAATTACTTCCCTTTTAAAGCCCTTCTCTAGGTGTCTCAGTGTTGCTGAGTGAAGGAAGAGCAGAAAGACATTACTAAGCAATGTATTAATAATAATTCTTTTGATGTTATGGACTCTACTGACTGTCAAAAGAAGCCTATGTTTCCTTACCTTCCAAGACAGGAAATGCGCCTATGCATATGAATATACAATTCTGAACATAATTTCAGAATTTTTGAGGAGGAAGATTCCTTCTAGAATCCCCACTTTAGAGAATTAATTTAATTCCCAGGCATTGATAGGAAAATTTCAATTTCACTAGGTCATGCTTACAGTTATCATTTTCTACTGTCCCTGGAATGTCTAACTGGAAACAATCATTATGTAAACATACCACCTTGAGGTTGCATAGAAAATAGCCAAGGAATGAGAGTGAGCAACCACACCTTTCTGTGTGTTTTTATTTGGCTTCTATGGAAATCTTTTGGGTGTGGTAATTCAGTGTTTATAACTGTTAGACTGTCTTGTCTTTTGAAGCATATTATTTGCACAGCAGCTCTTAAAAGAGGTGATGACCAGGATAGGGATTTAATTATGCATACAAATCATAATATTTTACTGAATATTTTACCATAGCATGTCAGACTATTTCAAATAAGTATGTACCTATTTGAGATGGTTAGTAAGTGTGAAGGTGAAGAAGGAAAGGAAACTGTAGGGGCCATGATTTTCATCTTCTGCAGGACGGTTGGAAAACTCAAACTGCCATTAACAACCATTGCTCAGAAGTGGTCTGAAAGGTGTGTGATCTGAAAGACATATTTTCACTCTGGAAGAAATATTGTTTTCTTTCTTCTGTTATTCTTGAGCAACTTGAAGAATTAGATGAATGTCTCATCTAATTGTTCTAGTTAGATTTTTCTCTGGAGAAACAGGTTACCCATGCCATAATTAGCACAATAGATCATCTATACGGTTTTTCCTACCATTTGTAAATATTCAATCACTGGTCCTGCAATATTGTGTTTAAAAAAGTTTTATAAATAAGAAAGAGATGACTAACATGTCCTTGAACTAGATTTTTAGTTCTCCTTCTATTTTCTTGCTTGAAATGCCCTTTTAGAAACTATCTTAATTAAAGGGTGTGCTGGAAGCTGGGAAAAATAATTCTATTAAATACTATTACTGTTGGTTAAGAAAATGTGATGACATGGGCTGGGGTTGTGGCTCAGCGGTAGAGTGCTTGCCTGGTATGTGTGAGGCACTGGGTTCGATCCTCAACACCACATAAAAATAAATAAATAAAATAAAAGTATTGTGTCCATCTACAACTAAAAATATTTAAGAAAAAAATCAAAGAATATGTGATGACAATTTCAAAGGGATAGGTTCCTCCATTGCAGTTGTCACCATCACCACCAACACCCTCATCACTGTGAACATTATTGACCATTATCATGGAATTGTGTTGTGAAATTTCTCCGCACTATTTTAATAAACCTCCTCTTTCACATGAGTTGTGCCTTTTGCACATGCTAGTTCCTTTGCTCTGAACATCCTTCTCTGCCCTTTTTTGTTAACACCAACCAGAATTCCAAAGAGCGTTTCAGACATCCCTTCTCAGGAGAAGACTCTACTGACTCTGTCCTTCTCTCTCCCCTAACCTTGCTCTGTTACCAAACTGCAAGTTCTGGGAAGACAGAAACCATATGACTTCTTGCTCACTAGGGAGAGTAGAGCACACAGCAGCCTGCACAACTCATGGGACTTTGCATTTGATCAATGCAGTAGGTCATCTCTTTTACCATAAGTTAGAAGTCAGGATTCTATTCCAGTACTTTTCTGTCACCACTATTATTTTACCTCCTCCTCTGCCTTCTTGCTCCTTTTCCTTCTCATTACAACAGCATAGTGTAGTGTTAAAAGTGATGGTTTCATATTTAGACTACTTGGGTTTGAATCCAGATAGTTGCATGCAAAATGCTAAGTTTGCAATAATCATTTTTACTAAGTTGCCTTCATCCCCACTTACAAGGGTGGGCTGTGTAATACCAGGTATTCTGTGTGTCATTTGAATTAGGCACTGGAACCCATACTTTAACAATGCTAATTTGGAGAGGGCTATAACATATAAGAAGAATTGAATGAAATATATCATACTATCAGTTTCCTAATGCCATGAAAAAGAAAAAAATACCAAAAACCAATTAAGCCACTGATGGTGATAGAAGAAAGAGTCTAGGAAGAGGAGGCTTCAGCAAATGCGGAAAATTTGGGGGCTGTTTGAAAGGTTTTAGGTTAGGGTATAATGAAACCTTGGATCCACTGCCCTGAGAACAGGCAAAGGCTGAAGGCTGTGGAGGAGAGAGATAAATGGTACCTAGAAAAAGTTCTAGAAGTAGATGGCGCATATTAATAAAGATGTGGAGTATAATGAGAATTCACTGCAAATACAGAGATTGATCCAAAGGCTTGATAGCAAAGATAATTATTGGCTAACAGGATGATGGATTAGGATAAATCATGGTTTTCTGGTTGCTTTTTTTCCTCTTATGATTAATGTTTTCAAGGGTACATTGTACTAATACGCTGAGTATTTCATCAGCCTTAAATGAGATGACAATTTTAATAATCAACCAACAAAGAAGACTACGAGGAGTTTCAAAAACTGTCTTAAATTGATGAAATTTATCACACAATGACAAACTCTGGATTTATAAGGTCAATATGCGCCAAGTAAATGAGAAAATTTTATATATTTGTCTACATGTTGCAAAATAGAGAAAAATCAACATATCCTAGAAATTGGTGCTATAATTGCAGGTTTAATTTTACCAGTGGTTACATTTCTCATAGTTTCCTGTGTTGGAGTTTATGGCTTGGGAATGAATGACCACAGAATTAGCAATTATCCTGTAATTTTAAAAGTGCGGTCAAATTTGTTTCTGTTAGCATTAAGTTTTCCACTTGCATAAAAACTTACTATACAAAGTATTTGGAGAAAATAGAACAATCTTGTGTTCCCTAGTGTTAGAAACTAGTGAAGATAATGATATCATTAAACTCAATATCCTCATTAAAAAAAAAGAGTGATGATGGCTGATTTGTATCTCTAAATAGCTACATTAATTAAATCCCACTCTCTTAACAACACTAATATTTGGGGAGAGTAAAATAATTTGTAAATGTTAATTTTGCACAATAAAACTAATTAAGATTATTTTAGACATTCTTTTTATGTATGGTACAGGATGGCTTAAAATTAAAAGCCAGAATTCCTTGGGAGGTATTATTTTACCAAGAGTAAGCTCACATCCTAATTGTTCTGTAAGTTTCCCTTGATTCTAATTCCTTAGGGCAGGAAAATTATAGTCATCTCTTTATACATATGACTCTGCCAGGTGCAGAATAAGTACCTGATGAAAATTTGTTGATAAGGATAAATACATCTATGGTGCTGAAGTTCAAGTTCTAAAACACTGACTTAATGGCTAACTGCCATGGAAAGTGTTATGGTTGGAATATGGATCGTTCCCCCCAGCCCCCCCCCCCAAAAAAAAAATCTCCTGTGTTAATGCAGGAACATTCAGAGAGAAGATAATGGGAATGTGAGAGCTATAACCTGATCAGTTCATTCTAGTTTTATTGACTGGGTGGAACTCTAGGTAGGCGGGGCATGGATGGATGAGGTATGACATACCCTGAAAGGATTCATCTTCTCTGTGGCTCCTTCCTGTACCCTCTTTCTGCCTCATTTTTGCCCTGAGGAAAACAGCAGTGCCCTTCTCCCATGGTGTTCTGCCTCATCCTGGACATGGAGCAGTGGAATTGGTGGTCTGTGGGCTGATACCTCTGATGCAACAAAATCAAATAAAATTTTCCTCCTCCAAGTTGTTCCTGTCAGGTATTTTAGTCACAGTGATGCAAAGTGAACTGAAATAGAAGGGATGGTAATTAGGGAGATCTGGATTCAATATCAAAGAAAATATCCGTTATATCATTTTTTTCCCCACTCAAATGTGCCCTGGTTTCCTTAAGCAAATGGGTGGACATGTGCCGTAAAGGAGAGCAGAACTTTGACACTATAATCTCTCTAGACTTGGGGTTCTCTCTGCAATAGGCTGGTGCTGGTCTTTGTAATCTTTCAGTGATGCCAGGTGGGTGTGGCATCTACTTCCTTTAAGAGAACCCGGGAGGTTGTCTGTCAGTCAGTGCTGGGATGAAGTGGCTGGGTATAGCATATATGTCTTCTTCCTAGCTGCCTGGAAGATGGAGAATAAAATGTATTGGGAGGGGCAAGTGTTCTCCCCTCCACGGGAGTTTGAAAAAGCAAATAGCTTGAATGATAATGAGGCTGAGTAGAAGTTTACTTACTTATGTTACAAGGCAGGCAGAGATATTTTACTTCTCTCACTGATGAATGCAAATCCAGCCCCTAAAGGACTGCCTTGACCATTATAACCATTAGCCTGCTGCAGGTTGCAGAATACCACTAGTTCTTTGGGCGGTGGTATAATTAGCTTGTTTGAATTTGAAAGTAACAAAGATTCATTTTCCTCCTTGATTCTGAATGCAATATATAATGATTGCAAATATTTTGTAGAATACAAAAAATACATAAACAACATAAAAACTACTTGGATAGAATCCAGAAAATCATGACATATTAACATTTCAGAATAGTTCCTTCTTTTTTCCATAAATAAATTAATGAATAATTACTTAAAAGTAAGTAAATAAAGTCATAATGTACGTTATGTTTTTAACCTTATATTTTCCTTCTTGATATATTGTGACTATTGTCCAGTATCCTTAAAATTTTTTTTGAAATGCTCCACAGAACAGTTATACTTATCAAAACTCTATTTTTGATCATTTTATAGCTTTGGAATTACAAATAATGCAATGATGAACCTCCTTGTGTAGAAATCTTTGAGCACTTTTCTGAATATTTTCTCATGGAACATTTTCTACAGAACTTACATTTTTAAAAAATTTATTTTTTTTTTAATTTTTTATTGTGGGTTGTTCAAAACATTACAAATTTCTTGACATATCATATTCCACACTTTGATTCAAGTGGGTTATGAACTCCCACCTTCACCCCATACACAGATTGCAGAATCACATCAGTTACACATCCATTGATTTACATATTGCTATACTAGTGTCTGTTGTGCTCCGCTGCATTTCCCATCCTCCCCCCTCCCCCCTCCCCACCTCTCCCCTCC
>NW_025999932.1:43878908-43885155 GCF_001458135.2 Marmota marmota marmota | reverse complement strand
GGGCTCCTAGCCCTGGGCCAGGGAAGTTCCGGGAGCCGGAGCTCGGCCGCTCCGTGCTCAGTGTAAGCTCCTATAAGTGTAGGCTCCAAGAAGCAGTCCCCGCGGGCTCAGTTCCGGGAGCCGGAATTCGGCGGCTTAGTGCTTGGTGTATGCTCTGATAGGAGCAGGGTCCAAGAAGCAGCCTCTGCAGGCTCCCCAGCCCTGGGCCAGGGCGGTTCCGGGACGGTTCCGGGAGCCGGAACTCGGCCGCCCCGCGCTTGGTGTTCGCTCCGATAAGATCAGGTTCTAAGAAGCACCCAGGCACTGAACCCTAGCAATCTGTCTGCAAGCCACAGGCGAATTGCAGCCTGAAATTACCTGTTCTATGGCTGAATGCGCTGCGGTCAGTCGAAAACAGGGATGGTGACGTCAGCTTTCCAACATGGTCGCTGCTGGCCTCCTCTGTGGTCTGACCGGTGTGGAGAACCGAGATGGACCGCTTCCTTCCCCCGTCTCGAACCCAGAATTCAGCCCTGAGTACGGTGCTTGCACGGCTGGCAGAAACTGCAGCGCTGTATCCTTAAAAAATTTATAATCAGGCAAAAATGCTCTTTTAAAAAAATCTTTAAAAGGATTGTCTTCTAAAATACCACTGACCACACACGCACAGGCAGACTTACAGTAAAAATTATTTAATAAATTTAAGAACACCTGAGGCCTATCTCAAAAGCTTTTGTGGCGTACTCCTCTTTTCTCTTAGACGTTCTGTGCAGTCACCAATGAATTGTGACTAGACTAGTCTGAGAAAGACACTTCATTGAAAAAACCATCACCTGGGGTGAGGTTACCCTGGAGAGTGGTGAATTCATGATATAGTGAGAATAATGAAGTGAAGTCCAATTTGAAAAAAACCTCTCATTCCTTATTTTACTTTCTTTTACCTTAAGGAAAAAAAGGGGAAGCCAATTTCTGAACCTGATTGACTGAGATTTTCCAAAGGCTGGCATAATGCTCATTTGCCCTCAGCCTGGCACTACTGGAGTTCTTTATTTTAAACTTTGTGGTCCTGTCCTTCACTGGAGACACAAAAAAAAGAGTATCAAACCTGCCCTCAATAAAGGTTTTGTCTCAACAAAGGTAGTTTTGAAGAGAAGTGAAGAGTTTAGCAAATTGCCAGGTGTTGAATTCCACCCATGACATTGAACAGCTTTCAAAACTAGAAGAAAACAGATTTTATTTTGGTAAACAGTAAGCCTGCCACAAGCCTCCACCAAACTCCATGGGGAGAACCTGTCTCATGGGACTGCTTCCCAAGCCTGCCCTAATGTAGCTGAGCTGGGTCAGCAGCTTGGAGACCCAGAATGGTGGTAAGCAGAAGAGACAACTGAGAAGCATTAATATTCTCAAAGAATCTCAGCACTGGACTAAAAGAATATTGAGCCCTTTGCTCCATTTATGCATCATCAATATCAGGTCAGAACCTTAGGCCTATGAACAGTAAAGCCAAGATAGAGGATATGTTGGGAAAATGTTGAATCCCAGTTCTTCCAGCCATTCTCCTCCTTTATCCTATTTTGATAACTTAGTTTTTCTCACATGGTCTCTGTTTTTTTTTTCTTCCCCTGCTTTATTAGGATTTTTCTCTCTGGAAAGAATTTGATAGGCTTATTACTCCCACACTTTAGCAGAAGGTGGAGATTGATAAGCTGGTGAGGCTAGCATGTCTGACTTACTCTGAAATTCTAGGTCCTTTCTTCTTATGAAGAGAGTAGCAATGACTCTTTTTCTGCCATATTTGAAGAACGGAAGTTTTCTAGAGAAAATGAAATGGGGCAGAGTAGGTTAATAAGCATTTCAAGTTACAAATACTTTAAAACTCTTGCACAACATAAGGATATTCTGTGTGCATCTGTTTGAAGCCAAGAATAGAAGAAGAAACCAAGGCCTGATATAATAATTATTCAAATTGATCTGCAGACATGATTTTTTCTCTTTTTATCTCTTTTTACGGATGTCTTTAAAATCTAATTCTTTGAATAGTGTTGTTAACTCATCTGGATTAGCATAAAGACTCACTTTGGAGTTTATAATTCCACTATTATTGTTTCTTTGATCTTCAGTCCAGCTCATATAGAAGTTATTCAGAGTCAACAGGAGGGGTGTTCTACATTGCTAACAGCATATATTCTCCATCAGCTAAAAAGTATTGCCCTTGAAACATACAGTAATTCTAATAGGTAATAGAATTGTATGTTACATTTTTTTAATGCATCATTTTTTAAATTCAGTTACCAGAGTTGTGATTAACTACAACCTGGCTAGGAAATCATAACTGATGGAGATAACTCATTTATTAAACATCTTAAACCCCGACACTCCAGATTGGGGAGATGAGTTTGGGAAGAGGAAGCACTGATGTGAGTCAGGCCTGGCAATCTGCTGAAGGTGTGCCTACTGACAGTGGAGGACAGCTAGATTGGAGCCCAAAGGCAAGAGTCTCAGTGAGTTGGTGGTTCTGATAGGTTTTAATATCTTTTCCCAAGAGAAGTTGATATTTACATTCATTTCCTCAAATTCAAGGTTTTAGATAATCTCTCCATGGCTATGAGGAAATGAGAAGAATAAAACCAGGAGATGGTATCTCTTTCAGTTTTATGGAATCTGCCACCGAACTTTCTGGCCATGTGAGAAGAATTTGTTTCTTTGCTCTGATATGGCCTGATGTCAGCAGGGGGGCATTCAGCCCAGCATGGTTGTCACTCCCTGCCAGGTGTGCACTGTCTGCTTGGATATTGAGTCACACTTTGAAGTTCATCCATATTGATCATCTCATACTGGAGTTAATTATTTCCAAGACTCTGAGGTCAGGGTTTGCTGTGCGTTCATTTGGGGTCAACCTAGACTTGTGGATGCATAGGATGGTTACTTTTTCCCTACAGACTAGAGAGAGATTTTCAAACATTCTTTGGTGGTAGAATCTTTAGGTCAGACAACTTCTCAGGGAACCCCAATATATAAAATAGATAAAGGTGCTTGTTCTCTGGTACCCTTAGTGTCCAGCCATGGTCTTTATCCAAAGAAACAGTATGAAGCCTCCTTGCGGAGAAATACACTAACCAAAGTGGAAAATTCCTCTCCAAATTTGTACGTGAGCAGAACCTGCTTGTGCTAAGTGGTAGCACATGGAAAGAACCTGGCAACATTGAGGAATGTCATAGGAAGCAAGTCTATGAGACTTATTTTTGTGTTTACTGCAGGGATGTTGTTAAGGATGTGGTTGCTGACATCCCACAGTGTTTCCTTTATGAAGATCTGCTGAAGAAATGTTTCTCTTCCCTCAGGACTGCAATTAACCACATTTCTCCTGAGCAGCTGGGAAGCTTACATCTTATAGGTACTGTACATTATAGGCTATCTTTAGGTTGCCTATAGGACAGGCCTCTCAAACTTTTACTGCACTGGAATCCTCTGGGGATCTCTTTAAATGCAAATTTCCAGGCTCACCCCAGAACAATGACATCAGAATCTCAGGAGGGGGAATCAACATTTCTTAGAAGTTTTCTGGGTTATCTCAATGTGCACTCGGGGTTGAAAACCACTATAACCAGGCCTTATTGCATTATTTTTTTCTATCCAGTTGCTCAATTGTTCATTCCTTATATGTCTTTGTTAATATTATTTTTTTTAATGATTGGCTATGACATATGTCTGCATGTTAATTGATGATGATTAAATAAATGTTTAGGAATAATCACCTTATTTTAAAGTAAAATTTAGTTCTTACAACTTTAGCACATGTGTTAGTTTGGCTCCTCCAAGCAGCAGATGCCAAGATGGGATTAAAATGTGCAAGAAATTTACCAACAAAATACTTGGGAGGGAAAATGACAGGGAGCTGGAAATGGCTTGGAAAACTATCAAGGCTAGATGTTGGTCTGACCTCTGGGAAGGAGAGAGCAAAGGAATAAAGTATGGGTGAAGAGTCTCACATCATGACAGCTTTAGGTAAGGTTGGCAAGCCTGCTGGGAGCCTTAAGCAAAAGTCCTGAGTCAGAGGAGCTCAAGGCTCCCAGGGAGAGGTCAGATAGAGGGCCCTGCCCTACTTGGCCATTATCTGGGAACACCCCAGGGAAGGGTGGCCTTGTGCTAATTATCACCTGGGGCCATCAGTCCCTGATATTACAGTTAGAGACCTGAGAAGCATATTGCTGCGGCAGTCACTGTGCATCATCTGAATTCCTTTTCCACTTTGAGTCCATCATTTGTGTTTAGAAATAGCAAAAGATTGGGATGAGGAATGAGGCTATATGATAGGAGGAGGAAAGAAAGCTGCAGGGTGAATAGAGTGACAGATAGGGATGTGAGAAGGTGCCTGCAAGGAGCAGAGGGGCATTAAATGGGGCATTAGTCCTGGTTCATAACAGATCAAAGGGAAAGATGAAGAGTGGGGGCATGAATGATTGCTGGGAGAAGAGTCAATGAACAACTTGGGCAAGGAGTGAGAAAGACTGTGTTGGTTAAATCCCAATAGAGACTGATTAAACTATGGGTATCATTCACTCATAAAAATTGGAGGCAGATGTCAACCTGGGGCGGGGGTACCTCACCCCACTATTCAAGAAAGGCCTGTGGGAACTTTAATACTGAGAAACATACTTTATTTCTTTAGCCGTGGTTCCTATCCTGGTTTCATGTTACAATCATTTGGAGATCTTAAATATACTGATGCCGGGGGGCCCTAACAGAATAATTAAAGGAATATTTTTGAGAGGAAGTGCACACATCAGTATCTTTAAAAAGTACCACAAGTGATGCTAATGATAAGCTCAGAATTAGCCTCTTTACTCAATCCAGACATTATGAACAAAGCCTGTCAGGACAAGGAGTAAAATGTGCATTTACTCACGTGAATATCTGAGAATAATTTGAGAGTATGGGAATTGTATAAGGTGCTTCAAAGTGCTGAGATTATAACATTTAAATAATCTATGAAAACCGTATTTACAGCCTGA
This sequence comes from Marmota marmota marmota, assembly GCF_001458135.2. Classification (NCBI taxonomy): domain Eukaryota; kingdom Metazoa; phylum Chordata; class Mammalia; order Rodentia; family Sciuridae; genus Marmota; species Marmota marmota. The sequence continues at coordinate 43,880,164 of NW_025999932.1, read as the reverse complement.
CTCTTCCCTGTTTGCATCAAAGACCATAATAAAAACATTATCTGCTCTGCCACACCAAAATTATGGGAAAAACCACTTCCCACTCCCTTCTCACAGTCTTCTGGAGGCAGGGTGAAATGGGTTTCCAGTTCTTAACAGGCCAAAACAGATCAGAATCAAGAATGTACAGGTCCACTGCACAGAGAACAGAACCAAATATAGTCATTCCTCCATATCCACAATGGATTGTTTCTAGGACTCCCTGTAAATACCAAAATTCTTGCATGTTCAAGTCCCTTATATAAAATGGTAGAGTACTGCATGATACATATGCACATTCTCCTGTATACCTTAAGTCATTTCTTGATTATTTATAATACCTAGTATAGTATGAATGCTATGCAAAGAGTTGCTATACTGAATTATTTAGGTACTAATGACAAGAAAAAAATGCCTGTACACATTCAGTAGAAATGCATTAAAAATATTTTCTATCTTTAGTTAGTTGAATTTGTGCGTGGGGAACCCCTGGATGCAGAGGGCCAGCTTTACCTTGCTCAGGGTTTGTTTCAACAATCATCCATGAAATACCCAATGCCATGAAGAGCACTGCAGCAGAGATGTCAAAGAACAGGACAACTAGTGGTCCTCCCTTAACATCCAGGTGCAGCCCAGCCCTACTTGAGAACAAGAAGGCTTGGAGATGCAAATTGTAAAAAGACAGGGCCTTCACAATGGAAAGGGGAATCCCATCTGGAGAGAGATGAGCCACCTAAAGGTAGTTGGCCAGTAATTGAAAGGTGAATGACATTCGTGTGGTAGTTTAAGCTTCAGTCTTAATAAGTCTGCAATCATTAATTAATTGAAAGCATTCTATGTGCTAGACATGGTGCAAGATACTGCAGCTGATTTCAGAGGGGAAGGCCTGGGAATTTGTTTCATCTAATTTTGGGGGATTCCCTGGTGCTGACATGGAGAAAGTTATCTCTTTTGTCCTGAAAAGTTCCTGTGGTAGGGAGAATAATGGTCCTTAACCAAAAGGTCCTAATCCCCTAAACCCAAGGCTAGGTTGCATGGTTGCACTGTGTAACAAAAGGGAATTTGCAGATGGGATGAGTTAAGACCTTAAGATGGAATTATCCAGGTGGGTCAAATCTAATTGCTTGTGTTCTTAAAAGAGGGAAACCTAGTTTAGCCGAGAGAGAGAGAGAGAGAGAGAGAGAGAGAGAGAGAGAGGAGAGAGAGTGGAGGAGGAGGGAGGGAGGAGAGGAGGATAT
>NW_025999932.1:43740197-43877190 GCF_001458135.2 Marmota marmota marmota | reverse complement strand
AGAGAGAGAGAGAGAGAGAGAGAGAGAGAGAGAGAGAGAGAGGAGTGAGGGAGGAGGGAGGGAGGGAGGAGAGGGATGTAGGTGGGGAGGTGGGGGGTGGGATGGAAGTCACCAAGAAGAAGGGGCAGAGAGATAGCAGTGACCTGCCATTGTTGGATTTGAAGATGGAGGAAGGAGCCAAGAGCCAAGTAGTGCAAGCTGTCTTTAGAGGTTGAAAAGAGCAAGGAAAAGTCTTCCATGAAGTTTCCAGAAACGAATGTAATCCTGCCGCCATCTTGATTTTAGTTCAGTGAGACCTGTGTTGGATTCTGACCTATAGAATTTATAAGATAAAGAATTTGTGTTGTTATAAGCCACTATATTTCTAGTAGTTTGTTATAGCATCCATAGGAAACTAGTATAGTCACTGAAGGGTCTGCAACCATTTGTAGAAAGAAGGTTTTCTTTCTACAAATGCTTGATTTTCAACTATTTTTAAAGTTTTTATTTTGAGATCATTTCAGACTTACAAAACAATTGCAAAACAGAACACAGTTCCTTTCACTTAGTTTTTCATAATGTTAACATCATACACAATAGTAGTAAAATGATCAGTATTAAGAAATTAAGACTGATATAATTCAGTTAACTTAAGACTTGGTTGAGATTTTACCAATTTTCCATTTTCTACCAAGGACTTTTCCTTCTTGTTACCGGATGGCACTTCGCATTTATTTGCCATGTCTTTTTAGTCTCCTTGAATCTGTGAGTTTACCAGAATTTTCTTGTCTTTCATGACCTTGACATTTCTGAAAAATGTTGCTATTTTCTAAAATGGCCTCATTTTGGATTTGCCTGATATTTCTCATGATTATTAGGAAGAATCCCACAGAGGACAAGTGCTTTTCTCAATGCTATCAGTTGTACACAGGGATGATTTGTCTTTTAACTGATGATGTTAACTTAGTTCACTTGGCTACAGATTTTACCACTGAAAAATTAAAATTAATACAAGGGTATTTTGGGAGATATACTTTCAGCCTATGCACATATCCTGTTTCCCCTTAAATATTTTCCCACTAGCTTTATCATTCACCAGTGAATCTTGACCATAATAATTACCACTGTGGTCTAATCATGGGACTTTAGTTCCTTTATTCCTTCTACATTTATTAATGGGACTTGTAAGGAAAAAGCTATTTCTTTTCTGCCATTTATTTATTTATTTATTCAGTTATTTATTTATATCAGATGGACTCAAGAATATTTATTTCATCTTTTGGCTTAGGACCCAATGCTATCATTATTTATTTTGTGTCTCAAATTGATTCAGATTTGGTCACTGGAATCTTTCTGAAGTAGGCCCTTGTGAACTTTCAATATATGCTCAGTCTTTTTTAAAAAAAAAAACACTGCTCATTTTGTATTTTCCCTGCCCAGCTTTGAATTCAACCACCTCTACAAGGAATGCCCTGATTCTTTAGGTGGTGCACACCTGTTATCCCAGTGGCTTGGGAGGCTGAGGATTGTGAGTTCAAAGACAGCCTTAGCAATTCAGCAAGGCCCTGAGCAACTCAGTGAGACCCTATCATTAAATAAAATATTTTTTAAAATAGGTCTGGAGATGTGGCTCAGTGGTAAATTCCCCTGAGTTTAATATCTGGGACCAAAAAAAGAAAGAAAAAGTTTAAAAAAGAAAATAACATCTAGAAACCAAGATCTGGGTACCAGAAGTGCTCACTGCTACTGGGATGTTACTGTTGTTACTGTTTCCAGACCCTCCCCCAACTAGAGATATATATGTATGCCAACCTATCCATGCACACATTTATACACACACACACACACACACACACACATACATACACACACAGATATATATGTACCTGTGTGTGTATATGTATTTTTAAGAAAAATAGTTTTACACTGTTTTCTCCAAATACAATCCAACACCACTAGATTTATTCTACCTTTGTTTTTCTTATTTAGAACTTGTTTCTCTGGTTGTGAGAAACCTGGACCTCTTTATCTATAATATCCTTACTTATTAGCTCAACCCTATTATGCTTATAAAACAGCTTTGGAATTGTAAACCTGTATCCCTGTGAGGAACAAATTTACCAACCCGAATACAGTGTTTATGTGCTATATCCTTTTTGTGTTTAGCTTTATAGCACCCAGTCAAAACACTTCCAAGGATATTTAAGTCAATTGCTTTCTTCCCCACTGCTTAATTTTTTAATCTTGATTCATGAAATTTTGTATTATCTTAAGATATGAAACAAATTGCAATTTGTTCACTTTCAAGTGCTCAACTTGAAAACATCTCTTTTGAGCTGAACTAGTGCTTTTGGACTTATTCCAGCTTGGTCTCAGAGCTGGAAATCTGGGGCTCTAACACTTTGACGCTCAACCCTTTTAGCTGTGAGACAAGTTAAATTAAATCACCGTGCAGCACTCATCAGCCCTGGACAGCTTTGACAGCTCCAGCCTTGCCAGGTCATTGGCCAAGTATCTTACTCTTTTAGCTAGATCACAAGCTTCCTGAAGGCCATGTAAGTGCTAATTCAGTCTTTACATTCTTTGAGTATTCTACTTAGGCCACAGCAGATGCTCGAATATTTTTGACATCTTTAGCTATGATGAATCTGAGTACAAGACTATGAATGCTGTGTGTGATGGGTTTTGTGCCAGGAAGGTGAAGGCATTTTCTTTTTCGCTCTGGAAAATTCTTCCCTTCATCCCCAGCTGTTCCCCCCTTGCCTGGATAGTACTTCTGGTGGCCCTGCTTAGACTTTCCTCTCCCCTCTACTGTCACTCGCCAGCCTGTCTCAAACTTTCTGTGCAGATCTAGGAAAATGAGATACACCCTCCAGATAGAACTTAAAACACTGCCGTGTAGTCATGACTTTCTTGCCCATCTCCCTCAGAAGGTAGTCAGCGTTTTGAGTGCCGGCTCTGGGTCTTCTTCATCTTGACATTCCCGAGCAAATGGCCTGTCAGGAAAAGATACTGAGCAGGTGCTCGTTGAACAAATGGGTAACATCTGTGATAAAAGGAGTAATATTATAGGTTCATTAACATGTAGCATCTGGTCACAGGAACAGGGCGCTTGACAAAAATTAGAGACCTGCAAATAAAGCCCAAGTGTGAATCCATTTAACTTATGGGCAGAGGACTCATTGGAAAAGAAAAGAAAAGGAAAGAAACACCCAAAAAACGAAATAAAGCTTATCTAGCAATAATTATGTGCCAAGAATTATCTGATACTTTGTACATATTATTTCTTTTTAATCCTCAACCATCTAAATCAAGCCAGTTTTTGTCACTGCACACAAGAGATACAGCTAGTACTGGGGATGAGTGATTCATAATCTGTGTTCTCGCAGTTCTTTTTTTTTAAAAGACTTTTTTTTTTAGTTGTAGATGGGCACAATACCTTTATTTCATTTATTTATGTGGTGCTGAGGATCAAACACAGTGCCCATGCATGTGAGATAAGCACTGTATCACTGAGCCACAACCCCAGCCCTGTTCTCACAATTCTTAAGTGATGACTCCACATTTCAATCCACTTCCATCTTCTTCCAAAGTCAATATGCTTCTTGGTGTACCATGTTATCTTGAGGGAAATAAAGGCATTAAATTAATTTGTTAAGTTGCTAGAAAAACAAATCAAAGGGCTTATTTTATAAAATAATAATAATTATTAAAAACACAAAAATTCTTAAACTGAGGTCAAAGCTGCATTTGATTAGCAAAGTAGGCAGGGGCCAAATCTACTACTATTGCCCTTGAAAGTCTCCTAAATGATAACTGAAATCCTTGAATAACACTATTTAACTTCTAATACACATTTACAGGATAAAACTTAGAAAGATCAAAATTGGCAGGCTCTTGGACATCTAATATAACCATCAGAAGTTTTCTTTTTTTCTTTTGTCTAGAATACATATCCTGTCACTCTTGTCTCCAGAAGATTCGAATAGCCAAAGATTCATGATATCAATTGATTTTGGTATAAGAATCCAACTGGGCAAAGGATCTCCTTTGATTTCTATGGTCTCATTGGATGGCAGAGCTAAATATCAACTCCTAGAATGTGGTACAACTTTTATGGATCTAAATTTGACTCTATGGGACTTAGCAGGAAGCAATGAGGAGTTATTTTATTTTTTTGAGGTACCAGGGAGTGAACTCAGGGGCACTTGACCACTGAGCCACATCCCCAGCCCTATTCTGTATTTTATTTAGAGACAGGGTCTCATTGAGTTGCTTAGTGCCTCACTTTTGTTGAGGCTGGCTTTGAACTCTCGATCCTCCTGCCTCAGCCTTCTGAGTCACTGGGATTACAGGCATGCACCATTGTGTCTGGTGAGGATTTATTTTTTAATGCTCCACATTTTTCAAATACATTTTTCACAAACCACATATTTGTTCTGCAAATTATTTTGATTAGAACGAGGAAATCTGTTATAGTTCAAAATTTTCACCCAATACTGTGTTGCAAGTAACTTTGTCTCCTAGCCAACTTCGTGTGCTTGGCAAGCAATTTGTCAGCACTAGCATCTTCAAATGAAACATCAACTTTCACTTCCCCACAAATGATTATTCTTCCACTTCAGAGGACACTCAACTCCTAGCCCCCAAAGTTAGACATGCGAGAGGTCAAGCCAATGCTTCCCAAGACTGGTGTTCCATTCAATGATAGATGGTTTTACTCAGTCACAAAGCTGATTAAAATGTTTTATTACATCCTTGTGACAAATTTTTTTTTTAAAGCAAAGAATAATTAATAATTAATGAGGAAGTAGAAAATGATTTAAATCACTTACTGGATAGGGAATGTAAACAAGTTAAAACCATTAGACAGAAATGTGGTTAGCAGTTATTTGCAATTCTTCCTTCTCTAAATCCAGTCTACCTAAAGAATCACATCTGAAGTCATAAACGCAAATTTTTTTTTTTTGTTAAGGAATTAAAAAAACAACAACTTGGCTTTCTTTCTTCTTCTTTCATGCTCATATAAAAGCATTTTGGATGATTAAGTACATGAAAAGAGACTGAAAATTTAGAAAATAATCTAAATTTAGAAGAAAATTATGGGGCTCCTTTTTTGAACAAGATATGCACATGAAAAATAAAACCCCACGCTTTGAACTAAGAAGCAATTTTAATAGCTTGTTGAAACTAAAGCCTTACAGCTATGCTTGGTAAGCTTTTTTTTTTTAATTCTTTTTTTTTTTTACTCATGCAAATAAAACCAAGAAAAACACCACCACACAAACTCTACCTCAAACAAGTCTGAGAATGTATTATTTCTCAGAACTCAGTTGAATTTAAAGCTATCTTGTGTGGACTCTGCTTCTAGAAGATTAATATAGGAAATAATTTCAAAAGGATAACACTTTTGCTGAAAATAATTTTCTGGTTTTTCTTTCTTATCATGACCAGGCCTTAGACTTTGCTGTACTCATTCCTAATTCCTTCTCTCCTCTCTTCTTCTCTTCCCCACTCCTCTCCATCTTTCTTCTTTCCCTCCTGCCTTCTGTATTTCAGGTCTAGATCCTAAGAGGGTTCCTTGTATGCAATACACACTGAATACATTTTTTGGAGTTCATTCATGAGTTCCAGGGGTGGGAGTGGGGGTGAAGGATGTTAAAGCCTCCTTGTTGCATACAGGCAAAATCATAACTCAGGTTTTCTCCATGCATAAGCCAGGCCTCCATTCAAAGGCATTAATCCTATTCAAGTCACCAGTGCATTACTGTAGCCCTTACATACCAGTAACACTTGTGCATCCACTCAGAAATCATCATGGAAACATTAGAGTTAAATAAGTTCCCAGCATAACAAACACCGAACAGCCCTCCAGTTCCTCATTAGAGGTGCAAAAGATTACATTTACTGATTACCATCAAAAAAAGAATTTCAGGGAGCACTTTTCCCCATACTCCACTATAGATCTCATGCATGAGTGTGCAAATGTGCACATACACATGTCACTTATGAATGCCAGCTGTTTACATGCCCGGCACAGTCTAGCAATCAGTTATTATGAGAAAGGATTTGTTACAAGCACTTTTGTTTCTCTGTAGCTGTCACCTGCTTATCTTTTTTCTTCTTGGGGTACATTCCTAAAGAATTTTCTTCAATTTTCCACAGCCAGCTATCTGTTTGATTAACATGTTTATGGATTTTTCTCTCTTGGACTGAATCACATAAATCCAGGTCCTGCCAACTTATAGTATGACAGTAAGTGGTAGAGTTAGGAGGATCAATTGGGGATACCATACAGCAGGTTTCAGTTAGACTTGGTGTATGACTGAGGCTTCAGAGGAATTGGGGTTCAATAGGCAGAACTGGGAAGGACACACATCATCAAAGAGATTGTGGGTTGCTAGGTCAGGAATATAGAAATAAGTACAGCAGAAACTAAGGCCTAGTTGTAAGGCAGTCCTGGGTTTCTGGGGTAAACTTTTGCTGTTTGTTCCACTAGTTGTCCACTCTCCCTTCCTGTGATTATGGCACTTCAATCTTATTAAGAGATCTGCTCCTCTTTACTATTTGTGATTATGATTTAGGGACACTGACTCCTCCCTGGGGTCCTGAGAGGGGCTTGTGTGCTTAATCAAGCCCAATCATGTATTACCTGCTCTAGCCACTGGGATTGGTTCAGGAAGGAACATGACCCAAATTAGGCCAATATGGGCGAATGACATGGAACTCCAGAGAGATTCTTATAGTGGTTGGGAAGTGGACTCAGTATCTCTGAAATCCCCAAAGGTGTAAGGGCTGAATCTGCTACTACTACCTTATTACCGAATGCACTCTGTGCCTACAGTCACCATGGAGGAAGATAAAATTGTGAGGTTGAAGGAAAGAAAAAATTATATCCTATTGGCTTTGTTTAGACCCCAAATCCAGCTAAACCCAAAGCCATTGAGCACTATCCTTAGACTTTGCCTTTATGTGGATCAGTAAATTCCACTTTTATTTAAGCTAACTTGGGTTTGATCTTTTATCATTTGTAGTCATATGGATTTTTTCTGATACAACATTTCACTGAGTCTGCCTCATTACTGAAGTTATTATATTTTTTTTTTGAGAGAGAGAGAGAGAGAGAGAGAATTTTTTAATATTTATTTTTTAGTTTTCGGTGGACACAACATCTTTATTTTATTTTTATGTGGTGCTGAGGATCGAACCCAGTGCACCGCGCATGCCAGAGGAGCACGTTACTGCTTGAGCCACATCCCCCTGAAGTTATTTTTTTAATCCATGTATACCTTTGACCCAAGGTGATTCAGGCTCCATTAGAAAAAAAAATGCTGTATTTGAACAGTTTTTCTCCTATAAGTACCTGTCAGTCATTGTCCCTGGATGTGCCAGGTTGATGGCTGATTGACCATCAGGACGATGCTGGAAGACTTCAAAAGCCAGATACCCTCTAGTAATCACAGCACTTTTGGGTAGATGATCCAAATGACACTCCACATGGGCAGTTCTGGTGTACATGAGCCTGGAGGTCCTGCAGAATGGCTCAGAATTCAAACTCAGAGACCATGGGATGTTCAAGCAATGATGTGCTTCCTTAACACAGTATCCCCAGGACCACAAAGAGAAAAGGTTAAAGTCTTGTAGGTGTTGTCAACCAATCAGTGAGAACATTAGATTCCAGTGGTCATGGGAGGCTTCAAGATTCCTGCATCCCAAGTATCCTTTGGCCCAGTGTAAGAATCACCCCATGGCTCGAGTTTTATTGCCTAGGATCTGTGTGTGGTTTGTGAGGTATACCTCATGGACTTCTCTGGACTTTCCAGATTGTCTCATAACCTCGGGGTAAGTATTTTCTGACCTGGTTTTTCCTGCTGTTGCTGGTTCAGAGCACATAAGGAATGTGGCCCACTGGCATCCCAGTTCAAGTAGCTGGCTCATTGGAAATTTCTCCCTATATGAGTAAAGAGATGCCTGCCCACAGCTCCTCGTATGCTTCAGCTCACGCTAGAATGTAAACCACACATTGCAGAGTCACATCAAACTTGAATGAGGCACATGTAGAAAGGAACCAGGGCTGGGACCCTACACCTCAGTGTGAAGGGTCATGGGCTATCAGGTGGTGGACCTGATTTCTGTATCATGGATAAGTGGGAACTGCCATGCCACTGTGAAGGGCTGAGATAAGGGCAGTGTTTTGCTGTGGCATTGATGGGCTGAGATAAGACAGGATGTTGGCAACAAGAGACAGGGAGGCAGATGTTAGGGAAAACAGATTTGATAGTAAAAGTGGGGTGACAAGCTTAGTGTCAGATGGTGACAGAACCTAGAGGCCAGGTGGTACACATAATAATCAAGGCCAGGGAGTAGATAACTTGGATCTGGCTCAACAGAAAGGCAAGTCAGTAGAAACAGAGCATGATGGGAAGCAGAACCAGGGACCAATCCCAATGAGTAGACTTGTTTTTCCAGAATGCTGTAGACCACTGCAAACATTGATTTCCCCTCAGCATGCTTCAGGTGTTAGTCTAACTGCAGAGATCCAAGACCAGGTTTCCTCCTGAATCCCTTTCTCCCAGGAATCTTGCATGCTTTTCAATATTCTATAAATGAACCCCTGGGAAGAGCTAACCTGGGTGGTTGGCTTCTCCAGGTGCTGGAAAAAAGCAAGAGCTTTTTTTTCCCCAAAGCCTGGAATTTGCAGTGAATCCTTCCTTTCTATACCTACTTAGAATGTCAGTCCTTTGAAGCTTGGAGTTTATTTGAGTCTCATCTATTGCCATCAAAGAAATCATTTTTATGACTTTGTTTTCTGGGGTAATAAGACTTCTTCAAGAATGTGAAATTTCTCAATGTCTATATCTATATGATTGTTTTAGGCAACAGTGTAATATATAACATCCTACATATCTTTTAAGATTTATGTATACTCTTCCTACTTACAAATAGGTTTTGGAGTAACTTGAAAAATAAACATTCATAAACAGAGGTTATTGAAAAAGAACTGTGCAAGAAGAAGAAAGCCATTGGGTTATGTTATCTGATACATCTAAATAAACTAAGTTCTTGGGAGATGCAATCTTTTTTCTTGGTACTAAAAGGAACATATTGTATGTATATATCCTAACACAAAGAACAAAGAAGGACATATTGGATAACATCATCAGTAGCAGTTTTAGAGATGATGCAACTGTGATCATGAGTACAGGCTCTGCTGGCAGATTGCAGAGGTTTGAATCCCAGCTCTGTGGATTTCCCCCTATATGTTCCTGGCCAACTTGCTGAACCTCTCTAGATCTAAATTTTTCTTATTTGTAAAGTGGAGGCAATAATAGAACCAGTGTTATTTCATTTGGGGAAGATTAAATGAGTAGATATATTTAAAAAAGTAAGTACAAGGGGAGTGCCAATCAATAAATGTTACTTCTTGCTATTTTGTATGAATCCTAACTAGACACAGAGGCTCAACAAAGCTCTAGTTCAAAAGTGGTCCAAGGGTCTCTACTGCTGCCTTCTTGGCCTTGAATTCTCTAAGACAGTTTGACTAATGCTCCCTGAGGCCAGGGATTCTTGCCCCTTTTTTTTTCTCTCCGCCCTTTTTCTCTTTTATTATGCCTGTCAAAATAGTCTTTCCCATATACAGAACCTTCAGGGAATTGACAAATAAATATGGTAAAGTAATTTAAACCAAGGTGTTGTGATAGTTAATTTTATGAGTCAGCTTGTATGTTATGTGCCCAGTGGTTTGGTCAAATATTAGCCTAGATGTTGTGAGGGTATTGTTTAGACAGAATTTACACTTAAATCAGTAGACTTTGAGTAAAGCAGATTGCTCTCCACATGTGTGGGCCTCTTCCAATCAACTGAACGCCTTTAGTGTAAACAGAACAAGGGTACCCCAGAGGAGGAAGGAAATCATTCCTACAGACTGCCTCTGGAATCCAGACTGCCATACCACTCTTGGTGTTCTCAATCTGTCTGCCTACCCTTGGGATGTTAAATTTGCCAGCCTCAACAATTGTATAAGCCAATTCCTTGAAAAAAATCACTCTCTGCATACATATGTACAAAAACACATAAACACGTGTGTGTGTGTGTGTGTGTGTATGCAGAGAGATATTTTTCAAGGAATAGGCTTATACAATTGTTGAGGCTGGCAAATTTAACATCCCAAGGGTNATATATATATATATATATATATATATATATATATATATATATATATACACACACACATGTATATGTAGAGAGTGGCTTATTAAGGAATTGACTTATTTAATACACACACACACACACACACACACAATTCTTCATTCTGTTTCTCTGGAGAACCTTGACTAATACAGCATGAACACTTATAATGAATAAATTTAGTTTATTTGGTTAACACTTGCATTTTAATAAGAACTCAACTGTATTTTTTATGTTTTGCAGTGCTGGGGATTGAACTCAGGGCTTCATGAATGCTAGGCAAGCATTCTACCACTGAACTGCAAACCCACACCAGACTCCAACTTTAAAATGTGAGTAATATAAACATTTCTAAATATCCTCAGGGAGCCAGTAAGCTACTATCTACTAACCTTGAGATAACTTGGTGGAGGCACAGTCTATTTCCAATATAGGTCCTAGTCCAGGATATTTGGATTTATTTCCTCCTTTCCTGAAACTATGCATTGAACATATAGAAATGACTTTGGTTATTGGCACATACCACACACATTTCTTTTAGTTTGGTTTAGTGTTTGAAAATCATAGTATAAATAAAAAACAGCCTCATGTTGCTCTGTGCATCTGCCTTGAATATCAGTATAATTCACCTATTTGTCATAATCATCCTAACAGCAAGGTAAGCATGAATCATTGATTCCCTAAGAGTAGGAGAGAAAACAAAATCAAATTTTTCTTTGGAACTTCCTGGAGGGAAGCCAATCTTCTTTTAAAAATCAATCAGTCTAAAATCAAAGTCTTTTTTTTTTGTAAGCTTTTCATGTGAAAGACTGCCATCAACAAATCCTCCAGAGTCATCATTGTTCTTCCAAGGGTAATATGGTGTTCTTTTAGAAATGGAGAACAATAAGAATATAGGGGTAAGGTGGACCTTGGAAAATAAATAAACTCCATCTGGGGTATGATAAAAGACCAAATAGTTTGGTTTCTACACTGCAGAGTATTATTATGGTGATAGTGTTTTCTCTGCATGAAAATGCAGAAAATTTGTATTCGTTTGTAGAACATAGTTACCATATTTCTTTTTTATTGTTGGTGTTTTGACAGTCACTATCCTCATTCATTCTATCTTACTCATCTGCTCAGTTTTTGGTCCACCTTGTGATATCATGGAGACTGTGTGCTGCAAGAAGCAGGGGTTATGATTCCATATCTTGAAATAGAAGGGAGAGTCGGGCAGGCCTGTCTCTATGAGAACAAGAAAGGAAGTATGCATTAGAAGAATAATCAGCAGAGATATTTTAAGGAAGGTTCATTGTCTGTGGGGGTGACTCACTCTTTGGGAGAAGACATAGCCACGCTTTGTGAGAGATGGTTGAGAGTTCACTTTTCTGGAAGCAGTCTGGAGAAGGTGAGTGTTGGCTGATGAAGAGATGAGGGAGGATCCCAGAGGGAAAGGTGTCACGTTCCTGGCAACAAAAATACTCAGGGTCACTCCAGGGGAACTGGGCTGTGCGAAATAACCACAGAAGAGACAGAGATACCTTTTTTTGGGGGGGGCGGGGGGGGTCCTGTGATGGCTCCTCTGACCTTAAGGGTCTGCAAAAAGAGAGAGAGCAAATGCGTGCTGATCCCTTTTATTGAGGAGAAGCCATTCAAATGAGGCAAGGGGTCAGGTTTCAGGAGACTGAGTCTAGCTTCACCAGGTCTGCTGTCAGCAGGTTGACTGACATCTAGGAAGGCCACACCCAAAGGCAGAGCCAGAAAAGAGGACACACAAAGGGCGTTTCCATGGAACATTCTATCCCAAACAGACAAAGGGGTAATATCACAAAGGAACAGGTGAGAGTAGCTCGATCCATGGGGCTGCAGGAAGGCATGCCTACGCATGAAGACACATTCTGCTACTTTGAGGATCAGGGCAGTGTCTGGGACCACTATGGATGGGGCCAGATCACCCCCACAGAAAGGTATAAAAAGACCCCTGTTATTAGGGGTTTAGTCTTTAACCGAATTTTAAGGGGTTGGTATAAGATATGTCAAGTACCATAGAGCCAGCAAGGAAAGGTGAACTACTGTTTTATTAGAAAAGAATATCCAGCCAAAGAAACAAAGACATCAAACACTAGATAGCACCTAACTGAGAGATCTGGATGCAAAGGGCTCTCAAAGCCTTTGTGAAAGATGCAAGGTGTAAGGAGGGAAGGAAGGGAGGATGACGGTGTAGAATGTCCAAGTCCCCACCTGTAGCAAGGAGCTTTGCCAGAGCTGTGAGCTTGGCATAGGTTAAGTCGTCACTGGTGGGTCCTTCTTCTCTCCTGTGGAAAATTCCCATTCCATGTCTCTATTATTCATAGGTGATGTGAGGGGGAGATTTATCCACTTTTGGGCAGTGGGGAGTCCTTGTAAGGATAAAGTGTGTGTGGACTAGGTCCACTCGATCTTGGCATTTTTGACATTTTGAGCTGGAGAATTTTTGAGGGCTGTCTTGTGCATTATAGGATGTGTAGCAACCCCTCTGGACTACATTGAATAGATGCCAGTAACATCATCAGCCCAAAGTGATTCTAGACATTATTAATGTCCCCTGGGGAATAAAACTGACCCTGTTGAGAGCCACAGTTTAACTAGTTTAAAATTTTGAACTAGTTTAAAATTTTCCACTGAGCCATAGTAGTAGGAGACATGAGTATCTTGTGATTTTATATATATATAAAACACCTTTCAATTCTGTCCTCTGCTTTCCCTCTTCAATTCCTTAGACTAACATACAGTCTTCTTATCGCTGATGACTTCTGTATCCTCCTAACTGATCTCCTCCAACCCTTCTTGCCTTCCAAAAATCTGTTCTCTACACTGTAGCTACAGTGATCTTTTAAAAATGTATTTGTCTTGTGCCTAAACCTTTTGGACCTTTTCATTTTGTTAGGATGAAGACAAAATCCCTCACTGACTGACGTGGCTCTGTGTGATCCAACTCTCTGCAGCCTCCTTTCCCCCTGCTGTTCACTCCCTCGTCCTCTGGGCTTCAACAACCCAGCTCATCTTTCATCCTCAAGCGGGCTGTGATTCATCCAGCCACATGGCCTTGGCACATGCTGCCCCTTGGCCTGACATTTTCCTCCTGCATATTCTCTTGGTTAAAGCGTAGGTGGTCATCTGTCAGCTCAAGCATCACTTCCTTGGGGAAGCCTTCTTGACCACTCAGAAAGAATCAGGCTGCCCTGCCAAGTGTACTAGTATCATTACAGAGGGCTCCTTTATAGCTCTCATCACACATATGATTTCATACTAGTGAAAAAATGATGCTGTTAATATTTATCTCCTTTTCTGGATCATAAGACATAGGATGCTAGCACCAATCTATTTCCTCCTTATTTTCCACATCTTTCCTTCTTTTGTTCCTTCCTTCCGCCGCTCCGCCCCTTTTTTTTGGGGGGGTGAGGGTTACAGGTTCACCTGAGTCTGCTGAGCTAACATCTGATCCTCAGGATCCTCTAAAATACTTCATCTGTTCTTTAGTTATATATCTTTTAACAAATCTCCCTTGCTAGTAATCCACCATTACCTGCCACCACCTCTCTTTCTGTGGGCCAAGAAATCTTTTGAAAGAATGCAAGAGGCCAGACAGGTGCCACAGGAAGGTCTTTTTCCAAGATGATGAGGAAGGAGCCCCAGTCTTTTGTTCAAAGCAAGGAAATCCTGAGCCTTCCTGGCACATCTCAATAGCAGCAGCTGCCCAGGGCTCTTGGCTACACAACTGATAATTTTAAAACTCACTAGCAAAAAAGGAATTTCTAGTTCATTATAGCACATGATTTTTTTTCCAGACAAACTCTAGCAGGGTTTTCAGCAGTAGGCAAAAGAAAGTATATTTGATGATAATGACTGATAGTGGTATTGCTGGTGGGTCGTGACCTTGTCTGGCTCCTCAGTTTCTGGTTTGTGGTTCTATCCCAAGTCTATAATGACATATAAAATAATAGACCACTTCTCTTGGTCCTTCCTCCTCTTCACAAATCACAATTCTCAAGAAAATACATCGAATTTATAAGATCTAAGTATGTCAGTAAAAATATCCATCACTCAATAGATTGCTACTGATTCAAGACCTCACACCTCGTGTTCAAATTAAGTCTGTTTTCTCCACTCTGTTCCACTTTAAACAATCTCTCTCTGCTTCCGTTTTTGTCTTTTTTCCACTTTAGTCCCTGTGGACTGTTGAAATTCACTATTTCTGGATGAAAGCTTCAGAAAGTGTTACACACGGAGGACTAATGAAGCCATGAACTCTTCCCATCTTGACCAGACAGTGCTGGGGATGCAGGGCGAATAAGCATAATGCACGAACAATAATGGGAATTTGGGACAGATCTCTATAGGTCCTGAAGCACTTCCACCTCTATTATTGCAACTCAATGACACTTAGGGGATGCAAAGAGAAAATTCAAGGCCACGGGCAGAGATGATAGAGATGTTCTCCTCCACTAGAGATGCCATCTTACTAGGATTTCCAGCGTAAACACCCGAGGTCACACTTCTGTTTGCTCTGCAAACTCAAGGAAAAAAATGCTCACTGAGAAAATACACAGAAGAGCTGGGTGGGGGATTTGGTGGCTGTCCCGGTAACTTGTTTAAACCCCATGATTGCCAGGATTGCATCTGTTTTGTTCAACATCATATTCCTGGAGCCTAGCAGAGAGCTTGGTATTTAATGTTCCCAGCAAATATCTGTTGATCTTCTTTGTGCACAGCAAGTAAACATGGCATAGGCTGAATGGGAAGCCTCCTGTGTGGATGGGAAGTGGGAAAGAGAAATAAATGTTATTAATATATATATGTATTGTTTTCTTTATAGATCTTTCTTCTTCAATTTTATTGTCCTTCCTAGGCTGTCTTAAAGACACCATCTTAAATCATGACTATTATTTCTACTGTGCATAACTGGAGAAGAAAGGACACAGGGCTTTGTTTCCCTGGCATCACATGAGAAACTACTCAATCCTTTCTCTGTTTACAAATACCCTTGTTTCCTTTTTTGTGAAAAATTGTTTTGTTTGTTCTTTTTAGATATATATGACAGAAGAGTGTATTTTGACCTTAAATAAGCTCACATCTATCTAACCTTGTTGGGCTATGCTGTTGGGCACAAAAACTGTGCTACTGAAAACATAATAGTCTAGTGTAGTATAAAATAAGGTTATTTTTAGAGAGATATTTAAAAGAAAAGAATTGCTTGCATAAAGTCAGCAGCTAAATTAACAGAACTGATCATTTCTTAATTTATGGGAACAAATTAAAAATTTCTTTTGGCCTCACACGGCACTGAAGAACTGGAGGCCTTAGTTCTAGTGTAAGACTCCTGGAGCTCAGGGAAGAAATTTTCATCTTTATCCATCTCTGTTTGTCTTCTCTACTAGGATATGGTAGACATCGTATCAGGAATAGGATATGGACTCTTTCTTAAGAAAAGGAGCTATTCCTATATGAATACATGACCAGTATTAACACAGCCTCATGTACAACCACAAGAATGGGATCCTAATTAGAATAAGTTATACTCTGTGTGTGTAAAATATGTCAAAATATGCTCTACTGTCATGTATATCTAAATGAACAAACAAAAAATAAAATAAAGAAAAGGAGCTATTCGTTCAGCACTAATTGGATGCCCAGCCCTTCAGAATGTCAATAATTGAAAATGCATGGTTGCTTTTGTAGAGCTGAAAGTTTGAATGTAAGACTAAGAATGTAAGTAAGGACGGTATCTCACACAGTCTAAAGGCTGGGTCCTCATAATCTTCAGAAGCTCAGAGTCTCTATCATCCTTTGCCTCTCAGGCTTCTTACATCTACTTCCTGCTTACATGGCTTTAGCTTACCTCCCCCCTTTTCAAAGCTAGACAAGCACTTCACCACTGATCTACACCCCCATCCCTTCTTCATCTTACTTCTTTTTCCAAACTATATCATACAGCTCAAACTACAAAATTAAAACAACAACTACAACACACACATACTGAATTTTGTGGCTGCTCTAAAATCTCATATTTATTATGTGCATGATCTAGTAGAACCAATCCATGATTTTTGAGTCTGAATCACTTACGACTAATTTGCTGTGTGATATTGGTTAGAATACTAAACTGTGTCCATTTTGTTCTGCATTTGTGGCTTGAAGATGTTCTTGCTTACGGCACAACATAGACCCAGGAGAAATTCAGGGAAATACAATGAGGATGAAGCAAGTCATGTTTCTATACCCAATGGTAACCAAAGAAATTTAGACTTGCTAAATATTTCATTGACTCTGTTATCACTATTGATTGTGAGCTGCAGCAGTATTTTCATATACCAGGAAGAAAGTAAACAAAAGAATGCAACCAATGAAACTAGGACACAATGCTTCTTTTCACGTCCATTTTAATATGCATACCAATTTCAGAGATGTTAGAATGTGAATAAATAAAACAAAGCATATGTGTGCATCTTTTCTATTATTAGAGCCAGTCATGTGTGTGTGCCCAAAGCAAGCTACCTTTTCAATTTTATGAGCAAGCATTATCAATGACATGAACTATTATTTTGAAAGCATTCTTTTTTTTATTACCATTATTATCATGTGAATCCTGAAAGAACTGAAAACTCAGAGCTTGTGACAGCTGTCTTCATCAGTGGTGGGTGGACATGATCCAACACTCAGCGTTTCACTTACATTACAATTTTATTCAACTTCCATGAGCCCATTTATTTATTTTAAATCCAGTGATTTTTTTTTCTATGAGAATTTCTTTTAAAATAACAGCCACTCTTGGGCGCCTCCCACAAATAGCCATCCTCACACACTAGCTGCTGACTCGGCACAGACAGTTAAACACAGCCTTTCCCAGGGCTGTGCTGGCTTCTCTGGTCCTGCACGAGGGACGCTGAGGTAGTGTGGGTCAGGATGCTGCAGCCCTAGGCCGTGGTTATACAAGCTCATCCATCAGATGCTGTCAGTCTGTGTTTACAGATGCAATGAAGTTTATCTTTTCCAAGAGGAAAACAGAAAAGTGTTGTCTGCCTCCTTTTTCCAGTTTCTAGAAGGAAACTGCTTGGTGCAGAATGCTTACATCCAAGTGGATGATGAGTTAAGAGCCACTGTGATCACTTCCATAAGAAACTGAAAGAGATTTTGGTGGTTTGCTTACTTGTTAACCAGCCTCACTTTGAGCTGTCGGGATGGAGAGGCAGGGATGGAGAACATTCTCCATTCCTTGGTTGATACTTGCAACACTAGTGATAATTTACTGAGTGCTTACTTTGTAGCAAGAACTGGTCTAAGCAAGTCATAAGCCTGAGCCCCTTCTAGCGCATATAATAGGTAAATAATTTTATTAGTGCCTTGTCACAGGTAAGAAAATTTAGTGTTATATGTTGAGTGGTGTCTTCCTAAAGGTAGAATCCTAACCTGTAGTACCTCATAATGTGACAGTTTTGAAGACAGGGTGTTCACAGTGGTAATTCAGTTAAAATGAGGTCATAGAACGGGACCTAAACCAATAAACTGTCATCCTTATACAAGGGTGAAATTGGACACAGAAACAGACATGTAGAGAGAAAGCCGTGGTAACATGAAGACAATCATCTATAGCCAAGCAGAAAGGCCTATAACAGATTTTTTTTTTCTCAGCCCTCAGAAAGAATCAACCTGCCGACATTGTTGGTCTCCAGAACAGTAAGAAAGTAAGTTTCTATTGCTTAAGTCATCTAGTTTGTGGCACTTTGTCACAGCAGCCCAAGCAAGGTGATCTACCAAGGTTATACCATTTGCCAGGCATCACCCAGATAACAGATATGCAGCTCACTCACAGATCTTGGTGTCTGAATCTGGAACTTGGGATCCATTTAACACTCACTATAATGCCTACAGGGTCAAAATAGTCTTTTGTTGCAGGCTTTTTGCTCCATGAAAATGATGAGCCCATGAGTGTTGGGTTGGTGGTTCCCATATAATTTCAGTATCACATAATGTGTGCTTGTCTACCATGTTATATTGTGGTGAAATATTAGTTATACCATTATTCTCCAGGGAAAAGCCAGGACCAAACTGACCTTGTATGAAGGCCTACACTAGAGCCAGAGTTAGCACTGGAAACAGACTTCAGGAATGCTGTCACTCGAGTCCTCTCTGGATCTGATGAGTAGGGTCACTGTGACATTACAACTGGTGTGCTCTGTCTAAAGGCCATCTAAAATCTTATTAAATTATATGCCTGATCATGTCATTCAATGCTCAGAAATTTGGTTGAACATCCAACCTCTGGACATTCAGAATAAATCTATAATCCTTTGTCTACATTCAAGAACTCACAGAGCATTACCCTGGCCTCTGTTTTCAGTCCTCACTAGAACATCCACCTGTTTTCTCCCCAGGTACACACAGGGAAGGTGTGCATACACCCCAGTCCCTGCTGCTGCCTACCCACATCAGTCTGAGATTCGCTGTGTACTCTCTCACATGTATGTTCTAGTTATAAATATTTCCTTGACCTTAAACTTTCTATTTTTCTCTCATTACACATTGACATATTGGCTACTTTACTCACAAAGTCTAATTTAAACCCCACATTCCCCAAAGACATTTATCCCATCTTTGTTATTTCCTCTTTAAGTCCCAGGTCTATTTTCCAGCCTACCTCCTAAGGGAGACAATGACGACACTCTTATCCCTGTGACAGGCTGGTAGAAGGCAAGGCCTTTGTCTTTTCAGCTTTTGTGTCCTCCAGATTTAGCATGCTCTTCATACAGTTGATAGGCAATGAGTTTTCGTTGAAATTAAGAGTCTTCAGGTCGCCCAGCAAAGGCTTTCAAACAAGCTCCAGCAAATCCACCACTCTTCAGAGATGAAAAACAAAGGACAAAAAGCAAAAATAAAAATGTGTGGCTTTTGTTTTCAACAGAGTCAGATCATAAAGCGGAGTAACTCTTTCTCATGTTTTTCCTGGAAGACAAAGTGTGGGCATATGATCACCAAGTGTGCTTTGTGGTTTCAATTTCATTGTCTACCACTTCTAAGGTTGTATTATGTTTCTAGATGTAACTACTTTGAACTCCAGGAGCAATATCACAGAATAGCCTGGTAATAATTCCTTTGCTTTAGGCCAGAACATGGTGGCTCAAACAGAAACAACATTTGATGTCAAATTGGAAGCTGCGTATGGTCAAAGTTTATTGTCTTTCTCTAGATTGCTTTCTTCTTAAGAAATGTGAAAGCATCATGAAAGTAACATGCTTCCCAATTTATAGGCTTCACTGAGCTGACTTTACAATTTCAAACCACTCTTAGCCAGGCACAATGGCACAGATCTATCATCCCAGCTATTCAGGAAGCTCAGACGGGAGGATCTCAAGTTCAAGGCCAGCCTGGGCAATTTACCCAGACCTTGTCTCAAAATAAAATGAAAAATGGTTGGGCATATAGGTCAGTGGCAGAGTGCTTGTCTAGCATGTAAGAGGCCCTGGGTTCAATCCCCAGCACTAAGAAAATATTGATAAATAAATAAAACCACTCTTGATCCTTGTGACTTTTTTTTAAATTGGTGCATATTAATTACACAGAATAGTGCATTTTGTTGCGGCATATTCAAACAGACATATAACATAATTTGATCAATTTCACTCCCTAGTACCTCTGCTTACTTTCTCCCTCCCCTGTCCCTTCATTCCCTGCCTTTACACTAATGGTCTTTCTTCTACATTTGTGACATTTTTCCTCTTACCTTCCATTTATGAAAGAAAACATATAATACTTATCTTTCTGAGTGGTTTATTTGACTTAGCATGATGAGCTCCAGTTCCACTCATTCCCCTGCAAATGACATAATTTCTTTCTTTTTTATGGATAAATAAAACTCCATTGTGTATATATGCCACATTTTCTTTTTTTAAATTCATCTGTTGATAGACACCTAGATTGATTCCATAACTTGGCTATTGTGAATCGTGTCGTGATAGATACAAATATGCAGGTATTAATTAAAGAATTAATTATTTCGGGTAGATACTGAAGAGTGGTATAGCTGGACCACCTGATAGTTCTATTTTTAGTTTTTTGAGGAAACTTCATATATGTAACTTGGTCTTGATAGCAGCAGCTTTATTAGCAGAATAATCCAAAACTTATGTCTTTTTTTCAGGTGAAAAGTTTGTTTTGAACTGGGTAGAATTATTCAACCCTAAGTGGCAGCAGGATGTATTTGTTAAGTGTTTGAAACCTAGAGCCATTTGGGGACAAATCCTGGTTATAGTAACTTACTGGGTTGCAGGGACTCTACATATGACTTAAATTTCTGGACTTCAATTTCATTATCTATAAAATGGGGATAAATGATTGTTTTGTAAGATTTTTTATGATAGATTCATAAGTGAATACATAAGAAGCATGTTATTAGTACCCAGAACCTAGTAATTGTCACAGTTAATGTCAGCTGTTACTATTTCAGTGTGTGCTCTTCTCTGAAGAAAGGGCACAGAACATTGTTGGTTATGTTACGAACTCCATCTCAAACTGGTTTCCCTTTGTTTGCTTTTTCTTTCTTTTCAGAACATGTTGGAAATTATAAGCAAACATGCAAGTGATGTATGTATACTTAGTTTCACATGCAACCTCGTTGTTATTTCCTGGCGTTCTTCCAAGATATCTTACAAGTTATCAATCTCGCCAGCACAGAGTGTGTTTTCTGACCACTTCCCCTTTGCAATTAAGGACTGTGACCACTCGCTTACGCACAGACTCAGACCAGCAGCCTTAACCCCAAAGGAGGTCAGAAACTCCCAGCTTTCCCCGCCGAGGGGGCTAGCTGAGAACCCGATACCATGTGTTTTAAAGCTGTGGCTAAGGCTGAGACCATAGGAACTGGGAACACCCACCAACACCCTGTCCCCCCAGCCCCACTTCCTTGGCTTCAACGCCATCAAGCATGGTTGCAGGACGTTTGTCAATGTTTTCAGTGGATTTCGGTTTCTGGTGTTTATTTTTGAGTTGCTAAAGATTTGGAGAGAAGACAAACAAATAGCCAAACAGACAGGCAAAGAAACAAATGGCAGACACTCCTGGACAGACCAGCACTGTGAACAGAAATGCTCAGGATGATCTGGGGTCATGGTGATCTCCATGAAGGTCCAGAACCCCAGGATTTGGTCAGTTGCTCTACACATAAAACCTGCCCCAGACACAGCAAGGAGGCTTTATTTGCATAGGAAACCGGCCAGTCTGGCTTCAAAGATAGTAGGTCACAGTTGGTGTGATGAGTTTTCCTGTTTACTGAGTACCTTCATGGAAGCATCTAGGTGGGGGCTGAAGGTGGTTGGGTAGAGGCATCTTTCCTTTTTCATTAAATCCAGTTCTGTGCCTCTGTGGTTGCTTACTGCATTGATTCTTCCCAATGGAAAGTTTAGAGAGGCAAGGCAAACTTACAGATATTTCTCTTCTGAAGGTGTGGGAGGACTTAGGAGCAAGGCTGGCTGGGCTGATAACAGAAAGGGCAGACTGCATTGTGAGGCCCACAGGCTTTCCCAGCTGGGCAGGAAAGCATCCCCATCTGACTTCATGGGGATGCCTTCATACTATTTACACATACTCAACCACATGAACTAAAGTCCACGTGGGTAGATGGAAGCTATGTCCATGATGTTTGCCACTGTCTGCCCAACATTCATCATAGTACCAGTTACATATGGAACTCCTACTTCCAATTTGTTGAATGAGAAAATAACATCTATAAGTAGAGTCACTATATATCAATTGGGATGACCTTATTTAAAAATGTAATATGTTGCATTGTCTTCATACATACATCTGTGTTTGCCAGAACAATTATGCTAGTTTTAGTCCTAATTAATACAGCCATTGCATCTATTATCCCTTTTCTATCACTAAAGCAAGGACAGCAACTCTCCAAGACCTGGAGAGAACATACATATGAGGGAGCATGTGCAACCTGTGTGCAATTTCCTGGAACAAGGGACTCCAAAGGCTCTTTCATCCAGTTTGAAGAATCTTGTAGCTTGCAGGCTTCTCTATTCAAGACTGATTGTAATTCCTTGAGAGCTTGGAGTCTTATCTCTCCTTGGAGAGAAGCTTAAAAGTTTAAAGGAACTGAAGTATTGAATCTGGCGAGGAGCAGGTTGAATGGCAAACTTAAAGATTATGAAAGACTATGCTCTTTTGGAGACAGTGTTGGCTGCAAGAGTATAAATTATAGCTTAACATAGGAATCAAGGGCCTTACTATTTTACCTTTCCATCTAGTAATTCTTCTGGGAAGAGAGTCTAAGAATCAAATATGGACATTAGCAAAATATCCATACCCCATAAAGTGCATCACATCATTTTGAGAACCAAAAATTGGAAACAATTTGAATGTCCAGCAATAGTCAAAGGCTAAGTAAATTATGGGGTGCTGCTATTAAAGTGGAAAGCATGACATTTATTTGCAGTTGCTTTGATACCATGGATAGTTTTTGTCCCTAAAGAACAAACCACTGAATTTCTAAGTTGAAAATTAAAAAAAGTGAAGTGTTTAATACTTATCCATTCCTAGAACCCTTATTCTTTCTTCCTTCAACTTTAATTTCAAGGAGTTTTAATGATTAAGTGGTTCTAGAAATAGGATAAGGCTATTTGATGTGTAAATAATTTATGATTTAAAATCGAAAGCTTGGTGATTTATTTTTAGTGTCATCAAACAGCTGTGGATATTAAAATAAACATGATGATAAAAAATAGCACCAAACCTTTATCTATGAAGGTTTTATTTATAAAAGGTAGTTACTGATATACATATGCTGAATTATTTACATTTATTTTCACCAGTGAGTGATTATGAATAATTGCTTTCTTCTTGATGTTTATCTTTTTATAGAGATATGTACTAAGTTTATATTGAATTAAATTTACATTAAGTATAATTTATGTTAAAATTATCAAAGCTAATTAAAATCACAGTGTGATAGAGCTGGGTCAGCTACAAAGAACTTAATTGATGGGAATTGTTTTTTTAAATGCTTGAAGTGAGCTCCTTGGGTCAAATTAATGACACTTTCCTCCCAAGAGCTACGGGAAAAGAAGCTGTGGGGGAATTTTCTCCCTGAAAGGGTTAGTGGACCTGAGGAATGGGAAATTTGGGGCCACTGAATACCCTTTGTGTTCTAAATATCTTAAATTATGGAGTCAGAGCAAGGACATTTTAGGGCTGCAGCAAGAAATGGGTCACCTTATTGCTTGGCCACAGTGTTTTTTCCTGGCAAGTGAAGTGGCTCAACTTCCTGTCCCTGGGCATTTGTAATAATGCCTTCTCTTAATAGCTGAACTGTTTTTCACCATCTCTCCTCACCCAAGTCCCCTCTCAGTGTGCCCATTCCCCGATTAGAGATCTAGTTCTGTCTCAGGTGATTTAGATCTCTGGTAGCTTTCCATGCATGATATAGTACTAGACATCTAAATCATGCTGATGGATTATTTGACAGTTTTAGATAGTCACCTAAGCAAAACGTTTTTGTGCCTTGGTGTTTGTTCTGACCCCTATTCTTAATCCCCAAGGCTCAGTAGTCTCGGAGAGATAGATCCAGCCTAAGGCAGGCATCAGGATAGAGCAGAGGAGTGTTCTGTGGTTGGAAGCAGCCTTTGGGGGTTCTCAAGATATGGTTAACTATAGGAGTAATAATATGGCAATCTAGAATAGAAAAAGGAATCAATCACATACTTGTGGATGAGCAATACAATAAAGGCAACTTTTGAATAAAATTAAAGGCAATTTATCATTCAGTTCACGAATACTCTTTTAAAAAAATTTTTGTTGTAGTTGTAAATGGACAAAATGCCTTTATTTGTTTATTTTTATGTGATGCTGAGGATCGAACCCAGTGCCTCACACATGCTAGGCAAGTGCTCTGCCACTGAGCTACAGCCCTAACCCTCATTAATAGTTTTTTCAAAGACCTGACAAGAACAACTAGGGGAGGAGAAGTTTATGTGAAGGCTTGTGCTTTCAGAGAACTCAGTCCATAGATGGCCGGCCCCTTTCTTTGGGTCCTGAGGTGAGTTAGAACATCATGGGGGAGGTGTGTGGTGGTGGAAAGCAGCTAAGAACATTTCACCAGGAAACAGAGAAAGAGAGAGAGGGTTCTCACCACGGATAACATGTAAACCTGAAAGTCACGCCCCAGTCACCCACCTCCTCGTGCCACACCCCACTTACCTACACTTTTCACTCAATTAATCCATTGAAGTGGATTAATGCATTGGTTAGATTAAGGTTCTCAAAATCCTATCACTTCATCTCTAAACTTTCCTATGTTGTCTCACACATGAGCTTTTGGGAGATACCTTGTATCCAAACCATAATAGGGGTGGTACACAGAAGAAAGTATTTTATAGAGTAGATATTTTATTCCCATAGACCAAGTAATTCTTGGACCAGAAGCATAATTTTTTCATAGCTACCTGCATTTTCCTGGAGCCAAGCTTGGAAGAATTGTCCAGGGCTCTGGGAACCACTCAGGGCTCCTCTGGCTTCCCTGGAGGAAAGTTGGATCCTGGGGTTCTAAAGACTAGTTTATTCTGGACAATAGGAGAGGAAGAGGCAAAGAGAGAGAGTATCAACTTAATTTTTACATTTTGAATGAAATTGTCCATGGAGGAAAAATAGTACCAATCTGGGGGCAGGGAGTGCCCTGGGGTTTCTTCTAGCTCTGTGCTCAAGATAAGGAAGAAGGATGCCAGGCAAAGGGATCCTCTCTCCATTGAGTACCACAGATCAGGTGCCTTAAACAACAGAAATTTATCTTCCCACAATGGAGACTAGAAGTCCGAGATCAAGTTGTCATCAGGGCCCAGGGGAGAACCTGTTCCATGTTTTTTTCCATGCCTTGTACATGGCTGTCTCCCTATGTCATCTTCCTGTCTTTATAGTCTCTTCCCTCTGTATGTGTTTGTTTCTATATTTCTTCTTATAAGTACTGTCAAGGTCAGATTAGGGTCCATCTAATGAACTCAATTTAAATTAATCTCCTCTATTAATACCCTTCTTACAAATACAGTCACATTCTGAGGTATTTGGGGTTAGAAATTCAGCATACGAGGTGTGGGACAACACAATGAAGTACTGAATTTCAGCCTGCAACAAAACCTGTTTAATTATTTCTGACTATGGTAAACTCTGGCAAAGGAAGATTCCATAAGCTTTAGTATTGATAGGTCTGGGCTCCTCACCTTTTTCACCAGTGGAGGAAGTGGTAGAGAAACTCAGCCAGCAAAATTGACATGCAACAAAACAGTGAAAAGCAGGTCTTCTGTTTAGCAGAGGGTACTGAATGAACAACCTACTCATCCCAGCCTAGATGGGACCTGCTTTCCCAAATGAAGCTGTGAAAGAGAAAGCAAAGTCCTAAGGTGAAGCCAAACAGTCTGAAATTATGAAGATGGGCAGTTTGACTGTGTGGTTGAGCCCATTAATTATAGTGTGTCCTGATCATGTTTATTTGTCTAAACTCTTCTTGGTGTTGCAAAACAACCCCCCTTAGACATAAAACACCAAAATGCAAGAGCTCACGGAGCTGTTGTCTTCCTCCCATCCTCTGTGGCTGCAGGTCTGTGGTGGGGAGGCTCGTCCAGACTGACAGGAAGATCTGAATACAGGGAGACATACTGTGTCACACTGGGGTAGGTGCCTGCAAGATGTGAGTTCAACTGGGTCACATGGAAAGACACCTCCAAGAACAGTTATGGGGTGTATGAATGGAGAGGTCCCCAAGATCATCTGCCACCTCCTCTATCATCTGTCAAAAGTTTTGCAGGTTAAACTGATGAATTGGGAGATAGGGGGATGATGGGAAAGAAAGGGAAAGACTCTCAACTCATTTCCTAAATGACTTTTTCCCTACCCCAGACTGTGGTAAAGTAGAGCGGGGACCAGCTGGCTAGCTTTGTTTGTTTAAGTTGTTGACTAATCTCTGAGTTCATGTGCTGAGTTGGTTCATGAAGTTCTTGAACTTTTATTATCCTTGTACTTCTGGCACAGTGAAAATGAAATAAGAGACTGGTATTATGTTTAAAAGAAGCCTATGGTATACCTTTGGAGAAAGAAGTTCAGGGGATTAAAGAAAAATGTATACAATATTCATTGAAGGCTACTCAGTGCCAGCCTCTGTAATAGGCTCTAAGAAAAAATGAAATTTAATTTCCTCTGAGTTCTAATTTCCTCTTAGACTATCTCCAGAATGGTTGAATCATTGATCTTCAGTGTATCTGAAATGTAATACTTTTAATGCAAGATATTAATCAGCAGATGTTAATCAGAGATTTTAAAAAGCCAGTATAGATCTGTCCTCTCCAATGTGGAAACTTCAGGCCATGACTGGTGAGGAACTGGGGAAATTTAGCACTTTGGTTTTACTTGTCAAATGCCCAGTATCCTCAGGCATATGTATCTAAAGGCTTTCATATTTAGCAGCACAGATATAGAGCACCTTGTCATTGCAGAATGTTCTACTGGATACAGATAATGAACAGCCAGACTGATAGGAAGATCTGAATAGGACCTCTTTTTAATTTTTTAAAAATTTTTTGTTGTTGATGGACCTTTATTTTACTCCTTTATTTGTATGTGGTGCTGAGAATTGAACCCAGTGCCTCACACACACAAGGCAAGTGCTCTACCACTGAGTCACAACCCCAGCTCCTGAATAGGACCTCTTAAGAATATTTTTCATACCACTATGGTAGCAAACACCTATAATCACAGCTAGTCTGAAGGCTGAGGCAGGTGGATCATGTTCAAGATCAGCCTGGGCAATTTAGCAAGACCCAGACTCAAAATAAAAAATAAAAAGTACTACAGATGTAACTCAGTGGTAGAGCACCTTGGGTTGAATCCCTGAATTTTTTTTTTTTTCCATTTTAAAACGTTTTTCAAACTTCAGTCAATGACACCTCTGAAGGGCAATTAAGATGGGCAGTTTGTTTGTCAGGACTGGATACAACCTCACAGATTACCCAGATTAACTGCTCATCTGACGACTAACCCACTCTACACCATTTCCATGCAGCCTCTGTCCATGATGGGTTTTACAATTCCAACAATAGACATTGCCTTTCAAGGCAGTTTGGTTTTTATCAGGGAACCCCTTATAGTCCCAAAATGGTTGAAATAATTCAGTACAGAGTTCTGAGAAATGCTCATTTTTTAAAAATATGAAGGAATTCCATAGTCTTACAAATAGATGAGTCATACAATTTCCATCAAAATCACATATAAAAAAGAGTAAATGTCAAATGTGAATGCAAATGTCAAAAATAAAGTGAGGTTTTGCGGTCGTCTGCCCACTTGTCCTGAGGTTTCCTCTCATATGCTGATAAGAATGAAAAAAAAAGTTCTGATATGCTAACATAGCTGAACAGTTGGCTGATTATTAATATTGATCTATGTCTTTCTCAAAGATTTTACAATTTTTATTTCAAAAATAATTTATAATTGAAAAATGGATTTTCCAAAAACAAAAAAATTAAACTTAAATTTGTGTCTTGAGGGTTCTGTTCAGTCATGATATAAACGTCCTTATAGACTGTCTGTGCTAGAGAAAGTAAGTGTACTGATGTATTCCAACGTTTTCTCAAGGTCTGGCACTGTCAGTTTTATGCACTAGATCTCAGCATTATCCAACTGTGACATACTGGCTTGTGACCCAGTCGCCATACTCTGTTTTCCTTACTTCCCTTGATAACTTTCCTGGCTCCTCCTCTGTTTCCCCCTACCATTTCGAACTGCCATTGGTACATAACCTTTACTTCTGGGAGGACCATCTCATGGCTTCAACTGTTCTCTCTTCATACACACTGGTTTTATTTTCAAAGACAAGAAGCTGAATGACTCTTCTACTTAGACTTGTAATTACTCTCACTAAGTAAAGTGCATAGCCTTTGTGATAGCGTCTTTCCTCAGTGTCATCAGTACTGACTGATTTTAGCACAGGGGTGCACACTAGTTGTCCCAGCTATTTGAGAGGCTGAGGTGGGAGGATTCCTTGAGCCTAGGAGTTTAAGGCCAGCCTGGGAAATAGGGAGACTTCACCTCCTTTAAAAAAAAATCTGACTAAGGAGTTCATATATATTAACTTATATTAAACTCATAACAACCTCATGAGTTTCATCCCACCACTGAAACACACTGGCTGCATGAAAGAAAACATTTACATAGAGTCCACCCAGCCAACAGAGTCCAACATAGCCTGGATTTGATCACAGAACATGTGGCCTCAGTGTCCCCATTTTTAACCTCTTTGTTTTAGGGCAGATTTCCAAATTTTTCATTCTGTAGTAGAGCTTGAATATTCACATGTTTAAAACAATCCTTTTTTTTTTCTATTCTCTCTTTTGCACAGGGTCCTCCAGTACAGCCTGTGTGCTGTTTCATGAAAGGCAGTTATAATTGCAGAAAGAATATAGGATCTGTAGTCAGCACTGAGGGCCTCTCCTCAGACAACCAATGCAACCTATATGAACAAAGTTCCATTAGAATATCTCAATTTTGGTCTTTTCTTCTACCTTTCCCAGAAGGCTAACAGTGCCTTGTTTGCATGTGTGTACCTGATACCTGTTTGTTGTGATAATATCTACCACACTGGTTATTTCTAAAATGTGCTTACTCAGAAATATCTCATGAGTATTTTGACATATGCATTGCAGCTTCAGTATTTTAAGATTCAGAAGGATCCACTTCATTCAACAACATTGATTTAAGTACCTACTATGTGTCCGAAATTTGCTAAGCATTGAAGGTACAAATAGTGAATAATATAGATTCCATATCTTAATGACTCTTATCCAAGTCTGCTGGGGAAGATGACTAGATAAATAAAGTCACTGTTAGGAAGAAAGTGATAGGGTCAAGGTGAGGAAAGGTCAAAGAGAGAGGGCTCTTGGGAAACTCTAGGGATTTGGGGAAAGCCAAAAGGAGGTAGAACCTGGGCAAAGACCAGGTTGAACAGGAGGTGATTCAATCAACAGAAGCAGGAGACTTCACAGGATTCTCACACCTGCAAATGTGAGGTGGAGCTCATCCAGGCTGCTCTATTCCTGGGTTCTCATACAGGGACTGGCAGCAACCCGTGGGCCATCTTTGATTCCTTGTTTGTTCCCCACCTTCCCATTGCCAGTCTGTCACCAAACCCAATGGGATTCTGCACCAGAGTGACTCTGAGATCCATCACAGCTCTCTACCCCTTTTGCCCACCATGTGTTCCATGCCAGATTTGACAGTGACCTATAACTGACTCTCCACTCCAGGCTTGCTCTGTCCATCTTTTACCCTCCCCTGATCCATTCTCCACACTGCAGCCTAAGCATGTTCTAAGTTGCAAACCAAAACATGCTGTTTCCCTGAGGGGAAAGGGTACTTTCAATGACTCTCCATTGCTCTTTGAATAAAATGCAAATTTTTATCATAAGAGACAAAGACTTTATATGACTTGATCCCTGCTTATTTTTCTGGTCATGTCTTCTCCTCTTCCTTCCTCACCCTCATTTGAGTTATACTAAATTTTCAGTTCCTTGAATACACCCTGTTTTGTTCCTTGGCCTTGATATGTGTGTTTTCCCACTTTGCTTGGATAACTATTACTCATCCCACAAGTCTCATTTTAAATATGGCTTCCTCCAAGAAGTCTCTTCTGGACTCCCGAGTCTTTAGGTCTAGGTTAAGAATTTTTTCTCTCATGTGCTCCCAAGACACATCTCACTGATTATACTGTATGGTAAGTGGCTGTTTGCTTGTGTAACAGCATGTTAAAGTGGGAACCAAAGACTAGGTGGTAAAAGCTTCCATATTTCAGAGAAAGATGCTTGCACAGAAGGAAGCTAGAAGTGAAGTTAAAGATGTACATGATTGAACTTGAAGTAATCAGGAAATAACTTGAGAGGGGCTTTAAGGTAAGTAGTTGGAAGTT
Organism: Marmota marmota marmota; assembly: GCF_001458135.2. NCBI lineage: Eukaryota > Metazoa > Chordata > Mammalia > Rodentia > Sciuridae > Marmota > Marmota marmota. The sequence continues at coordinate 43,847,063 of NW_025999932.1, read as the reverse complement.
GGAATTTGTTGTGAAGTTCAAGGTGACAGAGTGGAATTCGTTCCATGTCTAAGAAGTCTAAAAGTACTTGGTTGTGGCTGGAGCTGCCTGTTTGGTGGCAGAGCTAAGATGAAGCTTCACATAATGAAAACAAACTATGTTTTCATTGACAACAGGGCTGAAATGTGTACCAGGGACATGATGTGGGCAGCCAGGGAGGGGACAGTCTGAGGGACTGGATCCAAGAAGGCTTCCTGTGAGGCAGGCTGTGTCCAGAAAGAAAAAAAATGAGTTGTACTAATAGTTTCAGAAATTGAGGAGTAGGGAAGGAATTGTAGGAGTTGGCCAGGGAAAGGGAGCTTTAGCCAGATGTTTCTAGAGGGAAAAGCTTCAAGGAAAGCATGAAAGTGCCCTTTTAAAGAGTTAACTCTGAACACTTCAAAGCCCAGGGAGCCTTGGGTCAGATTATAACTTTATCAGTCAAGTAAAACCCCATTTGTATGAAGACTTGGATTAGGTATCAACATACTTTATATACAAAAGAGATGTAAAAATTGTGGTATATTTGTGTATTAAGAATTGTAATACAAAAAAACCAACAACAAAGTACATGTATAAAGGCATAAATTGGTGTGAACATACTTTTTATATTCAGAGATATGAAAAATTGTGCCCTATATGTGTAATAAGAATTGTAATGCTTTCCACTGCTGTCATGTGGAAAAAAAAGAATCTTGCACACAGAAAACATAATAAATGTTGGCTGTGCGAATAAAAAATAAATAAATTAATTAAATTAAATTAAAAAAATAAAACCCCATTTGTTCTTTGTTATTCCTTACCCCAACCTGTCCAAAGCAGCCCCTCTCACCATCAAAACTTTTCTAGACTGATAATTCTGAACTGTGGCAGAGAAGAACTTTTAACTTTAAATGGAATAATGTTTTTATTATTAAACCGATCCCTTCTTTGAATTATTGAACTGAATGTGTTTTCAAGATTAAAAGTGTTCAGAGCATTTCTTAAGTGTGAAAACAAAAATTATGAGACCTGCTTGAGATTTCCAGCCAAAGAAACAGAAAAAATAAAGACTGTTGAGTCGTTCTAAGGTCTTTGGATTTTGGCAGTTTGATTAATGTGCACCTAAGTGGGATCAGTGTTTGGGAATTTCTGACCTTTCAATCTATGAGTTCAAGTTTGGAAAATGCTCACTGTAATTACTCAGATGTTGTTTCTTTTCTATCTTTTCCTTTCCTTCTGGAACTCCCAATTACACATACATTAGACCACTTGATAATGTTCCACGTATTTCTCATGTTCTATTCTGATTTATTTTCTAATTATTCTTCCTTTATTTGCTTCAATTTTGAAGTTTGAATTTCCTTTGAATTCGCTGATTTTTATTTTATGAGACCCAGTCTGCTATTAAGTTTATCTACTGAATTCTTAATTTCAGATACAATAGTCCTTTTACCCATTGTGTTGCTTTCCACAATTTCAGTTACCTGCAGTCAGACATGGTCTAAAAATGTTAAGTGGAAAATTTCAGAAATAAACAATCCATAATTTGAAAATTACACTCTTCTGAGTATCATAACAAAATCTTGAGTTGCCAAGAGGTGAACCATTCCTTTGTTCAGCATATCCATGCTGTATATGCTACCCACCCACTAGTCACTTAGTAATCATTTTTGTCATGAGATTGACTATCACAGTATCACAGTGATCACATGGTATCCAGTTACACTTATGTTGTAGCCTAATAGTATGTTTCAGTGCCTACATCATTCATCTCACTTTATTTCATCACATAGATACCTCGTTTCAAAGATATAATACTTTATACAACTTTATTTTGGGGCAAAGTTTGAGATAATATTAACTAATTAAAAACCTATCAAAGTTCCTTCCTAGAAAATTAGATGTAAAAATTACTATAAATATTTCTAGCATTGTGCATAAAAGAGATAGACAGCTATTGTCAGGTGCATTTCTTTCAAATACTACAAGGATATTTGTTTCTTCCTCTATTTCCCATCAAATTTTTCCTGATGTTCAGTAATTTATCATTAGAAATGCACACCTTTAGGAGTAAGTTAGTATATTTTCAGAGACTTACCAACACAACACTTTACTTTAATTGTTCACTGACCAAGTCAATGTTAATTTGTTATAGTTTAGTAGTTAATTTGTGAACTTCAGGGAATGTGATGAGGACAGGTTGCTTGTAAAAAGGGTAATAGGCATGCTGGGTTAGATTTTTATGGAAGCCAGATTTAGGTGAGAGATTTCATTGAGTCTACAGAGAACAAAATCAACCTTGACCTGAAATCAGAAGAGGTAGAAACACAGAGGAGAAAAAGTGATCACAGTAAAAAAGACAAAGCACACCAGCTGGGGGGGGGGGGGTTACTTGGGTTGACCCCATCTCCAGGGCAAGATATTTTTATGTACTTATTATTCATTCCAGTAATTCACATTTAAAAAATTGTCACTAGTATGAAGGGATGCATAAGTATTTTATGATGATCATGCTTATAAATTAGTTAATTGGTTTCAGATTTGGCAAGTACAATCTGCCTTGAGAATCCAGGGATATTCAAGTCCCTCATACAAAATGATATGGTATTTGCATATAACCTATGCTCATACTCCTGTATATTTTAAATCATCTCTAGATTTCTTATAATACTGAATACAATGCCTACAAATCACTTTATTTGCATAGTATTTGGTGTGTAGTAATTTAACCTTTTCTTTTTGGAACATTCTGCAATTTTTTTTTCCTAAATGTTTCCATCCATATTTGGTTGACTGCACAGAGGCAAAACCCCTACAGAGGGATGACTGTATATTACACAGAGTCCTGGCAGGAAGTAAGTGACAAATCCAAAGTGAAGAGACTTTGAAGAGTTGTGGTCAGGGTTGGACAAATTAATAAGAAATGATGAAAAACCTTGGGACTAGAAAAAGTAGTATGCTTTCTTACACCGTAGAAGGCTGACTAATGCCCTCCCAAGGATGTCTGTGCTCTAAACACCAGAACATGTGAATCTGTTACCCTATATGGCAAAAGGAACTTTGCATATGTGATAAAGGTAAGGATCTTAGGGGGAAAAGATAATCATGGATTATCATTTTTTTAAAAAATATTTTTCAGTTGTTGATAGATCTTTATTTTATTTATTTATATGTGGTGCTGAGAATCAAACCCAGTGCCTCACATGCGCCAGGCCAGTGCACTACCGCTGAGCCACAGCCCCAGCCCACATCATGGATTATCTTAATAAGTCCTATGCCATCACAAGTCTTCTATTGAGAGGAGATAGTAGAGTAAGAGAGAGATGTCTGGACAGAAACAGAGGTCAGAGATTGGAGCGATAAGCTTTGAAGATGAAGGAGCTGCAAGCAAAGGAATATAGGTGGTTTCTAGAACCTGGAAAAGGGAGCAGAAACTCCCCTCGGGACTCCAAAACAACAACAACAACAGCCCCAAAGAGCAGCCCTGCAGACACTAGTAGACTTCTAACCTCCAAAACTATAAGATAATATATTTGTTTTCTTTTAATTCACTAAATTTGTGATAATTTATTACAGCACCAACAAGAAGCTAATAGATACTCCTTGGTGCAAAGGGATAAGGAGAGAGGAAGGTGTTACCAGAGCCTAGACAAAGCTTTATCTGTAGAGGAGGAAAAGCCAGATGTAGCCATGACTAAAATCTCAATGAGGCTAGGATCTGGGATGGGAGAGAATCAGGACATTGGTTTCTCTCTTCTTCTGCCTTTATCAATAGATCACTACCCATGCCTCCCACTGGAGCTTGCTCGGTCACAGATCAGGAGAGCTCAGGCAATGAAGGTCAGCCTTCTAGGCACAGAGAAGAACAGAGGGCAGAGCATAAGTCAGTGAGGAGAGAGGAACTGAGGAATGGAGAATAAAGAGAAAAGCAAGGTTCTTGAAATATGCCATCCGTGTCATTATAGTAATCCTTATTAGGACATCATATGGGAAAATTTGTATCATAATATATTTCTACCCATTTATTAGAGTTTGGGATATCATTGTATTTATTTTTTTTCTTTTTCTTCTTTAACCAGAAATTACTACTGTAGTATCAACAAAATAAAGAAAAATAGATATACACAGAAGTCATAATTTTGAATGGTGTGATCACATAATTGTTTCTAGAGTAACAAACACATCCCACAATCTGTTTTTGGGAGGCCTCCAACAACTTTTAGTTGTCACAGAATTCTAAGCCTGGGTATCACTCTCATAAAATGTAATATGTAACCAAAAAGTTAGATAATATGATTTAAATATTATGTTGTAAATATTAAATTTGAAGATACTGAATCTAAATTGAAAGTATCTCCTTTTCCATAAAGATGTGAATAGTAATGGTAAATGTATTATGGAAATATTGACAACGTGAATTTTCAGAATCAGAAGTTGGAAAAACATTGCCAGGTGCTGTGGCATCTGCAATCCCAGTGGCTCAAGAGGCTGAGGCAGGAGGATCACAAGTTCTAAGTCAGACTCAGCAACTCAGTGAGGTCCTAAGGAATTTAATGAGACCCTGCCTAAAAAATTAAAAATTAAAAAGGGCTGGTGATGTGGCCTATTGGTTAAGTGCCCCTGGGTTTAATACCTGGTACCAAAAGTTAAAGGACTATTATCTTTTCAATGAAGATAAGACTCAGAAACCAAGTTTATCCTGTACATATTCAGAGGAAAGTAAAGTGGCAAGATATGGGAAGCTGAATCTGGATTTCTAGTAGGATATAATGATAGGAAAATCCTTGTAATCCAGCCCAAAACTTCACCTCTGAAGAAGAAAAGTTGCTCTTAAATCAACTGAATGGGTAGAAATATAGAAAGGGAAGATTTGTAAAGTAATGACCAAATAGTTATGGAGAATTTTGTTTAAATTGTCTATTAGGAGAATATCATGAATGATGGACTTTTTATATCACTAGATTAAGACTACAAAACATTTATTTACTCTTTTCTGTAAAGAAAGAATGATGGTTAATTTTATGTGTCAAGAGGGCTGGGCTGGGGATACCCAGTATCCGACTAAACATTTTTTTCTGGGTATGTCTGTGAGGGTATTTCTAGAAGAGAGAAGTCTTTGAATTGGGGGAACAGAGAAAAGCAGAACCTCCCCAATGTGAGTAGACCTCATCCAACCGATTGAGGGTCTGGATATACCCTAAAGGTTGAGGAAGGGAAATTCATTCTCTGCTTGACTGTTTGAGCTGGGACATCTGTCTTCTCCTGTCCTTGGTGCACCTAGTTCTCAGGCCTTCAGATAGGAATCTGTACACCTCTGTGGCTCTTAGACCTTCAAACTATATACCAGTGGCTCTCGTAGGTCTCCAACTTGTAGACAGCAGATCATGGAATTTGTTAGCCTCCATAATCATGTGAGCCAAAGACTTATAATCTCTCTTTCTCTCTGTCTCCATGTATATTCGTGTTTGTATAAAATATTTGTTTACTCTTTATTGCAAAAATAGCATGTGTGTTCATTCAAATGATGCAAGGTAAAGATGGAATATCAAAGACTTATAAAACTGAGGAAACCTGTGGAAGTGGTGAGATGAATGGATTGTATAGAAGTAAGTCGACATTTGAAATTATAAAGTGTGATCTTTCATGAATGACTTCATCCTGTTAGCATTACCAAAACTTTCTGTGCTTTTGTCTTGATTTATGGTGTCATAATCCAACTAGCTACCCAAATCAAAAGTCTGAGTGTTAACTCTCCCACCTGCTACCTTTCTTGCCCACCCATCAAATTCTACCTATTTAAAAAAATTATAAACGCTAATATTATCAACTCTCTGCTAGGCACTATTCAAAGCACTTTATCTAAATCAACTATTAGTTCTTACTATAACCCTATGATGTGGATAATGCTGTCCCCATCTCTGTTATATTAGTGAGGGCTCAGAGAGTAAACTGTCCCTGATTGGATAGATAAGGATAGTGGAACTGCATTTCAAGCCTAAACAGACTGGGTTTAGTTGTTAGGTTTAACATTGCATTTGACTGTCTTTCCTCAGGCTGTGGGCCACTTAATAGGGTCCTTCCCTCTGTGTCTCAATTAATATCATCCCTTAGTAGAGGCCTACTCCTATGTCTAGCAGGACTACCTGCCTTCAGGCAATCACCTCTCAAATCCAACCTCAACTCAGCCCCCAGAATGATATATTTAAATTATCTATCCAATATAACTTTCATACTTAAAACTCAACAGAAGTTTCTTATTTCAACTTATCTTTAGTTTCGGTGTTGCTGGAAATATTATGCTTGTTTATTTTGGTCACAGAAACTTTTCTTCATATGAAAGCTTAATAAGTAGCACAACATATAAAAGATGGAATTTGGCTGGCTCAGATTGAATCAGGGGTATAAATAGCAACCTTATTCTTGTGATAGTCCCATGGTTGAAGAAGGAATGGACTCTGATGAATTCCTTAGTGGAGAGCTGAAAGCAGTGTAAGTGGTATATGAGAAAGTTAGGCCACTAGTCCTGGCATCAGCTAGACAAGTGGGAAGTCATACTGGAGGCCTAAGGGGATGATTGACACAACAGATTGCTAAAGAAAGTGGTGCTGCCCCAGCAGAGGCCCATTGCTTGGTGTTTCTTAACTCAAATGTCTTCCTTTCCCCTTTACCTGTTTCCTTTCTGAAAAATAGAAATTTCCTTCTTGCTTCAGATAACCTAGATTTTAATGACTCCAAGAACTTTTTTGACTGTGTATTTACCATATGTACTAAAACTAGCCTGTACTATGCACAGCTTTTTATTAAACTATGTCTCCATCTAATAGATCAATGGTTTTCCAAGTGTGGTCCTTACACCCTTAGGATCCTTGAGACCCATTCAGAGATCCCAAGATCAAAGCTATCTTTATAATATCAAGATCATGATTAGTTTTATTTTTAAAACTATGTAGAGATTTGTACTGATGATAAAACACTGCAGTCATATCACAAATCAAACATAGCCGACATGAAAACTATCTTTATAGTCACTGTGTTCATAACTGGTACATACTTCATGCTTCAAATTAAAAGGCCAGTTTCACCTAAGGATGTCCTTGGTGGAGCAGGGAAAATTATTTTTGTTATACTTTGACATTCAAATACACATTTAAACAATATTCTATGGGGCACAATAGGAAGTATGCATTAAAGCACTTTTGCCACATGATTGTGATGGTGTCATGAAGAAGCCCTTGCGATTGAGTTGCAAACTGAAAAAAAAAAGACAGATAAACTATGCTTTTTAGGTTTGGGTACTCGGAAGACACTATCAGGAAAATGAACATAATGAGGCTTTCAACTTAAGAAAGACAACTGACAGTATTGGTTGCCGGTAATACAATTCTAGCTTTCAAGGAAAAATAAGAACTTTTGGAAATTTTTGCCTCTTGTGAACTTGGCTTCCCTATACTGAAAATTTTCTGATGAAGTCAGTGATGATATAAGTGGACTCAGGTATTTGATTGTGTTTAATGTAACATATCAGCATTTAGAAGATCTGTGGAACTCAGTGAATCAATATTTTCTGAGTGACCAATGCCTAAAGTTCAAAATCATCCCTGGATAAAAGATTAAATCAAAGAGGCAAGAGAAAACAAAGGATACTGTTATCACAGAGTAGGAAAATATCACTAATGATTTTAGATTTTATGGTGCAACTAATAGTTATTAAATGATACTGTTGAGTTTTGATGTAGTAGAAAAGACAATAATTATTCCTTTCTTTTCTAACTATATATATATTATGTGAGGCTATATTTTCATCATATACTTCAAGAAAAACAATGAATCACAATAGATTGAGTATAGAAGTAGATGGCTGAACAGTGTCCCCTTATTAAAGGGGTTTGCAAAACAGACAATGTGATCTTTTCACTAATGCATTTTTGTTTTTCAAAATATAACTATTTTTCATAAAATATATTACACATTATGTCAAATAAAAATAATTCTGTTTGAATTCCTAAAATGGAAAATATGGATAGATACAACCATATTTTAAAAGCTTTTAGGGGTTGCCACTTTTTGAACATTTTAATATAAGACTAAAAAGTTTGAGAACTGCTGCAATACGTAATTACATAAAATCTGAAAGTCACTCAAGTTCATGTTTTCTTAAGTTTTATAGCCTGGCATTAAAATTCTACAAAACTGGCATAAAATATATGTATTCATTTCTCCTTATTATCTAGGCAAGGGCATATTATACCTGTAAGTTTGCTATATGCTTTCCTCCTTAAGTTAGGCTATTATTATATTTGGACAGTGATATTATATATTGGCACTCAAACTTTGTCTTTTTCCCAGTCCAGCCATCTTATTGGAATGCTAGGAAATTTTGTAAAATTTTAACTTGTTCATTCATTTTACCAAAACTCACAAAGCACTGGTTAATGCAGTAGTAGTACAAAGATAATGACTGCCTGTGTTAGGTATCTATTACTGTGACAAAATTCCTGAGGTAAATCAATCTAAAGGAGGAAAAGTTTATTTTGGCCCATGGTTTCAGTCCATGGTTGGTTGGTTCCATTGCTTTGGTGCCTGTGGTGAGGCAGAACATCATAGTAGACCCACATAGTGGAGTAAATCTGCTCGTGGGAGCTAGGAAGTGAAAAAAGAAAAAGAGAAGAGAATGGTGTCCAGATATTCCTTTCACAGGCTTATCCTTCCCCATGACCTACCTTCCTCTCACCAGGTTCCACCTCCTAAAGTTCTACCACATCCCCAGTAGCGCCACACACTGGGCACAAAGTGTTAAACACATGAGCCTTCAGAAAACATGTAAGCTCTGTCTCAAAGAGACAGAGTAGGTGTCTAGTAGGTGAGACAGATAAATAAATTAAAGAAGATAAAATAAAGCTTCAGAGATATGATAAACATATGTACATAGTGTAGTAAAGAATCATAGAAAAGTGATACTCAACCTAGGAAAAAGGGTATCAAGAAAAGCTTCTTAAAAGATAAAAGGCCTAACCGAATGTAATACTTTATTCTAATACTTTAGAATGGATTTCAAATGCTTTTCTCCAATTTTTCAGTCTTCACCATTCTCCATGTCCCTTGCCTCTCCTTTTCTGTATGCCTCCTGACCACTGATAATTATACTGATACTTAGACCATTTGTGTTGTACTGTCCATTCATGTCCAACAGGTCTCTGTCATTTAGGTTCTTCTTTTTTATCCAAATCATGTTCCTTAAACCCTTGATGTGTGAAGAAAAAGTATTAAAAGATTTTTAGAATTCTGAACACTAAATCCTTTTTCAAAAAAAATTATAATATACATTTGGACATTAATGCCACTGATAAGGTTTCTGTGGGAATGAGGACCTTTGGGAATTGGAATAGAGGCCATTGGTGTTATATTCTGGCAGAGAACCTGGATAGATTTTACGCATGTCTTGAGACTCGGTGTGAGGCTGAATTTAAAAGTGTTAGGGAACAGACAGATGAGGATAGTGAGAACACAAGGTTAGGAGAATAATTCTATAAAATGGGGCCACTGTGCTGACTCTCACATGCTTTCTTTTCCAAGAAGTGATTTACCTACAGCCCTGCCTCTGAGAACAGGATATGTCATATTCCTCAGCAAACTACCTGCAGGAGAAATGTAGGCCCAAAATAATGCTGACAAGAGAGAAACCCAAGTTACTCTGAAGGAGACTTTTGTGACCAGATCCTGAAACTCTGGAAGATAAGGATAGTTCCTCCTAACCATAAAATCTATAAGAATGTACAGTTAAGAATCCAACTAGAACTAGTTAGCCTGGGCCAATGTGATCTAGAGTTGCTGTGAGTGTGGGAACTTGAAAGTCTGATGTTACCTTGCTGTCAGTAAAAAGCCATGAGGTGGACCTGGGTGGGTCTCTAGAAACTTCTCTGGGAGCCCCCCCCCCCCAATAAGACTGGAGTACAGGAGAGGCACATTGTCTCTCCTCTCTGACAGACACACTCTCTCTGTCTTGAAAGTATCTCTTTCTCCTTTCCTGTTACTCTGAGCAACATGTCTGAAATCTTCCTGACTTGATCCCAAGAATTGGGGCTTGAAGAAGGGGTCTTCATGCTGCCTCAGTTTCTCAGAAGGCCCCAGCTTGGTAAGAGATGGACTAATTAATCTGGCAAAGAAAATTTCCAGGCAGTATGGCATTCAGTCAGTGACATGGCTGGCAGCTTTTAGCCAGGTTTTCTTTGATAAACAGGAATAGAAATAGAGCAAAAGGATTTTAAAAAGCTGCAGTTTGGCCAGAAAAGTACATGTAAATCTGGGGCTAAGGAAATTGTGCTCTTCGAAGAGATTATAGTCCCTAAAGAGATGTTAAGCACTTTGCATAGAGTCAACGAGAAAGGTGGTGTGAGGGCATCTCAGGAATTTGGAAGATCATTGCAAGGTCCAAGATATAGAAGGGACAATTTTTTGAGAAGAGATCATGGGGCACCTTGCTTGCATATGGGGGCCTAAAAAGTTGTTTCACTATGCTCAGTCATGCAGGCACTCAGAGACCTCAGCAGCTATGATCACAGGGAGCCCAGATATTGCACAACTCAGATATGGCAGCAAGCCTTAGTGTCATCTGTGTGGTGCTGGTTCTGCAGGACTTCAGGATGCTTGAGTTAAGGGGATGGAGGCTTCCACTGAGATTTCAAAGGAGGGTCTGGGAAGCCATGCAAAGTGCAGCAGGGTTGAAATCCTTGCCGGTTGCTCCTGAGAGGGTGATAAATGAAGCCATGAAGGTGAAGCCAAAGCTGGAAAGGAGATCCCAAGAATTAAGAGATGCCAGTAATATGAATGGTCTACTGAGAAAATTTGTTGGTTGCAGAGAGAAACAGGTGAAAAGAGAGGACCTATGAGCTACAAATAGCAAGGCCAAAGAGTTGGGCCTGCCCAAGCCCTTTGGAGAGCACATTGCACAGTCATGTGTCATAGATATTGTACACAGAATTACAGGACCTATTTGCCTGTCTGGGTTTTGGTCTTGCTTTGGCATCACCTCTTCTTCCTATGCCTCTAATCCTTGAAATAGGAATGTTTACATTGTACCACTTTATATTGAATATATGTCATTTGCTTTTGATTTTTACAGGGGTTCACAGCTGAGTGTTTGCCTTGAGTCTCAGTAAAGACTTTGGACTTAGACTTTTGGGTAATGCTGAAGTTGTTAAAAATACAGAACTCTTAGGGATGGACTAAATGCATTTTGCTTTGTGAGATGGAGAAGAACTTTTGGGGGCCAGGGAAGGAATGTTATGGTTTGGATATGAGATATGTCAGCTCTTGTTATACAGAAATATTCAGAAATGAAATGATTAGGGTATGAGAGCTGTAACCTAATTAGTCCATCCTACTTTTAATGAACTGATGGGGTGACAACTGGAGGCAGGTGAGGTATAGTTGGAGGAGGTGGGTCACTAGGGTGTGGCCTGGAAGGGTGCATTTGCCCAGTGAACTGTTTCCCGTGCTCTATCTCTGCTTCCTGACCCCGCCATGAGCTGAGCAGCTTTCCTCCACTGGGCCCTTCCCCCATGATGTGCTGCCTCAACTTGGGCTCGGAGCAAGGGGGTTGTTCATTTTTCAGACTGAGACCTCTGAAACTCTGAGCCCCAAATAAACTTTTTCTTCTCCAGGTTGTTTTTTATGGGATATTTTGTTCACAGAAACTAAAAATCTAACTAAAACAATGTACAACGTTGTAACAGAGTCAGTTCAGAAATGAATAGGAAGATCTACTAAGCCAAATAGTGAAGAAATTTGAAAAGATGTAAAACAGTGCCACTTTTTTCATTTTAAGTCTGGGTTTCTAAAAACAAAGTGACATTATATTAACATGTCAATATGTTAAAAATTTCTGTCTGGATTTCTAAAATATCAAATATTTGTAATCATAACTCACATAAATGGAAGCTCCTTGGGGTCTGCAGTAATTTTTAAAAATGTAAAGAGGTGCTGAGACCAAAAAGTTTGAAAATTGCTGACCTAGCAGAATTACTGATTGTGAACAACTGCTACTTTCACTTGACTAGCAGAGTAGCATCAATTCCTTTCCTTTCTCACATCTGCACATTAATTTTCCTTTGAAAACTATTTGTCCCCTCTTCTTAGCCCATGAGATCTGCATTGGGTTAACTTCATCTTCTGACTCATTTGTTTGATTCAGTCCTATATCCAACCATGCCTGAATGCAGACCAAACCCTACATTTTCAACTATATGAACTAATAAATTGTCACTTAAGTCTATAAGAATCCTGTCTTAGTATTCCAAGGTACAAGGAGATATAGCTTGAGTAATGTTAATCTAATCATCGTGTTGTTTATAGTTCAGTACTGACATATACTTTGAGTCTTCAATTATGTTCTGGGTCCTGGCATCTCTTAATACCTATCATTTCACTAGGCTTCAGCTTAATCACTTTATTAGCTTGAAAATAAATTAATCAGTTGATATTTTTATATGTGAACAAATATTAACGAATCTATGCTAAATAAGACAGGCATATGCAATGAGTAAGACATATTTTAAAAGTAATTATAACAATACAGCCATCCCTTGCCTAAGATAGGCCCCTGGTCACTTTCTCCCTGGGAGGCTGTTACTCTAGGATCAGTTGTAATTATCATCTTTATCTATGATAAATAGATATCATCTTTATCTATGATAAATAAAGATACTTGGTCAAACATACCTGACATGAATCAGAAATTTGAAGGATCTTCTAGTAACCTGAAAATCAAGACTGAAAGGAATGAAAAAACATGCACAAAAAATATATAAAACATTGCTACATTAAAACTATGAGCCTTCTCTGACTCTCCAGAATATGTTTAGACCCCACTGTCATTAGTTGTCATTGTACTTGCACTTTGCCTTTGAAGCAATCACCAGGGTCTTGCTAATTATCTGGTAATCATTTGTTCAGTATTTTTTCTCATCAGAGGTCAAGCCTCATATTCTATCTTGATGACCGAGTTCCCAGGTTTCAACTCAATGCTTGAACATAGTGGATTCTCACTAACATAACTATGGAGTGAATAAATGAATGCACAAGTGTCATGTAGGAGAAGTAAAGGGTGCTGGGGACCAAAAAACAAAGGGCACCACCCTGGGCTAGGAGAGCAGAGGAGGACTCCTGGAGAAGTCTCTCACTTGAATGAGAGAGGATGAGTGAGCAGGAGAGTCATTAGATGGGGGGATGGAGAGTAGACCCCAACTGGGGGTAGCATTTGAAGCTGAGTCTTGATCCAGTTTAGGAAGTGCTATTTATGAATTTTTAATCTCAAGACTTTAGACTTTCTACAGGCAATACTTAGAAGCTATTATGAATATGGAAATGATACATATTTTTGCTTTTTAAAAGGAAGTCCTTATCAGTGTGTACAGAACTGTTCAGGGCAAGCAAGAGTAAAGGTAGCAGGATCAGTGAGGAGATGTGACTAATTCAGGGAGAAATGGTGTGACTTGAACATGGAGATAGGCAAAGGCTTTGAGGGTTCCTTCACTCATTTTTAATCCAACAAATATTTACTGTGTGCCTATAATATGAAGCAATATTCTAGGAAATGATGAATATTATAGAGGTGAATAATAAAAAGTCCTTGAACATTTGGGGTTGACACAATCATTGGGGAGTGGAATGTTGGCAAATTAATAAATAAAGCTGAGAAAGACATTACCTTGGAAAAAGCAGTCAGTAGATTGACAGTATAGTCAATCTTTCTAACCCAGCCTGTAGAAGACAGAGTACAATGGGATGACCTCTTTTGAATAATAATAGAAAATAATTGCCAAGGAATAGGAATGACATATGAAGAACTCTTAGGGATGTAACATGTCCCCAAAATAAAGATACTTGGTCAAACATACCTGACATGAATCAGAAATTTGAAGTATCTTCTAGTAACCTGAAAATCAAGATTGAAAGGAATGAAAAAACATGTACAAAAAATGTATAAAACATTGTTACATTAAAACTTGTTAAAAATGGAAGAGTATCATTATGGATTTAGTTATTATAACAGATTGAAAAATATTTTATCTTAATAAAGACTTATAAGAAGAATAAAATACAGAATTGTTTTCCAAATAAGGAAGAAAAATAAGAGAAAGGAGGAGGAGAGGAGGAAATAAACCTACTTCCCAAAGCTAATAAATGAAAAGTAGAAAGAAGCCAAGATTGCATGGAATAGAAGATTGATGTTAATTATTTCTCTGCTGGAGTTAAAATATTTTTTCCACTTTCCCTATCAAACACACATACACATTAATGTTCGAGGCATTTAGATAAACATACACATAATCATTTCATTTGTATGGACACTTTTTTAAAAAATACAACTCAGTCACTATTTTATTTAAAAAAATTTTAATTGTTAATGGACTTTTATTTTATTTATATGCGGTGCTGAGAGTCTAACCCAGTGCCTTACACATGCCAGGCAAACGTCCTAACACTGAGCTATAACCCCAGGCCTCAGTCACTCTTCTTTAACAAACACTGAGCTCTAAATGTTCAATTTAGAAGAATTGTTTTAATAATTCAATGATGTGTTATTTGTGATAAATGTTGCAAATAAAAAGTTCTCATTAGAGAACTAGGCAGAAAAAAAGATGCAAAACAAGTATCATTTAAAAAGTGGAAATATTCTAAGTTTTATGTGTTTAAATTGTCCAGCACCTCCCTCCTTCCCTTTGACGATGTATCAGAACAATTGTGAGCTATGCTGTATTTTCATTTTTTTCACCAAGCGGATCAACTTTTCTTTAACAACGAAACTAACATTTAACCCTATTACCAGATTTCTGTAACACTTCTTCCTGTTGCTTGGCCCTCCTGGATTGCCTGCTTCTGGCTGTGCACGGCACCCCTATATTCTATTCTTTGGTTTTCTTTCTGTGTTGGTGTTTATAGGCTCGCTGCTACCGCATTCACACAACCTGCCTCTCTCAAAGTTACTTTGAAGATACAGAAACAGTGTTTTGGGAAGGGAATTCCGGAATCTTCTAAGTCTTCCCCAAACTGGGAATCTATGTAGCTGTATTTGGAACCACGTTAGAGGCTAAATAGTTAAGATCCTTGAGGATGTTCCTTGCTGAATTTTTGGGAAGGATCCAAAAAGGGTCTTGGGAGATAATCAAATTAACCTTTTAAATCCTATTCAGGAAACCAAGGCCCAGAGAACTGCTCTGAGAAATATCCATGATGTGCCCCTCCTCCTTTACCCAAAGGACTCCTCTACATCTTCCCCAGACCATATTTTGGATCTCCAGAAGGGCAGCTGAGGATGGACAAGGGAGTCAGTAACCCCTGGAACCACTCATAGCCTCTTCTGTGGGCCCAGATGGGGAGGAGGCCTTCTAGTAAGAGAGTGAGGAAGAGAGGGAGGGCAAGAGGAAGGAAGGGGAGCCAGAGGTGGGAGTGGAAGAGGCAGCCTCGCCAGGGCTGATTGGCTCAGGAGGCCAGCCCTCTCCATGCGGTTTATAAGAGTTGGGGCTGCCCAGGGCTCCCTGCCGGTTCTCCGCGATCCAGGAGTCACCACCGGGCTCCCAGAGTGCGCTCCACGTTGAGGTCCCGCTTGGCCCCGAGCCTGCTTCGAGGCTGCCTTTGGAGTTGGCGGTGGGCAGAAGAGAAAGGGAGGGAGCGGTACAGGGAGGACAGCGCCCGAGAGAGCGGGCCGAGCGCCATGCGCCGTGCCAGCCGAGACTACACCAAGTACCTCCGCGGCTCCGAGGAGATGGGCAGCGGCGGCTCCGGCGCCCCGCACGAGGGCCCACTGCACGCCCCGTCGCCGCCCGCACCCGCTGCGTCGCACTCGCCTCCTGCGGCCTCACGCTCCATGTTCGTGGCTCTCTTGGGGCTGGGATTGGGCCAGGTGGTCTGCAGCGTCGCTCTGTTCCTTTACTTTAGAGCTCAGGTGAGTGACGCCTTCCCCAGGTGCGCGTGGTCGGCGCCGTCACCTTTTCCTTCTAGCAGTGGAGGGAAACAGTCCGGCGACCAGGCTCGGCTCCCCTGATCTTGCCACTTCAGGGGGGGAAAGTGACTCCAAGAGAGGGAGGGTCGGGCTAAAG
The DNA here is from genome assembly GCF_001458135.2 of Marmota marmota marmota. Taxonomy (NCBI): domain Eukaryota; kingdom Metazoa; phylum Chordata; class Mammalia; order Rodentia; family Sciuridae; genus Marmota; species Marmota marmota. The sequence goes on along the minus strand of NW_025999932.1, from coordinate 43,830,966 downwards.
ACCGCGGGCGCACCTGCCCCATTCTCCTTATCCACACCCGTGTCCTGCAGCGTGCAGAGGCTGCACGTGTCGGGCCAGATGTTGGATTTGAATCCCCCCCGGAAATAGCATGGGCCGCTCACCTCTCCTGGAAGTCATTGCACACTTTCTCTCCCTTCCATTTCTCACTTGGAGTTAAGGATTAACTTAAGTCCACTTAAGGGGGGAAAATGAGCGCCTTCAGATGGGCATTGACCTTTTCGCTTCCCGCCCACCACCCAGTTCCTGGGATTGGTTGCTTTGCAGGTATCCTCCTGGCCCCAGTGCTGGAGGGCCGCGAGGTGCCCTCAGCCTTTGAAGTCCTGGGGGCGAAGCCCAGGGCATGAGCTGTGAGAATGACAGCGCTGCTGGAGTCGCCTAGACAGGAGCTGTGCTGCTGCCTCGCTGTCCTGTGGGGCTCAGCTCTAAGGGGTGAAGGAAGAGGGACAGCCCCACGAGCCTGACAGTGAGGTGGGCGGAGGAAGGAAGCAAGGTATGTGTGCTGGCACAGCCTCGCTTCAATCTAGCTGGTAACCAACCTTCGAAAAGATGAAGAGGCTGTGCAGGAGGGCTTAGAACTGCAGGGAGATAGTAGAAAGGAAGGGGTAAATTTGTAATATTATGCTTTCTGGTGGTTTATGCTCTTGTGTTTTCTTGGAAATTGCAGTGCCGTTGGTTGGATTCATTCAAATATTCTTGTCTAGTGCTGTGAACTCTTTCTCAGAGGAAGTGGAGGGCTGACTGTGCATTTTTTTTTTTTATGGGAAAAGAAAGTTGGGTTTGGACTTCATTGGTTTTCAGACTCAAAGGTGATTACTAAACCAAATTGAACGCATCAAAACACTGCATTGCTTGGATTGCATGGGTTTTTGACATGTGCCAGCATCTTGAACTCCCACTTTCATTCACAGGTTTTCTGATAAGCATTCATTATTCATTAGTATGCATTTTATAGCACTAGTGTAATTATGTACGAAAACAAAAATAGAAATGCTATGAGCAATCCTTCAGAAAATTTGTAATTTCATGTTAATAAACATAATTTTTCCCTGGTGAGATTTTTTTCTAAAACACAATTTTTGGAGTGGTTTGCTTGTGACATGGATTACACAAATTCATATGAAAATGACAACTTTTTAAACTTCATTGGAATGCTTTGCAGTCAAGTATGAATGGTTTGGGAACTGGGGTTGTGGCTCAGTGGTAGAGTGCTTGACTAGCACATTGAAGCACTGGGTTCTATTCTCAGCACCACATAAAAATAAATAAATAAAATGAATGGTTTATCCATTTTTCCCATCCTGCATTTTGTTAACAACCTTCATTTAATGCTTGTGTATTGAGAGTCTAAATTGTGCTATGAATGTGACTTCAGAATCAATTATTTCAATACACAATGTCTATTTACTATATGCATGGTGCCATATACCAGAGGATATCTCCAATAATGATACTACCCTTCTCTTATCTTTTTTACCACCTTAGGGACATGGCATTTCCCCAGCTGAAATAGTGAAGCAAGTGTTCAACATAGAGCAGTGGGCAATGGAGGAATTCTAGGGACCATGATGGAAACTGGCTTGGCTCTGTAGAAAAGAGTGACCAGCTGACTTTTTGTTCCAGTTGTTCAGCTTTCACAAAGGAATTCCAGTAATGGAGTGGGCTGAGCGATCTGTCCTGATGGTCACCTATCATCATCTGGATAGCACAGGAATAACAGCAAAACATTCAAAACCTTTCCCCAAAGCACAATTGTGAGTTAGTAAGCTTAGCTCTAAGTTTTTCTTTAGGAGACTTTAATGTCATCAGATTTCTGAGTACAATTTCCCTAACTGCTGCGAAGATTGGGGTTCTCTAAGACTTATGAAAACATTTTAGTTATTATTCTGCACTACATTTTTAAAAGGTCATCTCCTTTAGTAAAGAACTGGTATTAGAAGTAAAGTGTTCATATGAATACACCACCAGCTCTGATAGCATTTTATTGAGTTTAGTATCTACATTTGATTCCTAAAGAAATCCTAATCATTTAGGAAAAGGTTCTGAAATAGTTACAAATGAAATGCTTGGTGTCTGGAATTTATTTCAAAATAATTGATGGTGGGGGAAGGTAGCAAAGTGATTGCTTGTAAATGAAATAAGATTGGCCATGTGTTGTAATTGTAGTAGCTGGGTTATGGGTAAATAGGGGTTGAATCTACAGTTTTTTTCACCTTTATTTATTTTGAAGGTCTTCTTTCATAGTTCTGGCTAAGAAACAAAATGTTGTCACTGACAACGTTTTTGCTTTTATCGGGTCCTTTGAATCAGAACTTGGTGCCAAATGACAGAAGTTTTTTGAAAGCTGTGGACCAAGTACTTGGGATTTCTGAATTCATCTGAAGAAAATGACATCATCTAGTATCAGAGAATATGTTTATAACTTCAGTTAAAAATGATAAAGGAATCCAATTTTATTGTTTTAGTATAAAGGTAGGGGAAAGAAGTTATGCAAACTCTTAGGAAACAAACAAGTTTTTTTTTTTTTTTAAGCTTTAGATGCATTTAGAAGGATGCTCAGAGAAGTATAAAAATTAGCAACTTCAAAAATTTTTTTCCCATTCTCAGTTCATGTTTCAATAGTTAACAATGAATTAGTCCCTCTGACTGCTTTATATTGCTTATGCCTAGTTTATCTTGTTTTAAATATATGTACTAGATCCAATGTAGATTGGCTTTTCCCCTACCAACCCTGCCAAAGAGAAAATAGCATGTGGTTTGTGCTATATATTTAACACATAGTATTCATACTTTGGTTTACAAAGAAAAAAATCTTCTAAAATGATTGCTTGTAATATTTGTGCATTTTTTAAAACATGCATTATAACGAATTCAAAGTTTAGAGTTTAGCTGTAAGATAAGTTTTTCAGAAAACTCAAGCTCCTTGGCCCTTTTAACTCCTCCCCTCAACTTCTCAAAATGCACATACCAACCTCTTTGGCTGCTTTTTACCCAGGACAAACCTCCCCGCTTGAAAATCTGATGTGGAGATGTGCTAGCTGCCTGTTTGGGAAAAAAAAAAAAAAAAAAGATAACGAAGTAGCACAAATGTCAAGCATCCTGCCTCATTGAACCCAACAAATGATTAAGTTTCAAAGAAGTTTATATTTTAAAAAGTTTGTTTCACAGGTACCACTTCATCTGATAAGTGCATTTTAAAACACCTTTTTAAAATCAGATATTCAAGATTTAGTGTTTTCAGACATGCCTAGGTACAGTGACTTCATTTGTAACTCAGTTTGCTCAGATCTTTTGTGGAATTGTTGTGTTCTTCAGTTGAGTGTAATTTCCATGAAGGTAGAGACTGCCTGTTTTGCTCACTTTTTTTTTTTTTTTTTGCGGTACCTAGTATAGTACCTGGCATATTTAATTTAGTCAAGATGCTATCAGTGATTTGCACCACATTTGTTCATTTCTAATTTATAATGTGCATATAATCTAGTTACTAGCTAAAATAATACAAGTTTTCAGTCATTCCAATCCTCTATCTAGATTGTTGTGTGCCAAGTGTTAGGTGTTAGGTAGGAGATACCTTCATTTAGTCATTCAGTGAGTGCTTGCTGTGTCTCTGTCATTAATCCTGCTCCCTGCTTTGCATTTCCTTCACATAGAAGTTGACCTGTGTATGTGCTTGGCCTCATATGCCCCAAACCTCTGTTCACCTCTTTCCTCCTGTACATTGGAAGGAGAAAGACATTTAGTTGTAGGTTAAAAATGATTTCTAACAAGTGATCCTTAAATAAACAAAATAAATGAGTATATCAAAATTAATTCTGACATGCAATTAAGATTTCTTTGGGGAAAAACAATTGAGATTTTAAACATACTTGAGTTGCAAACAGTGGATCTGAACTACATTTTCCAAGTACTTGGGGAAAAGATTCAACAACTGGACTCTATTTTTAGAGATCTTGATGAAATTGGCCCAGGGTTGGGAGTAAGATCTGGGCTCGGGCATTTTTTTAAGAGATAAAGGAGAAGATCTTTGCATTCTATTTATTTGTATCAAATCATCAAACCATTATTCATGAGTCAGTATTTTCATACTAATTAGTGATACTGATTTTAAAACTAGTGTCCAGAGAAATTTGATGTCATTTTAAGAGCAGAAATCTATATGTTTGTGTACTTGACATTTTAAGACATCATTTCTCTAATTTTAATATAGGTAGTGTGCCCGAGTGGAGTCTAAGATTCTGAATTTCTGACAAGCTTCTGGTGATCCCATGTTTCTGGGGCTGCTTGGACTCTACTGAGAGAGTACTGAGAATGCAGAGGACCACTGCTCCTGTTACACAGCTTAGTTTGTCATTAAGACTCAAGCTTAACCAATGGTAGGGTTCCCAGGCATTGCTCTATGAATGACACATTGTTCCTTCAGCTCCACACTTTTCTGGTACTAAGCCAACTGAGGTCTTCGAATGATTCTGCTTTCTTTTCTGAGGTCTGAACTTGGTGACCCTTCATATTGGTTGCCTAAGCTTTCTCGATTTTGTAGGATACTTTTAGGCATAAGTGAGCAGTTTTAGTCAGCTTGTGTGTGTGTGTGTGTGTGTGTGTGTGTGTGTGGCTGTGACCAAAAGACCTGACAATAACAACTTTAGAGGAAGAAAAGTTTATTTGGGGCTCACAGATTCAGAGGTCTCAGTCCATAGATGGCCAACTCTGTTGCTCTGTTCTGGAGGGGAGGCATAACATCATGGCAGGAGGGCATGTCAGAGGGAAAAAGCTCAGCACATGACAATCAGGAAGCAGAGAGAGATTCTGCTCAACTAGAACACAATCTACACCCCAAAATCATGCCCTCAGGGACCAATCTCCTTCAGCCACCTAGTTAATCTATTCACATGAATTAATGCACTGATTAGGTTAAAGCTCTCATAACCTAATTATTTCACCTCTGAAAGGTCTTGTATTATCTCACACAGGAGCTTTTGGGGAACACCTCATATCTAAACCATAACATGAGCCTTAAAAAGAAAAAAATGATGTGATTGGGAGCTGTTCTTCTATAAACACTCACACATTCTGATTCACATTAATTATTCTAAAGAAAATAGGAGAAATAAACATAGTTTGCAAATAGTTTTGCTTTATGGTGGTACTTCTTGATTATAGATCATCCTTGTATTTGCAAGACTGGAATAATAAAATTTGCCTTCGTGAGTGCATACTTTTAAAAGGCTGTCATTTCATTTTGGGGAATTTCAGATATAGATGGAATACTTTACAGTTTATTTCTGATGGTTGGTTAATAAACCTGTACATATTTTCATATATTTTTTAAAAACTAATTAAATCAGAGAAAGAGTGACTCCCCCCCCCCTTTTTTTTTGGTACTGGAGATTGAACCCAGGGGCAGTCAACCACTGGGCCACATCCCCAGCCATATTTTTTGTGTTTTCTTTAGAGACAGGGTCTCATTGAGTTGCTTAGCACCTTGCCATTGCTGAGACTGGCTTTGAACTTGCGATCCTTCCACCTCAGCCTCCCAAGTCACTGGGATTACAAGCATGCGCCACAGCACCTGACTGAAAGAGTGACTTAGTATTAATTCTGACTGAGCTTTGGTTAATGTAAACTTATGCAGTTCTTCCTTTTTTTTCCAATTTTTTGGGGTCTAGTTTGTATCTACTAATAAGCAAATGCACATAAAGTACCTTGAATTTTTTAAAAGAAAGGACAGGTGAAACTATTATTATTAAAATGTCTATGGCTGATTATCAGTTTTCTTTATTTAGCAGTTGAAACCACTGCAAAAGTTTGCCTGAGCCCTTGCCAGAAAACACTGGAAGCTTGCCTGTCAGGAGCTGACAGGCAGTGTATAGCAGTGCTTAAAGTAGTGCTGGTGCTAGATACCTGTTTTAACCAAATGATCAGCTAATGAACCCAGAGAATAATGTAGGTGGTACAATCCCTTACATTACACAAATTTTAGCATTCCCTAGTACCTTGTTCCAAGGTGATGCTTATACAGCGCTCCCCACTCTAATGTGACACCAAATATATCCCACATATATTTCCAAACACCCTCTGATAGATGTACTACTCCAATTTGAGAAATACCGAAGAGAGTTTCAACTAAAAGAGGAATTATACTTACAGCTTCAGGTTTGGTTTAGAGTTATGAAATAGATTTCTCTCTCCCTTTGGATGATTAAAATATTCATTGATTAAGGCAAAAGACCAGGCAGGTATGGGGATTAGAGATGGTGTTAATTTCCCCTGATTTATGTATTCTTCAAAATCCCATCTAGCCTGCTGCATATGTCTTAGAGACAAAACCTTTTTCTACCTCTACTGGTCACAGGTGATTTCCTTGATGCCCTCCCTCTGAGGACTTTCAGGTTATTAGTCTTGAGAAGCTCCCTGTGAATCACACATTTCTGATTATGAAAATCTACCACCCAACTTCACTTTGGTTGTGGATGATAGTTAGCCACTCATCAAAATGAATTAGAAGTCAATGCTTTCATCAACTGAAGGGTAATTATATTAACTGTTAATCATTGGGGACATAAAAACTCTTGCAAGAATGAACTTTTTTGTTCTCAAGTCACACTTTATTAAACAGCAGAATAATTAACAGTAACCCCTCCTAATGTCCTTACTTTCTCCCTGCTCAGATGGATCCGAATAGACTATCTGAGGATGGCACTCACTGCATTTATAGAATTTTGAGACTCCATGAAAATGCAGACTTGCAAGACACAACTTTGGAGAATGAAGACACAAAATTAATACCTGATTCGTGTAGGAGAATTAAACAGGCCTTTCAAGGAGCCGTGCAAAAGGTAAGTCCACACTGAGGTTAATAAGTTAAGGGCCCTTGCTGATTCTACAATTAGCAAATATTAAAACTTGCCAAGTGCTATTGACTCTGTTCTTTTTATTTTAGTGATTTGTAAAAGAGTTAAAGAGAATGTTTTAAAGAGATTAGCAGAATTCTTTCAAAGTAGTAGTGGTTAATTATGGCATACAGAGACATTCATGCAAAATTCTTTTCTTTCCCTTCTACTTAAGAGGAGGGATTTAAATTTGTACGTGGAAAGAGCACAAAGGTGCCCTGTGGTTGCTAGTTTGAATTCCTGAAGATAGAAACCATTCCCCAGATTCACAGGATTTCCTGGTAGCTATTTCCTTTACATTAGTTTTGAAATGGTAGGATCCCCTCTTCTACATCTGAGATCAGGGGCTCTGATGAAAAGCAATTGTAACTGGGCCTTTGTTGTCATGCATGTGAAAAGATAAGCATGCACAGCAGAATTCTAAAATAGCTGCCTGTTTTATTTCCTAGAAAAAAACCACCTAAGAATTCTGTAGCTCAGAATTATTTTACCTACTGGCTCCACCAAAAACTGGGTAGAACCCAAATAGTGACTTCTATGCGAAACAAAACAACAACAATAACAACAAAAGAATGTGCATTGCTTTTCGGCACCACATCTGCATCCATCTATACATCCCAACTTCTATTTTGCAACTGCCTGGATTATTTCTTATCATCTCAGAGTAAATTCTGGAGTCCTCAAAACCATTAAATCTAAATATAATTTTAGTTTATTTTTTAAAAATCCATATAGAGCAATAGCATACTTTTATGAGTGTATCTATCAATCAGAGTAAAGGTAGGGAGATGAAGCTGTTTTTGGTAAAACTAACTAACAGAGGTAAATGTCTGTAACCCACGTAGAGTTTAGGTTTGCTTTGGATTTTATCAAATTTAAGATACCACCTACTTTCAGCTTCTTCTTTATCTCATGCTATCTAAGAAAGAAAAGATATTGATTAAAAAATTGAACACGATCATCATAGATTCTAGTTGCATCTTAATTTCAGGAATATTATACTGTAAAAATGTGTATCTTAGAATAACATACATATTCTGATATGTATAAAAAGCACGTTGCTTATGAAAATTAGTTTTTCATTATAATTAGTAAGTGCTTAACTTTATGCAATAGATGTATAAAATGTGGTTTAATTTCATTGTTCTTTTTGTCTTATGTTATAATTTTTGAGCTACAGCAATAGCAATTCTGCTAATCTATTCATTTTCATTGTTATGTTTCATGTCATTAGTTTATTTTTTACTCTGTCTGTGAAGCTTCTCTCTCAAATACTGGGTGATCAATCTACAAACAGCTATATACATGTACTAGGAATAATCTCTCTCTTTTTATCCGGGGGGAGTACTGAGGATTGACCTCAGGGGCACTCAATCACTGAGCCACATCCTCAGCCCTATTTTGTATTATATTTAGAGAATGGTCTCAACTGAGTTGCTTAGTGCCTCGCAGTTGCTGAGGCTGGCTCTGAACTAGAGATCCTCCTGTCTCAGTCTTGAGCCACTGGGATTACAGGCATGGGCCACCACGCCCGGCAGGAATAATCTTTAATTGAAAGCTGAATCCCTTATTCAAATGATTTCAGTTAGGTAAATTATTGTGTCTTAATTTTCTGTTTATATCAACCCATATTTTATCTCCTTAAAACAAAGAGATAAACTTTTAATTTCCTTGATGCTCTTGTTCCTAATAAAGTATCTTTTTAGTTTATTATGGAAGAAATAGTATTCAAGACCAGCCAACATAATTTTGGAAATAAATAATATTAAGAGTAGATACCTGAACATTTACTATAAGAATCCAAGAATGTATCTTAACAATAGGTCAAAGAAGAAAAACATGTTATTTCCTAGAGCCTGAGATGTGACTGAAAACATTTTGCAACTATTCCATTAGAAAATACTGTTAGATGGATTCTTGATGTTTCAGAAATATCTCAAACTGCAAGTTAGCTAAGGATGAAAATTAGGAGTATTTCTCTTAAAGCGAGGAACACAAGAAAGAGGCCCACTGTCCCCACAATATTTAACATTGTTTCTGGAGGTGCTAGGAAATGAAATTATAACAAACAGTAAAATAAGAAAATAGAAGAGAGGAGAAGGCATAATTTGCATGTGGCATGATTATGTACTTAAGAAAATTCAAATGTAACTGAAAGGCTACAGGCAAAACAAAACAAATCTGTTTATAAGAATGAATAAGTAATAATCACTCGTTGTCCCATTTTCCAACAATAATTACAAAATATGAATTAACAATTCCATATGTAATTTGTAAAATAAATGCCCTAAAAATAAATGTAATAAGAAACATACAAGGCCTATATAAATAAAACTAGAAAACTCTACAGAGACATTTAAAATAGAATTAGATAATATACAGACATAACTATGTATAGGCATAGTAATTGTTGCAGTATAACTTGGGTAAAGGATAGCAGACAAATTCATAGAAAAGAACAAACACCTTCGAGTAGATCTTATTGTGTATCTGTATATGTGGGTGTTGGTGTGTATATAATTTAGTATATAATTTGTATTCCATAAGTGGACATAGTTTAGATATTAAAAAGTGGGATTGGAACAATTTGTTTACTTTTTAAAAAAATGTTAGCCTTTCATCATGTCCTAAGGGAAAGCAAATGCAGACCATCTGATGGCTCTCTAACATTCTCTGTTGTTTATGGAATTTTCTTCCACTACCTGCCCCATCAGGACTTATCAATTTCCTTCAAGATTTCTGAGTGACTGCTTAGATAGTATAAAAAGCCATCTTGTACTTAAAGGTGTTGATAAGCAAAAAATGGCAGAATTTTTACTATTTTGGGAGGCTTTTGGAGATATGTTTCTGTATTCCAAATGAGTAACATTAATTATGAGCAATTCAGCGCCTGGAAAACCAGAAGGACAAAGATTTTTGGGCAGGCAAAATTAATCAACTTCTTTTGTTATTGTTTTAATTCTAGTAATAGGTTATTAAGACTAACAAGATGAGTAGAACTTTATTTCATTTATTTCGCATTTGTTTTTGTTGCGCCATTGGATTTTAACTTTTTCACATAGATAATAATATACACAGTAATCCTTTTAAAAATGGCTATAATATACTAATGCATATTGGTGTAATGTGCAAATTATAACAAACCAATGTGTACTGGATATAAGATACCATTTCTTTTCCCTAGACCAGGGAGGAGATGAGTGCTATCCATATCTTATCATTAAAATCGACCAGCATCTATTAAGTATACGTGCTGTTCCAGGCACGATGCCACATCTTTTCTTTTATATATCCAAGGTTTTACTTTTCTCTTATCCTAGCCTAATTAATTATATGTCAAATGAATTATCCTTTGATGAGGATTATTGGTTAATATGATATTCTGTACAACTTGCCAATATAATCAGATTTCTTATTTTTCTTGACACTGCTAAAAATAGGATGATGTATTAGGCATTTATTAGTAGTTTGTAATTTTTACTCTTAGTTCTAATGTAGATATCAAGTGAATCCATAAAGCAAAATTACATGTGTGGCTGCAATCATTATTGAGAGATCAACCAACCCATCCAGTGGTAACAAATACCAGACATAAGCACAATATCACATTATATGTGTGCAAAAAGTGGTGTTTACCCAGCCTGTCTTTGGTCAGACAAGTAATGCAGTTTTTTTCCTCTTTTTTTGTTTGTGGCTGAGTTTTCTTGGCTTTTCCCCCCCATTTAGCACAGAGCTCTGAGAGCCTCTCAGTGATCCAATTCTACCAACCACAGTTTATAAAGTCTGTCATAACAGTCTATGACAATAAAGAAAACACTGGTATAAATAATGGTGTCTGATTTGTAAAGTGATTCTTGTTTTCAGTTTTGGCAGCTTCCTTGGCCTCTGCTAGCCACGGTGGGGGTGGGGAGAGTGGTGAGCTCAGGCCTTAATGAGGACTGCCCTGCATGGCAAGGAGGGCACTTGGCCCTCCTACCTCCTGGCCAGTCTCAGTGGAGAGCCATCTGTTTATGTGCTAACTATACATTCTGTGCCCTTGGGTGAGGCCCTGACTCTGCCTGACTTTAGTGTGCCAGGTTGTTGATTGCACATTGGCTTGTTTCTGAAAAACTCTCTGAAACTTACTTGCAAAAATATTTGAAAGAATGATGTGTAGAAGATCAATATACAGATGACACAAATCACCTTGCTCTCCAAAGTGAGATGTCCAATGAATTCAAGATTATCTCCTAAGAGGTAGAGAGGAAGCATGAGCACTTATCAGTATATTTATTATTTGGTATTAGCTTTTAAAAGATGGTGAATATTTTGTGATGTGCATAATATCCAGGAGTGTTTTTATTTAATATTTTAAGTAAATATCTATGTATATTTGGGAGCATTAAAATATTTTCTCCGGTTAGAGCTAAATCATTAGAAATGTTTGGTGACTATGGAACAAAACTTCAAGATCCATCAGGACACAGCTGTAGTCAGTTTGCACACATTTGGATACATTGTCCCTAATGTATTTTCAGGAATGAACTTAAATAAGAACAAGTAAGTGATGGATGACTTATTGAACTTCAGAAAGGAATATTTTTAAATGAATGAGGACTTCTACCAACTCATCAACTCATAAAGCCATTCAAGAATGTTATAAACCTGGTTCTTACCTGATGCTTCATCAGAGCTAAAACTGATAATTATAAATATCATAGGCCAAGGTAGTAATGCTTCATACAGTCATAAAACAGGTTAATTTATGTTAGATGCTGTATCCAGCTGGACTTGTCATTTGAGCCACATTCTTCTTAGGTCTGCTCACCTCTCCTTGGCCTGCTCACAATGTAGAGGCAGGCCTGCAATGGGAACTAAAATCCTGACTCTGGCTTCTTATATACGTAGGGTTCTATCAAGTTTTGTAACTGTACTCCAGAATATGAAAGGCCAGTGATGATAATGACTATCAATCAGTCATCTCTTAGGCATTTTGCAGAGTGTAGGTCTCTGAACCTCTAACAAAGGACTTATTAGAGAATGACCAGGGAGCTATAGTTGTTGAACAAGTCATTCTTACCTCCAGTTCTTTCTTGATTCCCGGGGGGATCAGTGGTATATATTTGGCCTCAACTCCTTCAGGATTCCAAATGTAAATGCACAGTATCCCCTGAAGAATCCAGAGGTAAGCCACCCAGGATTAGTAGGGATGCCTCTCCATCCTCAATATGTCCCGTCATTCTGTGTCCAAGTTTATATTTCCATTTGTTGTCATTTCTTCCTTTCTTTTTTTAAATATTTTGATAGACACAATACCTTTGTTTTATTTATTTATTTTTATGTGGTACTGAGGATCAAACCCAGTGCCTCACACATGTGAGGCAGACACTCTACCACTGAGCCACAACCCCAGCCCCTCTTTCTTTCTTTTTTATAACCTGTGGTTTTATTTTTCTTTTTGATGACATTAATACAAAAATTTTTAAAAATTATTTGTTCTAATTAGTTGTACATGATAGCAGAATGCATTTCAACTCATTGTACATAAGTGGAGCACAACTTTTCATTTCTCTGGTTGCACACAATGCAGCGTGACACCATTCATGCAATCCTACATGTACAAAGGGTAATAATTTCTGTCTCATTCCACCATCCTTCACACCCCCCATACTCCCCTCCTTTTACTCATTATCCTCTAGACAAGGAAGGGATTAAAGAAAAAGTCAGTGTGGTACCTAAGAGTTGAGACATTACTACTAATAGCATCCTATTGGCTGGAGGTTACTCTTAAGACCATACCTTGCTTCAGAGGATGCTGGACAATGTTGTCTCTAGCAGATAGTTCATTTGTCCATAAACCTTAAGGAAGCAGATTGCCTATAACTAATAGGGAAAAGAAGAGCATGGGTGTGAGGGAAGAATGAGGAGACTCTGATATTCACTAGCCCCTGCATAGTTAGGAAAATGGACAAGCAAGAGTTAACTCTGAATACACAAGTGTATAAATATAAAGTTTCCATAGTCAACATTTTCTTTTCTTTCTCCCTCCTTTCCTCCCTCCCTTCCTTTCCTCCTTCCTTCCTTCCTTTCTCTTTTAAACAGCCTTTATCTTTTTGAGGAAGTTTTATGGATATCCATTTAAATACATTTGTGATGTTGAATAAACCTAACAATTTTTGCAAGGTTTTGTGAATTCAAGAGCATTAATTTAAAACCAAAAAATTCAAAGATGAAGTGATTGTGTTTTCGCCATATATAAAGTGAATCCCTCAGAATTTCAGTCTTGATTATTGTTAAGAAGCCATTCCTAATTTTAAGCGAAAGTAAATAAGAAATCAATTAAAATTTAAATAGATTGTATCTGCTTGTAAAATTGTAATGCATAGACTTGTTTTATAGCCATTATTTCTCATTTGCTTTTTGGTTAACAAAAAGAAAGACAAGGGGAAAAATTAAACCCTATTCATTGTCTCTTTGCCTTTGTATATAAGTATACAAAATTTCTTGTGCCCAAGAAATTTTCTCATAAACCCACAAGGAAACTTGAGTTTTGGGGCATCGATGTTCCCAAATCAAGATGTTAGTCATGTAGTGGTTTTCCAATAGGATTTCATCTCTGTTTGCCATACAGTTTTGGGAACTGCAATTCAACCCCAATCATATTTTGCATTTATAGAAGCTGTCTTTATGGGAAATTTGAAGTCAGACCCACAGAGTTTTCCTATAAAACCAAGGCCATCTACTGCCTTTTGCCCAACAATAGGCTTTTGGCAGTGTGTTCAATCTCAGGGGAGGCCCAGGGAAGAAGGCAGGAGTTAGGAGGTTTGCAAGAGGGAAATAACTGGTGCATGACATTGTCAGAGATGGGCTTATATTTGTGCTACATGTACCCCAGGGGAGAAGAAAAGGTATTCCAGGTAGACATCTTTAAAGAAACATAGAACTGAAAGGATGTGCATGAAAGGGGAGCATTTGTTATGTGGCCTGAGATCTTGGGCTGATTCTAGAAGTAAATGGGACTGAGGGCCTTTCACTGGTGAGGGACAGATTGGATTGTTTTGCCAGGCAGGGCTCATCCCAGGAGAGGGAAAACCTCTGCAATCAGGGAAAAAGTGGTGCCCCAGAGCAGTGCTTCCCTAGCTTGCTGAATTTTAAGATTTACTAGAGGTCCATGTTAATAATGATGATGATATAAAAGGGCTCCGGAATCCATCACTGGAGATTCTGATTTGGTGGGCTGGGCGTGCTCCTGTCACTTCTTCAAAGCATCCTAAGGAGAGGTGAGAGCCACTGGACAGACAAGCCATTTGTGAATAAAGTGTCTGCTGTGAACTTGAATCGAGGCTGCGTGGTGTGGGAAAGGTGGCCTTGGGCATTGTAGAGAGCTGTCTGTATCTGAGGTGATCAGATAAACAATGTGGCTCGAACTTTTTGAAGTCTAGAGTTCCATTCTGGGAAAGTACCATTCTCGTGGAACATCCTGGGGTGCTACCCCAGCCTACAATCTTTGGCTTTTGAGAATGCTAAGGTTTAGGAGGTAGCAGTGACAATAGTGAAAATACTAATTATACCCTCAAAAGCTCATACTCATCAATGTTTTGGTGAATTGGAGCCCTTGTCCTCACGCCCATGATGCTGCTGCTTATCTGCTTCCCCCTTCCATGGTGAAGGACATAAGTCAGTAATGTCATCTCCATCACTCAGACCATGAGCCAAAAGGTGGTCTTACGCTTTTACTAACTAACTTCCCCTTCCCCATCCTGTGAATTCTATTTCCTAACACTGCATTCATGTTCTTCTCTCTACTCTGTTCATGTAAATATAGGCCATTATCATTTCTTGCCTAGATCATTGCAAATAACCTCTCTGTCCATGTCCTCATTGCCTTATCCACCCTCTCCAAGGCTGAGTGACTTCTAAAATGCATCTGAACATATCTCTTACTTTCCTGGTTAAAATACCCTTCAGGGGATCCCTGTAGTCAGGATAAAAATCTGAACTGCTGAGCAAGTACCATGAGTCCTCTGTGTTCTGAAAACCTTCATTAACCTCTGCTGCCCCAAGCTCATTACCTTGACTGCTCCATCTCATCAGCCACACCTCAACTTGTACCCACTGGCCCCCACCTCCATACTAAAGTGCTTGACCTTCCCTCACCTGGCTGCATTCTTTTACCTCTCTACAGCAAGGATAAAGAGGGTATCTGTCCCCTGACCACAATATTCTTATGACCTACTGGAGGCTGATCTCTTGGAGCTATCACCAAACTTTGTTGAATGGATGTATGAATGAATTAGGAGCCTGGTCTTTAAATTCCATTCCAGTCCCCTCCACACCCATTATTTTTCTTTTCTTTTCTTTCTTTCTTTCTTTTTTTTTTTTTTTTTTGGTACCAGGGATTGAACCCAGGGCCCTTCTTATGTGATCATCTCTCTTCCTGTCTCTCAACTTAGGCATTATGTTCCAAAGGAGGCTCCCACTGATACCTGCCCACCTGCCTGTGGTTTAGTAGCTCTTCACTAACCATGTGAGCTGGGATTGCTCTGACTCACTCAAATGTGAGCATTCCAAGGACAGGGACCATGTAATGTTTCATTTCTGTCCCCAGTGGCAGGTATAAAGTAGATGCCTAATGAAAGTTTAAAGAACAAATTTAATAAATGAATAATCTATGCCCACCCCTGCTGTAGGTATAATTGGGTATCTAATTGGTTACTGTTATCATAAGCTAGGCACATTGTAAATCATAAGATTCATGGAGCGCTGGAGGTCACTCCCAAGTACAATGTTGTCCTGCTTCTTTGAAAGGGGAGCTTCCTCCCTCCTTGTGGCTTCTACATATTAGGGACCTTGAGGCTGGGGCACTTCTTCCCTGGTGACCATGGCCTTCCCTTCCTGGCCTCATCTGTCTCTAATGGGTGGCCCAGCTTTTTCTGCACCCCTTTGACTTTGCTTCCTAGCGGTGAGAAACACTTTTTTGGGGAAAGTGTGCTAGAATAAGCCTTTTTTTTTTTTTTCCAAAGGAGATGAAGCTTTGCAAGTGTAGAAAGCACTGCCGAGGTAAGGTTGGCGTTATTATTTTTTGATTGGCAAAGGAAAGCAGGGACATGGTAAATAGCACAGTTAGCCCAAGATGCCACATTGCAATAACTCTGCCAAACCCCTTGATTAAACTTTTTTTTAACAAGTAGCATGGTGTCAGACATTTTAAAATTGGGCTCTTTATGAAGACTAATATTGCTGTCATACAGCTCCTTTATGAATGCCCAAGGGGACCTTTAACTGTAGCCGAAGCTTCCTCATTTAAACCATGAAGGTTAAACAATAAAAACTAATTTTCTATTCCCAGCATACCCATCACACTGCCAGGAAAAGCATCGCTCTGCTTTATGAAAACAAGGCCACAATATTCCTCAGCCCCTCAGTGGATAGGGTTCATTAGCCATTTGTGAAGACATGTCTCTTCTACTTTTCAGACTTCTCTTGGCAGAAATGATGCCCTGGTGACTGTATTTGGGCAGGGGAGGAGCTCAACCCATATCTTGGCCAAGTTCTTCACTGAGAATTTTCATAGACAGCTGTCAGATGGTGGTGGCTGATGAGGGAGGAGGTGAAGAATCTGGTTGAGATACTGGCATTGGGAGAATTATTTTATAGGCGGTAGTTTTATATTGAAAAGTAAAGATTTCTAGGGATCAATAAAAGTTAGAAATTTAGGTTGGATATGTTTTTTACCTTCAGGATTAGTGGGATCTACACCCCATCTAGCTTCCCCCCTCCCCTATTCTTCCTGGGCTGCGGGAGCCCTCACTCACCTCACTCCCTGACCCCTTCCTCCATGCTCTGGGCTCCCCACTTTCAGATATCTTGTGGGCTATACTCTAAGGAAATGGGTTAGAAGCACAGTTTGCAATCTGCTTTTATTTAGGCAGCTCACTACTCAACGGATTCTCCTCTTAAAGTTCTTTGTTTTAGGATGTTTTTGAACTGTTTCCACTGACTTCGTAAAGACCTGGGGGGTCACCTGCTCCTTCCAGGTCCTATATCATATCCTCCCTCCTCCCAGGCCCTATGGATTAAAAGGTCAGTATGAGTTTTAGGGGGAGGGAGGAAAGCTGAGAGAGAGATTCCAAATCCTGTCTCTTTAGTTGCTGTCCCTCATGGGGTTGGCTGCTTTTTCTGTGCTTTGTAAACTAAGAACACGTGGAGATGGCAGCTCTGTGATTAAGGAAGAGCTGGTGATGTCAGCTGTGTGAGGTCTGCATGAGCAGGAGCCAGGGGTCTTGCAGTAGAGCTGTCAGTAGTTCCAAGAGGCTGGAACCCATGAGGGTGGTGGTGCAGGGGAGGACTAGCAGGAGAGCCTGGAGTCTAACCAAGCTAAAGGAAAAGCTGCTGTGTTCTCTACATGCACAACACTCTTCACACTAAATGTTTGAAGTTTTTCTCACCTTAAGTGGTTTCTAGTTCTCTAGACAATAACTGCTGCTCCTCCTCCTTCTTCTCCTCTTTCTCCAACTCCTTCTCCTTTTTCTTCTTCTTTTTGGAACTGGGATTTGAACCCAGGAGCACTTAACCAGTGAGCTATAACCCCTGCCCTTTTTATTTTGAGGCAGGGTCTCACTAAATTGCTGAGGGCCTTGCTAAGTTGCTGAGACTGACCTCAAATTTGTGATCCTCCCGCCTCAGCCTCCACAGTTGCTAGGATCACAGGCCTGGACCACTACAACTGAAACTAGCTGTTACCTGTGCTTCTGACCAACCAGTTACAAATGCATGTGTGTGTGGGGAGAGGGTTTTTCAGGTGACCCCCTTCTCAGGTGCAGTAGTTTGCTTGAACAGTTTTCAGATTTCAGGGAAGCACTTTAGTTACGATTACCAATGTATTATAAAGAACACAATCCTATTACATAGTATTTTGGTGGAGGGTATGTTAGGTAGGCATGATTGATTAAATCTTTGACTATTTTTGATTGAACTCAATCTCCAGCCCCTCTTCCTCCCTGAAGGTCAGAGGGTGGAGCTAAAGCTCGAATCCTCTAATCTTCTGTTTGGTTTCTCTAATAGTCACCTCATTAGCATAAATTCAGATCTGGTTGGAAGATACTTATAAACAACAAAAGATGCTTTCATCACTCCTACCTGTCAGGAAATTACAATAATTTTAGGAGTTCTGTGCCAGGAACCTGAGATGAAGACCAATGATGTTATTTCTTTTTATATCACAATATCACATAGGCTCAGTCATTCAGAGCTTCATAAGCCCTAGTGAGGGATGTGGATTTATTCCTGAAGTGTGCAAGCTGTTCCTGGAGGATTTTAAGAAGAGAAGGGACTTGCTTCTACCTGTACTTTAGGATGCTCATTCTAGTAGCAATGGATCAGTCTGAGGAGGGCAGGAGACAGGGCAAGGAGGTAGGAGGCTGTTATTATAATTCGAGAAGGGATGATAGCTTGAAGCTTGAAAGCAGTGGTAGCTGGAGAGGAGGGGATGAATTGCTGAGCTACTTACCAGGTGGAAGACTGCAGGACTCCTCTGCAGGAATAGGAAACTGGCTATTCATTTTCAGAAACAACCCATGTGTGGTATTCATGTGTTAACTCACTGATGAATGCACTATTCTTGTAACTAGGTTGGAGAAGAATTACATGAAGGGTGTCATTAAGATATTAAAATGAAAGCATTACATATGTTAACAAGTGTATGAACCCTGCATTATATCTGGCAAACGGGGTGTTAAATCCTTGTTCAACCAGCCAGATGTCCCTGCAGCTGCTACTGGTATTGCAGAGGGAAGCAGCCACCTGAGACCCCAGCTATGGACTAGAACCAGTGGTTTCCAAAGCATCTGGCTGTACAAATTGCTTCTTCTGTGCTCTGATTGACAGGTACCACACGGAACACAGAGTTTACATCACATTGCACAGGTGGATTTTTAGTCCAGATAAACTCAAACTCCAGTAACTTGACCTTTTCAGGGTATCTTTGCAGCTGGGGATGTCTCCAGTTGGAACTTAAATCTGTTTATATTATTTCATAGGATGCAAAAAAATGCAGTCAAACAAACTTAAGACCAATTTAATAACATTCACTCCTGAATTGAAATGTTGCCAAAGTCTTGTTTGGGGCAGTTATTTAGATGAGTTTGCAAAGCAGGCTTAGAGTTTGTTGTAAATGTTTACATTACCTGGAGCAAAATTCCCATAACTACTCCAAGGACTTAAAAGTACTAAAAAGTATTCTTATAGAGTGCAGCCTCCCCAAAGGGGTCTTGACTTAATCAAGATGGAGCCAGCTTTGGGATGTCTCCTTCCTCCCTGTGTTTGGCAAGAGATCCTAAAAATGTATTGAAAGATGTTCAAGGTTCTGAAGAGAGCCGGGTCCTATCAGACTGGAGTAAATTTTGCTATCACACTCATGGGAATTGTGTTTCTTGGATGTTGAGTTCAAGAAGAGTTGAAGAGAGGCAGCACTAGAGACCACAGTTACACAATCACATTGATCTGTTGTGTACTTTGTTTCCTGGAGGAGAAATTGTGAAATCTCAACATTTTTTTTTCGATGAGTTAAGTGAAAGTTGAGGTTTGAAAGAAAAAAATATTGTTTTCCTGTCTGTTCAAATATACTTTGACAGCAAAGATGAAAAGTTATGCAGTTTAAATAGAAAGACATCACAATGAAAAGATTTTTTTAAACATCCAGAAACTTCCTCTTTATTGTTTTAAAAAAGGGTGTTGTCCCAGGTTTGTCAATTTTGGACATTGTCCACTAGGTGGCAGTGTGTCAGAGGGTTTCTTTTATCCTTGAATTGGCAGCTGATTTCTCTGGTTGCCTGCAGTAGTTGAGTTTTCCTTTTTTTTGGTCCTATTTTGAAGGGTTAAAGGAAACGATCATAAATAACTAAGCCCAAATTATGCTTATTTAATAATGAATCAATTTTCTGAAAAGGCTACTTTTTACAGTGACCACAAATAAATTCATTCATTCATGGGACTTTCTTAGTAACTTATTGTAGGTAATGATCCTAGTCATCGTGGATAGTTTATAGTAATCAAGAGCCAATTCTTTTTGCTTTTTGTAAGTAGCAGATAATAACTCTGCCGAATTCAGAGAAAGCCGATAGCTGTGCTTTGGGGAGGCGGGCGGTGCAGAACATTAAGTTCTCTTGAAGACAACTCAATAGTGGCTTGAAGCCAAAAGAAGGCTGGGAGTGCCCTTTGCCCAGCTTGCTCACACTGAAATCTGTTTCTGCAGAGCTTCTTCTCAGGCTATTTTCTGGGATATGTGTCAAAGCCACCTGAACTTCTTTATGCAAATCTGTGGGCATTCTGTTAGTGTAGGTAATGTGATTGCATTAGATGTTTATCCAGAGAGTTAAATGGTTTTATTAATTTATAGCTGGCTTAAAGTAAGATAAAACGCATATAAGTTTGTTTTTTTTAAAAGATCTCTTTCATCTGAATAATTTGTTCAGGAAAAAAAGGAGTTAGGATGCTCTTTGTAGTGTTTTCCCCAAATTAGATTATTAGAACTTTGTGAATTCAAAGAAACCAGAAGCAATGTCTGAATAAGATTTAGGAATAAAGAACTCTACATATTTAAAAACACTCTCATTAACTTGAGATATATAGGACTAATGTGGATGAAAATCAGTATAAATGTGAAGCTTAGAAAATAAATGAAATTATTAGTTGAGGTGAAGTTTGGGTATGTTTTTGGGGAGGGTTTCTATAATATTAAAAACCAAAAATATTGGGGGACATTCAAGAAAGATCTATGCTTGGAATATATGTAGCAAAGTATCTGATCCTTGAAGAGGTGACCAAGTAGGGTGGCTCTGTTCTGTGGAATGGACTTGACACTGTCATGTTAGCAGATGTCCTGCCCCTTATCCATAGGGCCTGCAGGCCTTAGTTTGGGGGATTTGTCAGTTTAGCCCAGAACATATTTGACCAGTTCCGAGTCAGTTGCATTCTGAAGCCTCTTAAAAGTCTGGGATCGTGTTTCCTGAGGTTTGGGCTCCTCTTGTCAATCTCCAGTGATAGGGAACAGATTCAAGTGGTGGGAACATAAGGTTAAGGGAATAATTCTGTAATCTGGGCCCACTGTGATGACCCACACTTTCTTTCTTTCTTTCTTTCTTTCTTTCTTTCTTTCTTTCTTTCTTTCTTTCTTTCTTTCTTTCTTTCTTTCTTCCTTTCTTTCTTTCTCTTTTAAAAGGCAATTTATTTGCAGCACTGCCTGGCTTAAGTCCACAGGACATATTACATTTCTCTGTGATCGACCTGTTATCTGCAATGTTGCAAAGGCCTGAAATGTTGATAAGAAGAACACAAGTTACAGTGAAGAGGGGGACTGTTGTGACCCTTACATAGACTAGATCCCAGAACTCAGGGAGATAAGGATAATTCCCTCTAGCCACAAAATCTGTAAGAACAGGTTCCAATTAGAACTGGTTAACATAGGCCAAAGTGACCCAGAGTTGTTGTGGGCAGTAGAGACTCAGAAGTCTGATGTCATCCTTCTCCTGTTAGTCAAAAGTCAAAAAGTGAACCTGAGTGGGACTCTCTAGAAACCTCCCTGGGACCCCCAATAAAACTGGAGGGCAGGAGGGTCATGTCGTCCTTTTCTCCAAGAGGACCCACTCTCTCCTTTGGGAGTGCCCACTTTCCCCTTTCTTATCCCTTCTAATAAACTCATGCCCGTTACTCTGAGCAACTTGTCTGAAATCTTCCTGGCATGATTGCAAGAATCAGCGTTTTGAAGAAGGGGCCTCTGAGACTGCCTCAGTTTTGTGGCAGACCTCTGCCCTGTAACACCTGGGAACCCAGAAGCCAGATGCCCAGTCAAGGTGTGCCTCCTCCTCAGAGTTAACTACTGCAGAGAAACAACCATGCTCTGAGGATTCTTGGGGCTCTCAAGAGCATTCATTATGATGCCTTCTAAAGGGGCATGGGTGTAGCTCTGGAAGACAGAGGTTCAAGCCCCAGTTTTATTAGATGAGACCTTACTCTCTCTCTAGCTCCATTTCTCAGTCTGAAAAATGAGGTGAATAATAGGTATCCAGGCTCTGATTCTCGTAAGAGTAAAATGTGATCCTACAAGGAAACAGTTGGTTGGCTACAAATGTAAGAAGTTATTTAACTTTCAGTACATGGAATAGAAAAATAATTTGTGAGATTATAATAAACCTTTGACTAAACAGAGGTGTCACCAAACAGCTCTCCATGGGAACACTCAATTAGCAATAATGTTTCCTAACACCTGCTGCATATTAGAATCACCTGGGAGCATTTTTTAAAAAATATCAAGTAATATCAGGCTAATTGAGTTAGACTGGCTGTGGATGGGGCCAAGGCAACCCAAAAGCTTCCCTTAAAGTACAATCAGGTTCCTCACTGGCATTCCCATGTTAACTTTATTTTATTTTATTTTTGTTACAGTGCTCAACCACCAAACACCCTAAAAGTGTTCTCTTAGAGGATGCTATATTATGCTTGTACATAAATAACAATGATTTTAGAACTCAAAAATGTGGGATGGTGATACACATATTGGGACTACATTTTTTGTAACTCAAAGTTGTAGAAATATTACAAGCCCCCCCCCTTTTCTTTTTAATTGAAAATTTCCTTTAGAATTTCTAAGAGAAATTGCAGTTCTCGGATCCCTGAGAGATATAACATAAGAGCAGCATTACCTTTTGAGTCTCTAGAGATTTCATTCATCCTGGGGCATGAAGCTTTTTTTTTTTTTTTTCCCTTTACAAGCAGGCATTGAAACTGCTTCTGAGAGGTGCTATTTATTGAATTTTCTTGTAACTAAATGGGTCTGTGGCAGCTCTGACCTAGAAGTCACTGATTACATGGGCAAGAAGTGTTTGTTCCGAGGTGAGAATGAACAAACTAATTCCTGCCTGTTTAATCAGTGGCTTGAATCTTCTGCTGCTTCTGCCCAAGTCTCGAGCTTCATGATAACCTCCCCATTTGCCCATCTGTGAATGTTTGGGGATGTGAAAGGGGTTGTCATACTCAAATGATGTCCCAGGCCAACAGCACCAGCTCACCTGTTAGAAATGCAAATTCTCAGGTCCCACCTCAGATCTGGATCAGAAACTCTGGGCTGGCCCTGCAATCTGTTTTCCATCATCCTCCCTGAGGTGGTCATACACACTCAAGTTTGAAAACCACTGAGCAGGGACAAAGGATCTTTCCTTGTTTGTCTAGATAATAAGGGTGTTTGCAGAGAAAAATCACGAAACTGGCACTTGCAGGCATATGCCATACTTAGCTCTGCTTCATTCGGCACTCCTTGCTTTCTCCTCTGATGGTGAGGCAGATCAGTGCTAGAGGGAAAATGAGAGGGTAGCTTTAAGTCTCCAAGGTTCCTATTCCAATCTTTTAAGAGCTAGTAATCAGGTTAAAAGAAGCTTTATGTGTTTATGAATGTGTAACGATATACACAATGGATAAAGATAGAACCCTGTATATATAAATGTATAGTAATGTATACATATGAGAGAACACATAAAGATACATTTATACAAATTGCATAAATTCATACAGAATGAAGATACACTATATCTATGTAAATGTATAAAAATATATACAATGTATAAATATACACGGTGTTCATGGTGTATTTAAATGTGTGAAAATATTCAGTGTGTGTATGTTTAAAATCATGATCTCCATTGTGAATGCTGAGGAGCTCAAACCAGGAAATTCCAAACACTGGGGGACTATGGGGAATCCAAAGATCTTGAGAGGGGACTTGGGAGGCTGGAGGTGAACAGCAGAAAGAAGCCAACTGTATTGTTCAATTCAAAAGGATTGGCCTATAGAATGCCCTGCAAATGGTTTCTCCAGGGCTGTGCAGTGTCCTGAATCTAGGGCAGGGCAGAAGATGACTTTAGATAAACCCTAGGATTCCTTTCACAAAGTTACCACACAATGATTTTAGGACTTTCAAATAGGTAAGTGAAGACAGCTGAGTTGTGTCCTCGAGTGGTCATTAAAAACAGAATAGGTTTCTCCTGTCTCTGGGAGGGGAAGGTCCTGAAGGTACAGAAAGGAATAAATGTTATCTCCATTACCCTTCCAGCTTATAACAATTGAAGCTGTATTATTGTATCTATTTGAATCCATCTGTCTACATTTATCTGTTTGCCTATCTGTCTAATCTATTCAAAGCCCTCCTACCCAGACACTCAAAAAACTGAAGCTCTATATGGTCTATTCTTTAAACATCATAACTGGGGCTAGCATGAATGGTTATCCTAGTAACAGAAGTTAGGAATCTCTCTAGCATTTCTAGTATCTATATATCTGAATTTACTGGGCACTCAGCTAAGTGCCTACCTGCATTATCTCATTTAATCTTCTTAACCACCTGATGATAGAAGGGCTGTTAATATCCTAGTTTATGAAGGATTTGAACCGTGTGAAAGCCTGGGCTCTCATCCACTCCACCTTATTAGATCCCATGATGGCACATTTAATGCTAGCTAATGTCTGGCTTCAGGTGGGCATGTGTTACCTATTGGTGCCTTCATTCTGAGGGCTCAAATTGAGATGTGCGATTACCTAAACTCTTTATGCACTCGTGTTCGTTTGTTTTCTGGCTTATGCTTCTAGACCTCTATTTGGAGCAATATTTAGAGTTAATTATTGGTACTCTGAAAGCTCTTAGACTTCCATAAAGTACTTTAAATACACTGTGACTTTAAAATAAAAAAATTAACCACTGGGAGCCAGGCATCATTCTCTTTCCTGTGGGCTGAGCTTCAGCATTGTAACAGGAATTCACTAATGAAACAGACATAAATAGAGCCTCCCTGAGGATTTAGGAGGGTCATATATTCCGTGTAATTGTGACGTTCCTAGTTAACTTCATCTCCATTTGTGTACCTGCTACAAGTTTTTAATTATGCTCAATTATTTTGTGTTTTATAATTTACATTGTCTTCTATTTCCTCCTATTGTCCAAAGGGTTTTGTTGGATGGTGTGCATGGTTGACTTTTTAAGCACAATGACATCCAATTCTTTAGGGGTGAACCTCCTTTGATGGCTAATGAGATAATCCAGAAATTTCACTGTCTCTGCACTTACGGCATCTTTTGAAGGAAAAGAGGGTTCATTGATCACATATCTAACACTCCTGAATTGTCCTACTGTTTTACAGAAAGAATAAGCTTATAAATTAAACCCTTTTTCCTTTTTCTTTCAGGAGTTACAACATATCGTTGGGTCACAACACATCCGAGCAGAGAAAGGTAATCATGAATCTGTGATTATTTGATATCCCATGGGGTCACTAGCCTTGGGTTAATGTGCTTTCTCTCATCTCCAGCTATGATGGAAGGTTCCTGGTTTGATCTGGCCAAGAGGGACAAGCCTGAAACTCAACCTTTTGCTCATCTCACTATTAATGCCACCAATATCCCATCGGGTAAGTTTTAATTATATCTATTTTAATAATAAAACTATCTCGAGAATCACTTACCATTCCATTCACATAATCAAAAATATTATTAGCCTGTTACTGAAATTTTCAAGAGCGGAAAAAAAAAAATCATTAGTCTTCAGTTGATCCATGTCTTGGAAATGGACATTATAATTTCCCAGAAAGACCAGAGGATGAGGACAAATGAAGTCTCCTACTTCTTCCCTTGTAGAAGCAGGAGAGGAGGATTCCTTGATCTTTAAATGGCAGCTGCCATATGTTCACACCTGGGCCAGGTGACCCCAAAGCAAACATGGTGTGGCAGAACCGCTGTATCCTGTGCTGCTGCCAGTACCCAGGTCTTCCCTCTGTGCCATCAGAGACAGCCTTGGCCACCTGATGTCTATAGGCAGGGCCTTTGGGGCCAGTCATATGGGATTCCAAGTCCCCACAGCAGGAGAGAAGAGGATCTGCTTTTATGTGTGTGTGTGTGTTTGTGTGTGGGCGGGGCAGTCAATGACTGACCCTGCTGCCTGTGTTAACCCAGAGTTTTCATTCAAGAAAAGTCCTAAGCCAGGGATTCTAAGGTATTGAGTGAGATCATCACCAAGGGCTGTCATTCTGAGACTTGTGAGAAAGGTCTGGCCATGCAATGGCTCTCTCCCCTCTGGCCTTGACTTCCAGCTAATAGAGAATCTCTGAGTATCACCACACCCCAGGGTTCCTGCTCTTCCTAATCCCCACAGCAGCACTTCTCATTCTGGAGCAGCAGACTTCATTTTCAGATCATCAGACTACCTGTTTATTTCAAATGACTGCTGGTTGAGAACACATCATTGGGAAGGACAATCCCTTGATATACTCATCTGTTTTTACCCACACTAAAGGTAACAAAGCCCCATTGCTGACCTCTGAGGTGGATGAGTTCCTCCAGGTAATTAACTACTCAGCCATTTGCTGTAGAGATCCACGGAGGAGCTCAACAGCATGGTCTTTAAGAGACACTAGTCCTCTGGAAAATGAGACATTCTCCCCCTTCTTCAGAGACCAGTCATTTCCTCTGGGTAGGGTTTAGCTCAAGGGCCTGGAGACCTGATTACCCTTTGAAAGTGAGAAAACCCAGAGCTTTGTGCTTGTAGCTACCTTAATGCCCTGGGCATTCCATCATCCTACCTACTGCTCACTCACCTTGGGCTAGGTAAGGATCAAAAGGTGACAAGAAGCATTAGATAGAGTGATAATTGAATACCATTGTTAATTATTATGATGCCACTTATTGAACACTTATTGAATATGTCTGATCCACTTATGGATCAGACGTTTGGGTCTGTGTTCATTGTCTGTAGTCCTTACTCTAATGTTGAGGCACAGTGACTGTGATGCAGAATTTGCAGAGAGGGAAACAGAGGTTTATATAGTTTGTCATTTGCTCAAGGTCACAGAGGTAGGAGGATTAGAAGTTGAATTCCACTCAGTTAATCCCTAAATCTGTTTTTTATGCTATATATTATCCTATAAGCAGACTACATAGTACTTGTAGCAAGTTGGCTTTGTCCCAGGAAAATAAAGCCCTTAAGTTCTCTTTTCCTAAAAGAATTAGATTAGTGGAGTATCTCATGACAGGGACTCTAAAAGCTGACTGCCACTGGCCTGCTTACTGGACCCATAACCAAGCACAATTTATTAGACTCTGCCTTGGCTTTGCCATGTCTAAAGTGGGCATAGATATTGCTTGCTTCATGGGGTAGCTGTGAAGATTGTGGCATATGGAAAGCATTCTATGATTGGGAATTTTTATTTTATTTGAGTTTATTTAAATAATTATAACTATTCCACTTGGTTGTACAAATGACTTAAGACAAGTTTTTTTTTTTAATTTTTTTAATTAAGTTTTAAAAAGTACCAGATTTTAGTAAGTGATTTTGAAGCCATTATAGCATGGACCATGGAGGGCTATTTCTTGATTGGAGACATTAGAAAGTAAGAAACTAACACTTGGGTTTTTAGAGGATTTTCTATTCTACCTATTCCTGTCCCAGATATTTGCTCCATAAACAAATTTTGTCTCTTTGTCTGTGTGTCCTTTATGATGGAGCTACACTAATTTTTCCTGAGTGGAAACTATTTTGCACATTAGCAAAGGCAATCAAATTAATACTTATGTATCAGCCATATGTGCTATGAATGTACCCTACATTTATATTTTCAGTTCATTTAAATGGCATATGATAAATATTACATTAGACTGTGTGCCAAAGTCGGTTTGGCAATAGCAAGCATGTTTTAGTTGCAAAGCTCTCTCTCTCTCTGCAGGGACCTAGAATCAAACCATTGCCAAAATAACAAGAAAGAACTCCTGGTTATTTTCTGACAGTTATTGGATTTGTGACTAGGGAAATGTGTCAGTATATGCTTCTGCGTAAGAAAATAGAATTTGTTGCTCTGGTGGGTCAACAACCCCTTAAGTTCATTGATCTCCAGGTGTTGGCCAAAGCAAGATGGTTTAATTTTGCATTTTAATGGCTTTTTTTCACATTTATTTACACATACGAAATTAGGATCTGCCTTACAAGGTCTGTGCATTTTCAAAGCTTCTTGCATAAGACGCATTGGGAAGTATTTTGTGGGGTCAGAATATGTAGATTTCTTTAGGGTGCTCAGGCTAACTATTTGCAGAAGTCCGGACCATAGCATAGGGCTGAAGAAGCTGGGGAGCCTGGGGTAGGAGGCTACCAGCACACCTCATGGGTGTTGGAAACCCAGGGTGATATGGAGTCCCTCCAATCAAATCACAGCATATTTTTCTCATGTGTTTTCCCCACTGTTGTCTACATGTGAGCTCTCTCTTCTTAATATCTAGCTTCCCTGACTTTCTTCTGTTGATGCTGTGAACACTCAAACACTTTTCCTCACTAATATACTCCCTTTTCTCAGTCCAGATTTGACCCAAATCCTCCCTGTTGTCTAGCCCTTCTGTCTCTCATTGAGCTCAGCTTTCCCAATCATTGTGAATTGCTGCAGCTTTTGCTTGGAAATTTTTTGTCACTGAATGTCAACCTTGTGCTTTGCAACAGCAGAAATGAAAATGTCGTGTTTTGTATGCTCATTTTTTATTTTCTCTATGATTATTCGTGTATGATGGTGTACGACTTGATATAATTCTTAATTATGGACAGAATGAATGTCTATAGAAAGCACCACACTGTTATTTCATGACAGATCAACAGAATGAATCTGTGAATACATGAGTCAGTGGATGGATAAAAACAGAGATGTTTCATAGAAAAGAACAATGTATTCTACTTGAATTCCCTAATCATAAGAGTGGTATAATGTTAAAGTTCTTATTTCAGATTTCTTCCTTGCCTTCTCTGGCCATATCCCACTCTAACATGAACTAGTCCCTTCCATTGAATGGATAGACTTCATGTCAGTATTCTGCTTCTCTCTGTTAAGAGATAAAAGATAATTAATTGAAGGATTGAATGCAGCACACAAGTAGGAGGCAGTATGGGGTAATTTGAGGTGGGAAACTTTTTTTTTGTCTTGGGGAGTGAATCCAGGGGGGCTTAATCACATAGCCACATCCCCAGCTCCCCCCCTTTTGTATTTTATTTAGAGACAGGGTCTTACTGAGTTACCTAGGACCTTGCTGAGTCGCTGAGGCTAGCTTTGAACTTGAGATCCTCCTGCCTCAGCTTCCCAAGCTTTAGGGATCATAAGCATGCGCCACCATGCCTGGCTTGAGGTGGGAAACATCTTTCATTAACTCTGTCCATGAATTAGGCAGCTATTTACCAGCCTGGAGGAATTGCTTCACTAGTGTTTATGACAATGTGGTGAATACGGTTCTATTGTCTCATGTTGACTCCCTTGGGACTGTAGGATGATATGTACATTTGGAGTAAACCATGAAATAAGACCTCCTATGTAAAAAGAAGGTAGCTTGCTGTGGAGAACCCTTGAAGCCACAGTGACTGTGGTGGCCCCTCTGTGGATAGCTGCAGAGCTCAGGAACGCTTCTGTTTCTGCATCGGGGAATTGGAATCACTGGGTTCTTGGTCTTCTAATGATGGGTTGCCCCACTGTAGACTGGCCAAGTCATATTTTTCCCCCTCCATTTATCCTACTTCTTGCTTGGCCTTTGGAATAGTCTGCTTTTGAGGCTCCAAGCTATACCCCAGAGAGAGTAGAATGTTCTCCAACTTGTGGCTCTCTTGGGGAAGGTGCATGAGATGTTCAGTGTTCTCCAGGTCTCAGGCAAGTCTGGGAAAGTACCATGAGTGGGTGTCTTAGTCTACAGGGATCTCCTAGAATCCACCTAACCAGAGGATCCACTAAGACCCTGGGCCAATTTCTTTACCTCACTGTCTCAAGACCTGACTTAAGTTGTTGGGCAGTCATAACAAATAGCCAAGAACTCAGAGCTGCAGAAACTAATCCCAACCCATCTGAGACTCAGCTCTGTTTTGACTTTTGATGTCAGAGAGATGATGACCTTCAGTTAGCCTAAGTATGTACAAAATTCCCTGAAGTAAAATAAAAATCTTTCTAGACTTTCTATAGTATTTCTACTTAGTGTCTCATTAGTTATCATCTTTTCCAGTAGAATAATAAGTATCCACATAAATATAAATCTTTGATTAATTAATTACATCATAGAGGTATTACCAAATTTTAAAGCCATTAAAAATACATTAGAGACTTGTAATATGAAAAAAAAAAAAAAAGCACTGGACTTGCTCCTGATTTAGAATATTCTTTGGAAATTCTTCACTGCTCTGGTAAAAGCATGAGGATTAGTTGTCACCTCATTCCAGGAATGAGGAGGGACTAAAGGAACATTTGGTCACTGGGGAGAAATTTTACTATACTTTGGTCACAATGGATTATGAAGTTGTTTTTTTTTTTCCAGCTGCTCTGAGAATAGCTTTTTAGTTGTGTGAGCCTGAGAGACATATGGGCTTTTAGAGGTGGGGAAAATAAATGGTGATAAGAATAGATTTTAGGAGTTTGGCCATTTGCTCAAAGTTACTGTGACCCAGATTTTCATCTCCTACATATCCCTCTCCATAGAATAAAAGAAAAGGCAGAAACATGTGAGGTAGGAGGATTCTCCTCTGCTAGCTTCTTGCTTTGCTGTGGTGGTTGGCTTTCTAATCATTTTCCTTCAATCTGGAATGACCTGACTGCTCTTGTCTGTGGAGCTGAATCCTATTCCTCTTTTTAAGTTCCCAGGTTCAGTTAGCAACAACACAAAGTCAGTTTTGATCCCTCTAGGTGGAAATAATCTCTCTCCCTATTGAATTCCCGAAGCAATTATCTGTACCTCTCCTTTCAGTTCAAACTTGCTTCTTGTCTGAGCCCATTCTATACTTAACTCTAATGTACTGAAGCTTCCTTGAGGCAGGAAAAGTGAGATTTTTGGCTTTTGTACCCTCTAATGTGCCTACCAAAGAGCACTAAATACATCTGAATTTATTTCTCCCTGTATAGAAAAATAAATTCCAAGAAGTTATTCTCCCCTAGGAACAATGACAGTTAAGCTGTTTTCTGCTCTGACTTCATGGAATTGTGAGACTGTCTTTCTCATTCCAGGAGTGGATTGTAAATCAGGCGTCTCTCTCTCCACAGGTTCCCACAAAGTGAGTCTGTCCTCTTGGTACCATGACCGGGGTTGGGCCAAGATCTCCAATATGACTTTGAGCAATGGAAAACTAATGGTTAACCAAGATGGCTTCTATTACCTGTATGCCAACATTTGCTTTCGACATCATGAAACCTCAGGAGATCTAGCAACCGAGTATCTTCAGCTGATGGTCTATGTCACTAAAACCAGCATCAAAATCCCAAGTTCTCACACCCTGATGAAAGGAGGGAGCACCAAATACTGGTCAGGGAATTCAGAGTTCCATTTTTATTCCATAAATGTTGGAGGATTTTTTAAGCTACGGTCTGGTGAAGAAATAAGCATTGAAGTGTCCAACCCTTCCCTACTGGATCCAGATCAAGATGCAACGTACTTTGGGGCTTTTAAAGTTCGAGATATAGATTAAGACCTATTCTGTGGAGCATTATCACATATTTCGTAGATATTTGGAAACATCACTTAAACAAACCAAGAAATATGTATATAGGTGTGTAAGACTACTAAGAGGCATGGCCCACAATGGTACAGACTCATTATCCATGCTCTCAACCCTGTAGACAATATGCATATGTACAGCCAATGGGTGAGCTTGGACTTATGGTAGCGTGTTACACAATGGTTTTACAATTTTGTAATGAATTCCTAGAATTAAACCAGATTGGAGCAAGTATGGTTGCTCTTTGGGCTCCAAGAGGGGTGAGCTCTCTGGATCAAACCCATGATTTATGGGCCACTGTGCACCTCAAGTGGAGAGGGTATCATCGCATTGTAAACAGATGATCTTCTGAAGGGTTAAGTTCTTTTGAATTGTTACATCATGCTGGAACCTGCAAACAATACTTTTTCTAGTGAGGAGAGAAAATATATGTATTTTTATATAATATCTAAAGTTATATTTCAGATGTAATGTTTTCTGTGCAAAGTATTGTAAATTATATTTGTGCTATAGTATTTGATTCGAAATATTTAAAAAATGTCTCACTGTTGACATATTTAATGTTTTAAATGTACAGACATATTTAACTGGTGCACTTTGTAAATCCCTTGGGGAAAACTTGCAGCTAAGGGGGAAAAATACTGTTTCCTGATATCAAATGTAGTATATTTCTTCATTCTTTTTAACTTAATAGATTTTTTTTCAGACTTGTCAAACCTGTGTAAAAAAAAATTAAAATGGATGCCTTGAATAACAAGCGGTATGTTGGCTACCAGGTGCCTTTCAAATTTAGAAGCTAATTGACTTTAGAAAGCTGACATTGCCAAAAAGAATACATAATAGGCTACTGAAATCTGTCAAGAGTATTTATATAATTATTGAACAGGTGTCTTTTTCTACAAACGCTGCAAATTGTAATTTTTTTTTTAAATAGAAAAGCTACTAGTGGTTTATCAGCGAAGAATAACCCAAGTTTTAAGTTAGTGGGAATTATTTTATACTGTACAATAAAAACATTGCCTTTGAAAGTTAATTTTTTTTGGTACAAAAATAAATTTATATGAAACCTGCATTGTGATTTTGTATTTCTCTTTTATGTCTGTCTTGCTCTGTGATCCTGTTCTCTCCAATATGATAATGTGGCTCCTATCTTTTTCTGAAGGTTACTGGGAGAAATGCAGATTTAATTAAAAACTAGGAACAGATTCAATTAAATTAATGAACCTTGGAATTTGAAAATTAATTTGCAAGGGATTTGTATGCAAGGATGTAGCCAGATAGAAAACAGTGTTCTTCACTCATAAAGGAAAAGTTTATGTTATGTTTACATCAGGAGAAAAACACATCAGGTGTTTTGTACAAGTTCATAATGTCCTGGAAAAATAACTGTTTGGCCTGGAGGAAAATCTAAATGTTTTCTACTTTCACACAGTAAAGATCAGTGGCCTAGATACTTGTCCTCATGGAAATGTATGTAGGTGGGCTACCTAAACAGGGTGGCTACTCATATGAGAGAGAGAAGAGAAAATGATTCCCTTGGGAAGTCACAATGTTTCTTGATGGTTATGACAGAATAGAAGCTGAGAAGGTAGAGCAGATACTGCAAAATAGAAATCGCAAATTTTAAATAGCAGAGCCATAATGGTGGGACTCACTGATTGGCCGAAATACTCCTATTACTTTAAGACTGTCAGTAAATTTGAGGTAGATGGGTACAAAATATGTCTTCTGTGTTGCATACCCCAATCGCTGCTTCCTGGCTTCAGAAAAAAATTAATTTTGATGAGCTACAATCACGGTTTCTCCACAGTTTCTCTTAGAGGCAACCAACTTGCAATCTCTCAAGGATGAACTAAACCCAAGGTCCAGGAATAGAAAGCACCCAGGATATTCTGGGCACTAGCCAAATGGCTAGCAAGGCAGATGGTCTGCAACACCAATGGAGAGACTGGAGAGTAGACCTTGGGAATTCAGCCAGACTTTATTGTACATTATCACCCAAGTAGGTCAAGGTTTTAGAGCTTTGCTGGAATAATGACTAAAGAAATATTGGTGTGAATTACCCTGTGCCTGGAAGGAGGCAGCTACAGCAATTGGATATGGCAGAAGGTAGGGAAAAGTCTTCTCTTTTCTATCACGTTCATGTCAGGCTCTGAGCAATAGGGTCTCAAATGCAGGAAGAAAAACTCTGATTTTCCCACTCTTTGGCCACTTTTCATTTCTGCTCTTTCTTTTCATTTATTCCTTTTTTCCACATTTACTCTTCTGTGTGTGTTTCAATCCTCCCCACCTCCCTCATGCTTGGCTCTTGACTGGAGGACCAGTTAGTCTCTCTGGTAGCCTTTAGGGTATAAAGAGGCTGCTGCATCTGATTGAGATGGAACTAGATCAAGTCATCACTCAGCCACAGCTGAGTAAATATATTGAGTTGTGACAAAATCATGCCAGGAAACCAACAAATACCGGCTGCAATGGCGAACTGAATTGTTGCTCATTTTAACTCCTCCATTTCAATTTTAATGCATGTCAAATAAGAAAGAAGAAAAGCAGGCCAAATTCAAAGCCATCTGTCTTCTTGAATCAGTTTTTTATGACTGCACCAGACCCTGCACTGTTGCCTCTTTCCAAAACTCTATGTAAGCAGCAGTTCTTGTGCAGTGTCCTTGCTTTCCCTCTTTCCTTCTGTCTCCTTTATTTCCATGAGGCCATCTGGAAAATGACCATTTCCACGGTGACTTTGGTGGGAAGCTGAGGGTCTCAGACCTCATCTTTTTGTGTGTGTATTTTATTGGCTTGTCTTGGGAGAGTGGCATCAGGCTATACTTGTACATTAGTGGGCACAGCGTTGACTCAACTTGCAAACCTACCATGCCTGTGGAGCCAGCAGAGGCAGGCCACACATGTCCTCACTTTCACTTTGGCTTTATTAATTGATTCTCCAGCTTCCTTGCAATGAAATTGAAATATGTTTCCCAGTAGCTGCATTTATAAATGCTAATTAGGTATTGATTCACATTATGATGATTTAGCCTTGTGTCACTTTTTATAATAAAATGTATACAGTGAGTGTTGGGTTTTATCTATAAAACAGAAAACTACCCTTTTGATTAATAAGATTTTTATGATACTTCTACATTTTTGTAATTTAAAAATTATAGTTTTTAATCATTACCCTCCCCCCCTCTTTTTATGTTGACACATTTTCTTTGCAGAGGCTTGCTGCTATTGCATCTTATGTGTATTCTGGATAGTTGTAGGAAAAATCTCTATGATATTATCAGATATGGACAAAGCCAGGAGTGCTGATGTCTAAGGACAGGAGATGGATGCCCCAGCTCAAACAAAGAATGTGAGTAAGCTCTTCTTATACATTTTTATACTATATATTTTATACTATTTAGATCTTTCAGTGAGTTGGATGATGCCCACCTACATTGGTAAGGATGAGTCAAATGCTAATTTCTTCTGGAAACACCTTCATAAGGCATGTCTGTAAATGATATTTTATCAACTATCTAGGCATCCCTTAGCCCAGTCAAGTTGATCATCATACTGCACTGGGATATCTGAGTCAGTTATGAAGTAGCTTATTTAAGTTTAGAAGGAAAATATCCTAAATAAATAGATGAAAGGAGAAAAGTTTACATGCAACTCCATGAGAAACACAAATAATACATAAGACTTATTGAAAATATCTAAATGAGATATTAAGTCATGAAACAGGGATAGGAGTTTAGATGAGTTTAACTGAAGTTCAGGGACACATCTTGAATAGCAGGGGTGAAAAACCCCTAAAGAACATCAGATATGTACAAGGGACAGGTGCAGCACCTTCAATTCCTCTATCTTCTGCATCACGAACACAGGTGATTCACAGTCCAAAATGTAAGTCCCATCTAAGTTCAGACCCAGGACAATAGTACAGGAGGGGTAGGGAGTGCCTGGCCCATGGGAATGAGATGGGAGTGCATCTCAGGGGTGAGGCTCAATGTCTATTCAGGCCTGAGGGCATTAACGTG
The DNA here is from genome assembly GCF_001458135.2 of Marmota marmota marmota. Classification (NCBI taxonomy): domain Eukaryota; kingdom Metazoa; phylum Chordata; class Mammalia; order Rodentia; family Sciuridae; genus Marmota; species Marmota marmota. The sequence goes on along the minus strand of NW_025999932.1, from coordinate 43,795,534 downwards.
GATATGATTTTAGTATGTGAGCAACAGCTCAAAAACAGGGATTCAGTTGTGGAAGGAGACTACTAACATCCTCAGAAATGAACCAGAACTTCAGGTGACTAGGGATAGTGGTGGTGAACTCTGCCAAGACACCAGGGAGCCCTGGGTGTAAGAAGAAACCCCAGATGCTCATGATCCTTGGCTGAATGGTCCAGATAGGCAGACAGGCTCTCCTGTGGGGCAGATTTTGGAAGCTTCAATGCAATCCTGTCCTTGAAACCCAAAAGCTTTTACACTCCGTATTAATTTGCTATGGGTGCCATAACAAATTACCACAAAATCGGTGGCTTGAAACAACAGAAATGTGTCCTCTCAGTCCTGGAGTTGGGAGTCTGGAATCAAGGCATTGGCAGGGCCATGCTTTCTCTGGAGGCTCTGGAGCACAGCCTTTTGCCTCCTGCAGGCTCCAGTGGCTCTCGGAGGAGTTCTTTGTAGCTGTGTCACTCCAATGTCTGCTTCTATCTTACCTGCCCTTCTTCACTTCTCCTGGTGCATTTTTCTGCTTTTATTTCTCATAAGGACACTTGTCATTGGATTCAGTGTCCCCCTGATCATCCCGGATGATGTCTTAAGATTCTGAATTATATCTGCAAAGACCTTTTTCTAAATGAGATTATGTTCACAAGTTCTGGGGTTTAAGACCCAGAGATCCTTTTGGGGGTATCTCTGGTCTGTGCACTATACTTTCCAAGGGATATTGTCTAAGCCCCACTGTTGTTTGGCCAGTCATCTTGCTATCCAATATTTGGGGCCGTAGCTTCTAGGGAGGGGCAGGTAACCTAGGAGGGAGAGATGGAGATTGGGAGAACAATGAATAAGTAAAATCCAGAATGATGCAAATTCCTAGTTCTACAAATTTCTAAAAGTGTGAACACATGGAGACAATCCCAGAGGGAGTAGATAAACATGAGTGTGTTGTTGTGTTAGGGAGGTGGAATTATGAATGTTTTCTACATTTCAAAATTTTCCTACTGTTGCTACATTGCCATTGATTTCAATAATAAAGCACATTGAAACTGATCTTTTTAATGAATAAAAGAAATTGCAGCTTATGGCACTGAATGAATGTAGGCTCTGGGCAGTGGGCCTGTGTGCTTTTGAAATGGAATGCCCTAGAGGCTTGGGAAAAGCACATGAGCTGGAAGAATAAGGCGCCAGCTTTTCAGAGTGGGGAGAAGTGACTTCTCCCTTTGAGCTGCCTTTTGCTGTTCACAGCCTTTGCCTTAGATTGCAACCTGCAGGAACCTGGTTTAGCATCCGATATCTGCCATTCCCTCCTAACCCTTGACTTGTCACAGTTCTTCCGGATTTTAGAAAACAAGATGAAGATTGCATACTTTATATTTGCAAGTTTTTATATTTTATATACACAAGGTTCATATGCAATGCAGTTTCAAAGGTATGCATATTTAGTATGCTGTTTTCCTGCATACCTAAACAAAGCCTAGAGTCTCAGAGTTAATTTTTTAAAAATGACTTGATAACTTGTTTTCTGCCATTAACAAGAGAGTATGCAGAAATAAATTAATTGAAATGTTCCCTGAGCACGTAAAGTGCTTAGGTAAAGATGGTATCCTTGCAGCATGGCTATTTAACCGGGTATGTGTGTTTTTAATGAATTGTTGAAACGAATTCGAAGTCAGGTATATTTGTGTATGTGTGTGTGTGTGTCTGTGTGTGTGTATGTGTGTGTACATGTGCAGTATAATAAGAAAGGATTCCTTTTAAAGTAGAAACATTGACCTCTCAAACCTAAGGATTCCTAGAAAAGCCTGAGACCTTGTCCCTGAGAAGCCCAGACCTGCAGGCTGCTATCATCTACAATGTATCAATGGCCTGAGAAAATGGTAAAGATTTGGGCCCAATAGGACTACAAAATTAAAAAAAAAAAATTAATCAGAAAAACCTGGTTAAAGGGAATGTATCAGGGTTTTCCAGAGAGGCAGACTCAAAGGATTTATCTATCTATCTGAGAGGGGATTTATTAAAGGAATTGGTTCATGCCATTGTGGAAAGAGAGAAGTCCCAAGACCAGTTATTTGCAAACTGGAAACCCTGTGTTGCCAATAGGGTAGCTAAGTCTGAGTCTGAAGACCTGAGAACCTGGGAGACTATGAGTTTAAGTCCTGCAGTCTAAAGATTGAAGACTCTGGAGCTCTGATGTGCAAGGGCAGGAGAAAAAGAATGTATCTCAGCTCCAAGAAAGAGATCGTCTGCCTTTCCTGTTTTTGTTCCATCTTGGTGCCCAGCCAATTGGGTCATGCCCTTCCATATTAAGGGCAGATCTTCTCTGCTTAGTCCACTCAGACTCACATACAAATCTCTTCTGAAAATATGCTTACAGACACACCCCAAGATAATGCCTTACCAGTTCGCTAGGTAGGTAATCCTTAATCCAGTCAAATTGACACCTAAAATTAACCATCACAGGGAAGGAATAAAACATGATTTAGGAAACCTTTTTTATTTGTGACTTACAACAAAATCCCTTAGGATTAATTCTCTGTTACTATTAATGTCTATAGCCTTTACATTATTAAATCAAGCAATTTTTTGGACACAACCTTAACAAGGGACTTACTTAGGTAGGTTTTTGTCGTCATTGACATCCCTGAAAGGAAAGACTCATTCAATGTTCTGGGTTTATCAGCCTGTGGGTCCTGAACCACATGGAGCAGACTAGCTTAATCTACTTTAAATGAATATTTAAAAATATCTGTCCAAGATGTATTTAGGAGAAAGGAGAATGATGTATATGAAAGGGCAGAGAAAAAGTTGCTGGTAACAGAATTAAGCCTCCTTTTGGCTGTCATGAACAGTTCAGGTCTGGTCCAAACTTGCATATCACAGTCAGTAAAAGGATTCCTGAAGTTCATCAGAATCCCTCTGCATAGTTGACTAGCTTCCTTTTGTTTACAGGAAATGCTCTGAGAGATCAGAATATGGCTTCCCAAAATATGGGGGATTGTTAAGTTGAAGGCAGTTGCAAAGAAGAAGATGCAGGAAAGGTTTTGCCTTGTTACTTCTGTGAAAATTTACTGTTTTTTTTTTTTTTGTTGTTGTTGTTATTTTGGTTTTTGTTTGTTTGTTTGTTTTTGTAGTGGAAGATGCTATGTTAACTTGAATTCAAAGTTGTCTTTTCAGAGCTCTTTGTTCTCAAGGTATGTATATATACGTGTGTATATAAAATATACAAGTTAATGAGCTTATGTTTGTTTTTCTCTTGTTAATGATTTTTTTTTATAACAGAGATTCATTCCAACTAAGAACCTATGGAGATTATTATTTCTCCCTTATGGTTCCTGTCAGGAGCTTGACCCCTATGGGTGCCCCTCAGGGCCAAAAATGAATTCCTTCCCAGCATATGGAGAAGGCCATATATTTTCTCCATCTCCAACTTCTTACATTTTGAGTTCCTGGCCCGCCTCTCTGGGTCACTCAATTTGGCCCTATTAAAGGTAGCAAAGTTGTCCTATGTCTTAATGAATATGAATAATCAAAGGTCAGCAATTATAATTGATGGGCCCTGATTGAGGTCTTGTTCAAATGCAGAAACCAAACGTGGAGGCAGGAAAATGGGAATGAAAGTCAACAGGGAATGGAGGTGAACCCAGATGGAAGTTGGATAAGGAGAGTTAAAACTCAAAGGGGATAGTCTTGTTACTATTTTCAATGTCTGTTTTACATAGATTTTGAAAATGATTTTAGTCCTGTTTTCAATGCCTGTTTAACATAGATTTTGCTCCATGTTCTACCCAGAACTATAAAATCTCCTAAACTAGCACACCAAAATGGGGTTTTCTGCTATCAGTTCCCCTCCCACATAGCTTGAGTTCTCTCTTCTCCCTTAAATAAATCCTACTGCATTTACTTTTCCTTTCTGTGTTTGCCTGTGGATTTTGTTCTCCAAAATGTGTGCAACAAGAACCCAGAAGGAAATTGGCAAAGCAGGGAATCTAATCTCATCTCAAAATTCTGGTTTCATTCACAGGTACACACACATACAATAAGAGGACCCCACAATTTCCCTTCTTACTACTAGAAAGGATTTATGCAATGTGGGAGACCAATCTTGCACTTAACTAAGTCACACTCCCCAGCTGGGTGCTGAGGCGCTCAGTCACAGAAATGTGGCAGAGCTTTCCCCACCCTTCTTGGGTTCGAGGGTCTGTGCCTGGGTGTGTCTTGTTACAGCCCCATGGGTGAAGCTATGCTCACCTGTTCCTTTGTAATATAACCTTTTGCCCTGTTTAGGATAGAATCTTCCATGGAAGTGCCTTGTGTGTGTGTCCCCTTCTCTTACTGTGCCCTTGGATGAGGCCTACCCAGGTGTCAGTCAACCTGCTGACAGTGGACATCATGAAGATAGACTCAGCCCCCTGAAACCTGACCCCTTGCCTCATTTGAATAGCCTCTCCTCAATAAAAGGGGTCAGAGCGTGCTCTCTCTCTTCCTGCAGACCCTTAAGGTCAGAGGAGCCGTCACAGCACCCCAAAGAAAAAGGTATTTGTGTCTCTTGTGTGGTTATTTCATGCAGCCCAGTTAGCCCAGTTTAACTGGAGTCACCCCTGAGCCTTTTAGTCGCAAGAACTGAAACCCGGCAATGCAATGTATTTTCACTTGCCTGGATCAATGATTAAGGCACAACTGGGCTTGTTTCTTCCCATTTTGGAGATCAGTGCCAGCATGTGTCCATGGTTAAACATTGGGGATTGTGGAGAAGAAAGACATGTCACTCCTAGGTACTGAGCATTTCACTAGGGCTCTTCTCAGACATAATGTTTCTTAGTTCTCACTATATTTCTTGCAGCAACTGTTATTAAACCATTTTACAGATTCAAAGAAGGTAAGAGACATCTGAAATGTGTGTGGAAGTGTGAATATAAGACAATAGTGTTTCCTCCTGCAATCCTGCTATCACAGACAAAGTGATTGGTCTAGTTCTTTCTCTCTGAAATGTCTTCCCACTTCTTACCTGACCAGGTTCTTACCATTCTAATGTTTGTGTTAGCTAACCATACAATCTAAGGCATGTCTTATCTCTACCACCTTATAGTTGTTTCCTGAGTCTTCCTCTTGCTTTCAAGAGGAGTAGGAACTGCTTTAGTACTGGGAGAGTCTGTCCTCTGTACTTCTTTTGTGTTCCCAAGATGCGGAGTCCCAAATAAGAACACAGTATAAGCTCCTTGAATACATAATTGGTGAATTCACCCATATCCGTTGTCAACCATGAGTGACCACAGCTCATCTTTTGTTGTGTGACACCTTGGAATTCTCATCCAAATTTCTTACTGGGACTAAATAAAATTGGGTAAATAGTGGAGGTAAGGCTGTAGACAAGGGGGCCTTTTTTGTATTGAGAACTTTCTCAGGTGTAGTGCCTTACCTGTAATCTCATGACAGGGAAGTATGACAAGTGGAAAGAGTAGACATTTTGTTGGGAGATCAGAAATATAATCCTATCGTTTCCTAACTTTGTATAAGACACTTAATCTTTCTTTCACTTCTTTTTTCATAAAATTGAAATAATAGTCACATCACCTACCTTTTGAGTTGTGGAGGGTTCAAGTAAAATAATAAATGTGCAAATATGTCATAAAGAACACAATGTAATGGGAATTGAAGAGTGCCTCCATTTGTGAAGCTACTCAGACTGTTACAGAGCTTAGGACTTTCAGGAAATTGAGTAGCCTGAAAAACCCCTTCAAACCTTAATTCTTGCTCTCAATTCAGAAAGATTTCAGATATGTCGCTCAGAGTAACAGGAATGAGTTTATCAAAGGAATAATAAAAGGGAAAGGGTACACTCTCAAGGGAGAGAGCAGTTCATCTCAGAGAAGAGAGAGACAATGTGTCTCTCTAACACTTCAGTTTTATTAGGGAATCCCAGGGAAGTTTTAGAGAGTCCCGCCACCTCTTGAATTTTGACTGATAGCAAGATGACATCTGACTTTCAAGTCCTCACTACCATGACAACTCTGGATCACTTTGACCTATGCTGACAGATTCTAATTGGATTCTTAATCATTTTTTACAGATTTTATGTTTAGGAGGAATTATCCTTATTTTTTGGAATCTGGTCTGTGAAAAGGGTCACAAAAGTCTCTTCCTTCAAAGTAACTTGGGTTCCTTTTATCAACATTATTTCCTGCCTGCTTTTTCTTGCAGATAATAGGTAGTTTGCTGAGAGATGTGACATATCCTGTCCACTGAGGTCAGGTAGGGTTTCAGACAAATTGTTTCTTGGCAAAGAAAGCATGTGGGGGTCAGCACAGTGGGCCCATTTTATAGGATTATTCTCTTAACCCTGTGTTCCCACCATTCATATCTGTCTGTCCCCTAACAAGACAAGCTACATGGTATGACTTGATGGACCTCTGGCAACTTTCCTTAGCTGCTTTCCTGTACCTGCTCATTCTTCATCTTTGTCCCCCTCCTTTGAGAGCCAGCAATCATTTCTGAGGATTTGGTGCCACTTCATGGACCAGCAATCATTTTCAGGGAAGACTTAAAGAGTCAGAGTGATCAATTCTTGCCCTGGCTTCTCCAGTGACCCAAATATTCAAATTGGACTGTTGGACAAATATGCAATCTCAAATAGGAAGAATAAGTTCAAGAGATTTACTGATAGTATGATGACTATAGTGAATGACCAAAAATTGTATTCTTGAAAAATGCTAAGACAGTAGTTGCTAAGTTTTGTCACCACACACAAAACAATGATAACTATGTGAGTTGATGCATTTGTTAATTAGCCAAATTTAACCTCCCCAACGGTGAACCTATAGTTTAAAACATCATGATGTATAGGACAAATGCATGCAATTTTGCCAGTTAATTAAGAAACTACAAAATAAAATTAATTCTACGTGGATTTGACATTTCAAATGTTTTTTCTCCTGTTGAGCTTTGGATTCACCTTCTTGAGAATTATTTTATCTCTTTCATCGTTTCCATTACTAAAGTAGAAGAGAAGGGGAAAGGCGGAAGGGAAGTACTCATGAATCACAGTTGCAATGGATCATCTTCTCCCTCCTGCAGGCAAAGTGAAAATGTTCTCCAAGCATCAGTGAATTAGTCTCAGAGCCAAATCCATCTTTCTCCTCTCTGCTGAGCTTGTCTATACTCTGTTCTCTGCCTGGTGGAGCTGATTGGTATGTGGGAAGCCTCATGGTGAACGTGAAAAGAGTCCAAAAAGATGGGGGCCTATATAATCCTCCTTTCTCGTAAAAAAGACATCTTCAAAGACCATCTACATCCTTTCTTTTATGCTATACTTTTCCTATCCTGGAGTGTCTAATATTTAATAAGTACTCAATAAATACTGAACAAAATTTAAACTTAAAAAAAAATTTAAAGAAAACATTTCTAGAGAATCTCCCAGTGATATGTGCACTATGGTAGAAAAGAAAATTTCCCAATGAAAGAAATGGTTCACTATGGAGTAGCATTTTGTACAGCAAGGATTGGTAAGAGTAGATAAATATGGTGTGTGTGTGTGTGTATTCATGTGTGTATTCATGTGTGTGTGTGAGTGTGTGTGTGTGTGTATTCATGTGTGTGTCCATAGGTATTTGGAAGGTATTGCTTAGGATGATTTTATCTTTAGGTAATATATAAAACTCAAAGTGACTTCAAACATGAGAAAATTAGTAAGTTGGTTTTCTCACATAATAAAAAGCCCTGCAGAAACTCTGGTTACTGGTGAAGTGTGTCAAGGCACCAGATCTGAATTTTTGTCACTGCTCTGTTTTTATTCATGTGTTGGCTTCACCTTCATGATGGTAGCAAAATGATCATAGCAGTTTCATCCATCAAAACCAGATATGACGGTTTCAGAGGAATAAAGGGACCATCCCTTCTCAGTCCTTTCTAAGAAGCAAGGAGACCCCACCCTCAGGCATCACATGGGTCACCTTCTAGGATTGGCTATAGTTTAGATCAAAGGTTCATTCTTAAATTCTTAGTGCAAGGAATCAAACTTCTGGAGTTCAAAATACAAGACAAGATGGAACATCTTAAATTCCTTATTTCTAGGAAAAGATCTCAATATTGATGACCAATTTGTATTTCAAAGAGATGCCTGCTCACAGAAGAGTTGATCTGTCTCAGTTTAAAGTGTGTGTCTCTTGTTGGAACTGTAAAATCAGCCAGAGCCCCAGTCATTAGGGGAGTGAAAGCTCCCCCCATGAGAATTCAGTCTCCTACGTGTCTCTCCTAATGACTGGGGCTCTGGCTGATTTATTCAGGATATTCACCTTATCCTGCATCTGGATATCCTTAAACACTTTTATCAAACTACTGAGAGCATTGTGTAAGGGCTAGATATTTAAATTTTCTCCAGCAGACACAGGCTACAGATACCTACCTGTCCATCAAAAGTTTGTGCTTCTTCTTTCTGGGAAGTGGTTGCCTTGCCAGGGATTCCATTTTCTAAGGCTCATGTCATGGAGCCACATGACAAGTTCTTACCAGTGGAATTTGACTAAAAATAAAATGTCACCAGCAGCCAAGACAAGAGGGTTAAGAAACCTTCTTTCCTTTCTATGTAGGCTGGCAGTTGCAGACTTTGATGGTCTAAGGAACACCTGGCAAACAAGATAGGAGGAGTCTGGACCCCTCAGTCTTCATGTAGAGAAAAGCCAGTTCCTTGTCAGTAAAACCTGCCAAATAAGTGAGAAATAAACTTCTATTGTGTTAAGCCACTGATAATTAGGGACTTCTTTGTTATCATAGCTAATATTGTCCTACTAATACACCATGTTTCAAAGCAAAAGCACTCAGGGTTGAGCCTTTTTAAAGTCTTTTTCATAAAGATCCCAACTTCTAATGTTACTTCTCTATACTGGGTTTTGAACACCTCAGCATGAGTGTCTTTTTAGTTGAGTTTTTATAAGTGAAACACTCCCACACATTATCAGAAAACACCAATCTCTCATCCTAGCAACATGCTTACAAGCAGCACATCTCCTTAATTTTGACACATGGCAGGCAGTCCTGAGTCTCTGGTCTTGCAAATCCTTTAATCAAGTTTAGAATTATTGGTGGAGGCATGAATATGAGCAGAAAGTTCTTTGTATTCTGAGTTCTACAGAGAGATCCAGAGTATGGGACACCAAGTCCAATTCCATTCAAGATCTCTTCATAGGGGAATTGTAGGCAGCCCCCTGCAGTCTACTAGTTTTTCAGTGAGTAACTACTAAATAACACACACATACACACACACACATATCAACCACACACCTTCCAAAGACAAAGTCATAGGAGCATATAGAATAAGTTCAATATGAAGAGCAGAAGCACATTACCAGCTGTCTGGATGACTAGCAAGACTCTCTCATCATAGAGTAGGAAACATTCTTGCCTTTAGAACAGTTGACATATATCCTGTTTTGCAGAAGAGAGTTAACTCCTCTTCTTCATGTCCTTCTTATTTCAAAGAGTTATTTTGGATCTGCTGTGAACAACAAATTGGCTTATTGCTGATTTGAAATACTCAACAATGACTTTCTTAGCTAATGAGAAGAAACTGTGGAAGCTTTGACACGTAGGAGACTGAATTCTCATGGGGGGAGCTTTCACTCCCCTAATGACTGGGGCTCTGGCTGATTTTACAGTTCCAACAAGAGACACACGCTTTAAACTGAGACAGATCAACTCTTCTGTGAGCAGGCATCTCTTTTCCTCGTTATTTTCTTACTCTGTGCACAGGCAGGACTCATATAAACCCATAGCAGTCTAAAGTTCCTTTTGACAGTGGATTCCAGGTTCTACTTGCTCCTTTCCCCTTTCCTTCTTATTTAGCACATGATGCGTTGACACCAGAACAAAGGTCTGGGATGGAATGATAAACATTGTTGGCTACGATCAGGAAACTCCCAATTATCATGATAGAAATAGTCTTCCTGGTGTAGATACCTACTTATTGCCCAGCGCTTGCTCTAGGTTATTAGAGATGAGTTGCCAGATTTTAAAAATGCCACAACCTTGTCAGGCTTGCAACTTGTGACTCTGGAGTGTTTGAAATTTCCATCTAGAGAAAAGCAGCAAGAGGGGTCTCTTCAGGGCATCTGTGGGCACCATCCTGAGCCTCTTGGCTTTGTGGCAATTTAGTCCTCCATTTATTCAACATCTATTAGGCCAAACAGTGTGGCGGGGGAAAGGATGAACAAAAGAATTCCCAAATTCTAGAAATGTTAAATAGGAGACTAAATTTCCACATAGGGTAATATAAAAATATGCGGGTGAGGCTTTGGGGATATAGAAGAGAGGTAAGGTATCCATCCAGGAAGTTTGGAGAGAACTTCCAGGAGATGAGAGCTGAGATAATGCCTGAAGTGTGGGCATGAGTTTATCAGGTATAGGAGCAGAGAGAGAAACAGGGAAAATAGAACAGATTTGGTAAGATGAGAAGTACATTGAAGGAATATAAAACTATTGGGCAGTTGCAGAGAGGAAGGAGGCCCCAACAGAGGTGGAGAGGAGAAGACAGGGTGCAAACACAGATGCAAGAGATAAGGACTAATGGTGGGTGCAGTGTTTTCCCAGTTCTTGCCATAATAGGGCATAGAAGTTCTCCACCTTTCCTAATAGTCAAAAGTACAGTCCTGTGATGCATTTCCCTACAGAAGAGCTTCCTTTGAACTTCAGTAAGGTAACTTGCCTCATTTCTTTGGCAGAAGGTAAGACATATACTCATGTGGAAACTGAGTGTGGACTGGAAGGTGCAGGTCACAAAGTGGAGCTGTCACATCCAAGGTCTTTGGGTCCCAGCTCCTCTGAGACCTGTTTCTTTTAATGCAAGACACAGTGAGAAGCTTTCCCAGGGGCTCAGTGCAGTAGGCACCTACATCTGCTTTTGAAAGGTGTGATAGCAGCTATTAAACTTCTTGTACATTCACTTAGCTTCTTTCCAGCTTAAAGGTGAATTACATGTCTTTACCTCCTTATTACCGGATGGACTTACATAACTAGTTCTAGACCATGGTTTTCAGGCTAAGTGACACCTACGCAGAAGCATTTAATTCCTGGTGCAAAAACCTCTACTGGTTTCTTTCCTTTGTTTCCAAAATCAGTAGCTTTCCATATGGCATATCTTCCAATATCTTGGGTTCTAGAGTAAGTAAAATTGAGAAAAAAACCTGAATCAACCCTCTAGCCTCACTTGCTTTTACTAGTTTGTTTTTAGTACAAATGGTAGAGGTCACTTTGCTTAGCGTTATATTTCCATTAGCTTTGCTATCAGTAACTCCTCTGATGAATGGTTACTATGGTAACAATTGTTTAAGCACTTTTTCATAAACTCAGAAGCTGTCTTCTAAACTGGTTGAAACCACGAACCCTTCATTTGGGCCTGCTTAATTGTCTGATGAGTGATCTTTAGATGTCATAGGACTGAAAATTCCACCCTTAGATCATACTAACACCACCTTTTAAAAAAAAAAAAACATGCATCCTATAGACATGAAATTTGTTTATGTATGTTCAGACCATTGTTTACTCCTCTTTCCCTACTTCCAATCACCGTTCCCCATACCTCAAACCACCTTGTTTTCTTCATCCCACAAATTCCCTTAAGCCCTGTCCTTGGAGAGGCAGTTTTGAACCAGGGAATGCCTCTCTTCATGTTTGGCCCCTCATTAATAAAAATTTTTCTTTTGCAAGACCCATCACTTCAGGGCTTGGCATATTGAGCAGCAGGCAAAATAAGCACCAGGTGAGGCAAATACTCCCACTGATGCCCAAATGGACCTGTAGAGTGAGCAGGAAATAAACTCTTGTTTTTAATAAATAAATTCTTGTTTTTTTGGAGCTGTCATTGCAGCATAACTGAACCAACCTAGAAAGACATAGAGGGCTACCTTTTCTCTTGAACTTGAAAAGTTGCCCCTTTAAGGTTGTTCAGTGATAATAAACAAACTAGCCTAAGCTTGGACAGTACCCCTGAAGGGCTCCCAGTGGCAAAAAGAATGTTTTGCAATTCCCACAAACCTGCCTCCAGCCTGAATTCAAATGTGAGTAGAGGGAGCTATATGCTTAGCTTATGGAGAACAATACTGATAAGGACTTTGAGGGCACTTTCGTGTACAGAACATAAATGAGTGGTTTCTCTGCAGCAAAACCCTACTGGACACTAATTCCCTCACAGAGGTGTGAACTTCCATGATCCCCTACACCCCCAACTTACCTGGCTTACCAGCAATGCTTCTAGGGCTGAATTTCTAGCCCATGTAGAATTTACCGAAATCAATTTTTTTTTTGCCCTTTTCAAAAATATACTGAGAATCTGGGATAAAAAATTTTCATTCCTTTAATATCAGGCCCTCTTAGCCTGATGGAGCCCATTCAAGGCTTGTTTTTCCCCACTTGTTTGACCATTCAAAACGAGATCAATAATCATTTCAAGTTTCTAGATGACTTAACAACTGCTTTAGATCAACTGTACAACTGGGCCAAATGGCTGCAGAAATTGGTCGTTAAGATGACTGAGAAACATGTTTGAACTGGGCAACCGTCGATTTTGTGTCAGCCAGTTGATGTGGCCAAGCCCCAGTCTGCTCTTCCTAACTTACGCTTGCTTCTGTGAGGCTCCCGAAATCTGCCTTCACTGCATTCAGCAGGACAATTTTCTAAACTAGGGTTACTGGCTTGTCACTCACTCTCTTCCGAGCCTCACATCATTTCTTGATGCCAGCAGATTGAGTGCAAAACATCAGCCTCTTTTTGCAATTTTTTTTTCCTGAAATTTCTGTCCCCTGGCAGAGCTCTGTGTACTGTGCCCCAGTCATGTCACAGGGCCACCTGCTGCCTCAGGGACCACATGTACAATTGCACACCTCCATAATTCTGCATACCTGTCAGGCAGCCTTTCCCCTTTCTCTGTTTCTTTATCTGAGGTACTCCCCCGCATTCCTGCATTGACTTTCTCCTAAAGCTTTCTTTACTCTCATGGCCATTGTCAGTCAGTCCCTCCTCTGGGCACCTGTGGCACTTTGGTTCAGCCTCATCCGTTGTATTTATTTTCCTGTTGTTCCCTTACTCGTGTGAGGACTGTGTCTTATTCATCTTTATGTACATGGTACCCAGGAGAGTGAGCAGTTACTAAGGGCTACCCAAGGAATATTGAAAAGAGGAGAAGGAAGGATGGACTGAAGGAGAGATGGGTGAGCACCTCAGGTTGTGGCTGCACTCGTCCCAGGAGTGGAGCCTACGCCAAGTCCCCTGTGAATGCTTCATTGTCCTATCAGCCTTCAGTTGTAAAACACAAATTAAAATATCAAATTTCTGAGAATTTTAGGTAAGCTAAGACAGAACCTTAATCTTCAAGCACAGGGACATTCTGTGTGCAGGGTCCTCTGGGGACCACACTGGTCTCAGTGAGTCCCAGTGTTAGATACTCCAAGGGGCTTGGAGGAGGAGTTGGTGTTGGCTCAGACCTGCTGTCTTCTAAGGGCAACATCAACAGTAACGTCCTGGTTAGGTTCCTTGCCTCAGGTCTACCTCTCCATTCACCCTCCCTTTAGGAAAACATAGATGGTCTCTGGATTCTTTTCTGCTAACCATCACCCATTGGGAGGAGGGTTTTGACAGTGATGTTCTGTGGGCTGAAGTGGTTATGCTAAGTGAAAATCAACACAAATAAATCCTGCCTTCTGCAGTGGGGTCACGTATTGGCTTTGGGGAGCCATTTGCATCTCTCTCTCTTTTTTACTGAGGCTTACTGAGGTGAAAACATTATTCACATGTCACTGTTAGACATGCCTTTTACTAGGCGTAGGTCCTCTAAAAACCGTCACCCCCCAGCCAGCTTTAACTTGTCCACTGCTGCATAATAGCTGCTAACCCTGTCACCTTCAGCAAGTCTCTTGTTTAGACAGGTTCACTTTTTAGGACCTGATTCCTTCCTAAAAATAGCTTCCCCAAAGGAATTGCTATAGAAGTGGGCTATGTTCTTTAAGAAATAACTTATAACTGAATATAAGTGCAGCCAATGACATACAATAGGAAAGCACAAAATATTGCATGTTACATAAAATCCCTTGGCTATCTGTAAGAAAGTTTCCACATGCAGTTTAAATTTTATGAACATTGCCTAAGAGCACATTTATGATACATTATCTATCTTATATAAAATTATAATGTTGACTATAGGACACATTAAACCCTTAATTAACTAATTGAGTTTTTGTTAATTAGTAAAACTATTTGAATAATTAATTCTCTTAAAAATATGCATTTTTTAAAAAAGTCCATACCCTTTGGTGGAGAAATTCTAACCTAGAAAAATCAGAATGGGAGATAAACATTTACATAAAAAATGTTTACCAAAGCTTTATTCGTGGTGACAAAACGCAGGAAACACCTTAAGTATTCAACAGAAGAAGAGCTACCTAAATGATGGTGTTAGAAAGACAGTACAGTTGTCCCTTGTTATCTCTGAGGGATTGGTTGCAGAAGAGTGTAGTGAAAATACATAAGAAAATGTTACTTTGAGATTTCTATCTTATTTGATTCATCCCCACTCCTCAACAGATACGAAGATACTGAAATTTCTAGATACTCAATCCCTGGTAGAAAATGGCATGATATTTGCATTTAACCTATGCACATTGTTCTGTATACTTTAAATAATCTCTAGATGACTTATATCATCTAATATAATAAAAATGCTATGTAATTAGTTGCTATACTATATTGTTTAGGAAATAATGACAAGAGAAAAATTCTGAGCATGTCCAGTACAGACACAATTTTTTTCCCCCCAGAATATTTTCAGTTGGTTGCAGTTGGTTGAATCTGAGAATGCAGAACTTGTGGATACAGAGCTGACTGTATGGTCCAAAGGTTAAAAGTAGGCTTTCTAGTCAATCAGGTCTGAGTTTGAAAACTAACTCTTTTACTTACTAATTTTGTGATGTGGGACAAGTTGGTTTTCACATAGAATGTATCAGTTACACACACACACACACACACACACACACACACACTCTCTCTCACTCTCACACACACAACCTGTTCCAAAAATCATTAGCCTGAAACAACAATCATTATCATATCTCATACATGTGTAAGTTAACTGGGCAGCTTTGCATCTCATTGCAGAGACACTGTGTGTCTGCAGGGGTGGCCCTGCTTCATGTGTCAATCACCCTCCTCTCTTACGCTAGAGAGTGGAATGAGCATCTTCTTTACACAGTAATAGAAAAGCCAGAAGAGTGTAGTGAAAATATATAAGAAAATGTTACTTTGAAATTTCCACCTTATTTTACTGGATGAAGAAAGTCACACTGGCCAATCTCCAAGCCAAGGAGTGAAAGAAGAAGAAGAGAAAGTACACAGGTAAAGGGCTTGGTCTGCAGCTGGGTTTATCAACCTTGGCACTCTTGACCCTGAGTCTAGAGAATTCTTTATTGTGGGGGTGGGGAACTATCCTGTGCATTAGCAGCATCCCTGGCCTCTCTCTATACACCAGATGTCAGTAGCATCCCTGCAGTGTGACAATCAAAGATATCTCTAGGCACTGACAAATTCTTTGCTCCAAAGAATTGATCCCTACTCTTCTCTCTCTCTCTCTCTCTCTCTCTCTCTCTCTCTCTCTCTCTCTGTGTGTGTGTGTGTGTGTGTGTGTGTGTATGAAGAATTAAGTACAATAATGAAATCTGCCACCATAGGGGTTATAATATTGAACTTATATTGTGTTTAAAAGGACTAAATTCAACTGCTGCTATTTTAATAAGTGTTTAACAATGTTAGCTTATATTATAGCCATATAATATAGTCATTAAAACTTAGATTTTTGAGGGATTTCATGAAAAATATATTTTTAAGTGAAGAAGAAAGAATATGAAATGATATATATATAACAAGAAAACAATTTTATAAAAAATAAATATAAATGTAAATATACATAGTTAATAAGAAGAGTAGGCAAACATACGATGAAATGGTACAAGGTGATTTTCTATTCTAGTATAATTAGGGGTGATTCTAATCTCCTTTTTATTATTCTTTTTTTTTTCCAAATTTCCCAGGAGACTGTATTTATTTTTTAAATTAGAAAACAAGTTCCACACACAAACACATATGGCTTAAAATTCATTTAAAGGACTCTGGCCTAATTTTTCCATTCTCACCCAGTTCCCTCAAATAATTCCTTAAAACAAGATGAGTCCTTTAAAAATCATTTTACTTACCTTGATCTTTTTAGAGAAACTATTGTTATAGGTGGTCACTAAATAATTTGAGGTTGATGATTTCACTTGTGAGAGTAAAAAGCACTTTCAAAGAAAAGAATGTATTAAATTAAGGAAGATTTTAAGATGGTAAAATATTAAATATTAGAGCTTATTGCGGGAGGAAGTAGTTTTACATACTGCAGCTGGAATTACAAATTACTACAATCTTCTGAAATGGCAATTAGGCAGTTGTTTAAAGTGCTCCTACAGAACATTTCCATATCTAAGTATCTATCTCTCTTAAGTAAATGATCCAGAGATGTATATAAAAACGACTAAATAAAGATGTTCAATAAGGCATCCTATACTACAGCATAAATCAGGAAACAAAAACCAATGAAAGAGGGATATGATAAAATATTTTACAGTCAATAAAAGTTCTGTTTGCAAAACCACTTAAGGATACATTGGTGTAGAAGGGCTCTAATTGCCTCTAGAATCCATTTATTTAGTCTTCTTGTATTTAGTAGTAGATAGCCACACCACCAAGCTCTGAAAAGGAGCATGATCTTCCACTTCTCTCTGAAAATGGAGATGTGATCAGAGTGATGTGAAAAACTTGATAGTAATATGCACCTAAAGAAAGGAAGTGCTTCCCCTCCACTTTCTTGTCACTTGTCCTGGGCTGGAAAGCATCTGTGAGCAAGCTCAGCTCATGCATCTACAGTGGAGAAGTGAGACACTAAGTCTTGGGTCCTTGGATGACCTCATGAACAGAGATATTTTTCAGTTCCCCAACTATTTTTTGTGTGCGTGAGAGAAAAAAAATCACTTGATTTTGCAATACTGCATTTTGAGGTCTTTTGTAATAATAACTTAACTGAATCATGACTAAACACAAATCAATATCAGAAATAGTATCCTTCAGGGGTAACAGAGACATAAAATTATATCATTCTTATTTAACAATTTTGTGATAGCAAAAATCAAAAAGAGAGATTGCAGACTAGAAATCTGGTGACCTTTCTCAAACCACGGTAAAACGTTTGATAAAACTGGTCCCTATGATAACTTTGAAGGTAGGTTATCTGCTTAGCATGCTTGGAACTCCAGAGGAAACAGTGAGACAAAAATCTGAATGATCATTTCTGTTGGCTGCTTATTGCTGCTTTCAATAAAGGAGATGAATTTTGGCAAGAATTTGCCACTTTGCAAGCAGAGACGGAAGGAAACACAGCTTTGATAGGAATGTCTGCTGTGTTTGGGACTACAATCCGGACTGACTAAGAGTACAGTAATTTAGGTGTCATGGAGCTGGAAAATTGTATGGCTTCAGTAACAGAAACAGGAAGAGAGAATATTTTATCTATGAGCCTTTCTCCAGGACCTGTTGTTAATGGGATCATGGAAGCCAATCCAATGGCAAATATAGAATTAAGCGTACTGTTGTCTCATGCAAGCCTGTTATTTAAGATGGCCTCAAAGTTGCTACTGGAGAGAAAAGAGCCCAAGTACAGAGATGAGTAAACAAACCAGTGTTCAGAAACTTAAGGTTTATGCAGACAAGATCTTGGGCTATGCTTGCATGTTCATAGAAAAATTGGAAGCAAATAGTACAAAAAACTGCTAGGAATTTTGAAAGAATTATGTGATCAAAGAAACCACAAACCTGGCCTGCAAAAGTTGTAATTTTCTAATCCCCAAAGAAACTCCCGGGAAAGCTGTGCATCCCCAAGGAGGGCCTGCTCTCCCACACTGCTTTAGTTGTGGCCACAGAAGTCAGTGGACAAACAGAGTCTCCAAGAGGTCAGTGGACAAAGGCATTTCTGCCAGAGATCACAGCCCATGGAAGGTTCTGCATTGGCTGAGACTTGTCACAGTTCTTCCCCAATAAGATTTCGTCATTCTCAAGAAACATAATGATTCTGTTTCCCCTTCACCCTCTTCCCAAATTGGGAGTTTTTATTGCAGCCATCTAGTCTGACTATACTGAAGTATGGGGAAGGTATCAGAAAACATGCCTATTAGTTTGTAAGTCCCTAGATCTGGTCACTTCCTGTCCTCATGGAGAAGACTTCACGTCCCCAAGAAATCTTGGACTTTGAGTGGAAGCCGTAACTGGGTGGTCCTTCAGGTAGATGCTGACTGTCATCCCAGGATCCATTTCCTTCTTACATTTAGAGACAAACTCTTTCACACTAGGGTTATGCAACAAATAGCTGTGCAGTGATAAACTTTTCCCAACCTTTCTTATAACTAAGTGTAGACATGTGGGTGAATTTTGGCAAATGGCAAGTGAAAAAAAAAGTGAGAAACTATCAGGACACATTCTTAAAAGAGGAAGCAGCTTACTGTCCATTTCCTCAATGTCTCCTTCCCACTTTGTCTTGATTAGTGTGTGGGGACTCCTGGGTCTGCTCTAACTATGTGGACAAAGGCAACGTTTGAGGAAATTTGGAGCAACAAGATATTATAGTTTTCTCTCAGTATCTGCAGGGGATTGGTTCCAGGAACCTTGTTCAGATACCAAAATCTGGAGATGAGCTCAAGTCCCTTAGGTAAATGACATAGAATGTGCATATACCTGATTATCTTCCTGTGTATTTTAAATGATCTCTAGATTAATTGTAATACTTAACACCATATAAATGCTGTATTAATTGTCATTATACTACATTGTTCAGGGAATAATGACAAGGAAATCTTCCAATGTTCAGTACAGCATTTTTCCCCAAATATTCTTTATTTTTTTTTTACAGCTACTCATTTTCATATATATTATGTGTTCTCGGTGTTCTTGCAGCCTGAGAAAAGGATCTAATTTATTCTAAAACATCAATGTATCAAAATGTTTTCTTGATAAATGAGGTAAAGTAATGGGAAGAAGGTGGTTTTTCAACTTAAATGTATATTATTTTGAGCTGACACTTGATTCAACATCTGGTAGTTTCTGATACTTGACATTTGGTAGCATCTCTTACTGTATCAGTATTTTTTATTTGTTCTTTTTAGATTCCCATGACAGTAGTGTGTATTTTGACATATTATACATACCAAAACATTCTTTAGCAGATCTGCAGAGCAACTGGAACCCCTGTCATCTCTGTTCCATACGTGAGAGGGTGGAAGGTTTATATCTTGCTGGAACCACTGTACCTTTGTGATAGGCAGCTACCTAGCACTAAATCTCCCTAAATAACTCAATTATTTAGGTAGGAAAAAAACAAACAAACCAAGATTTGCATAATGATCTCAAGTTTTTTTTTTAAGTAAAGGTATATATGCATAGGAAAAAAACCCTAAAAAGCTAAGTATCAAAATGCTTTCTCAATAGTGATGTTATGAATATTTTGTATTTTCACTTTGTGTTTTTCCACATTTTCTAATTTTTTGCTTTGCACATAGATTATTTTTATAATTAGACAGGTACCAATATATGCTATTTTAAAAAGATAAATAACTATAGTTGCCTCATTTCTGTCCTTCACACTTAACTACCAATATTTTCTCTAACAGCGACAGTTTTTCAAAGTCAGAGGCATTAGAATAAATAAATTCCTTGAGGAAGTTCTATGTACATTTTCTTAATTTCATTCTATGAGGCCTGGACAACACTTGGTTAACATCTATCAAAAGTATTTCAAAGTTCATGTGAAACTTGAATAATAATTACCAGCTGATTACCACAGCTTCTCCAAAGGTCCTCAGATACCCATGAAGGTCCCCTGGACCACAGAGTGGGCAGCTAATCACCGGGAGGACAGATGACCTACTGAAGGACCTACCTGCATTTGCTTTCTTTCTAGAAACCTCTGACAAACATGCTTTTTATGTTTCCCATGTGGTTTGTATGATTGTTTTTTAAAAGCAGTTTTCTAATGTCCTCTACTCTTTCACTGTTCCTACCTACATCCAACCATCCAACAAATAAATCTATATCAGATTAAAGCATGTCTTTTCTCCATCCCCTCTCTGTGTTCTTATTGCTATGATTCGTTCCACTTTTATCTGTTGATGATAAAGCACCTGGCCTCCTTCCTCTTCTTCTCTTCCTTTTAAGGAAATCTCCACCCTATAATCAGAGTTGCCCTTTAAGAAGGCGTACCTGATTTTGTCACTGTTGTATGTAACATTTTCTATTGCTTTTAAGGCAGAGTGCACTGACTCAAATTCTTTTTATTTTTTAATTTTTAATTTTTAATTTTTTTATTTGTTGTTCAAAACATTACAAAGCTCTTGACATATCATCTTTCATACATTTGATTCAAGTGGGTTATGAACTCCCATTTTTACCCCAAATACAGATTGCAGAATCACATCGGTTACACATCCACGTTTTTACATAATGCCATACTAGTGACTGTTGTATTCTGCTACCTTTCCTATCCCCTACTATCCCCCCTCCCCTCCCCTCCCATCTTCTCTCTCTACCCCATCTGCTGTAATTCAATTCTCTCCCTTGTTTTTTTCCCCTTTCCCCTCACAACCTCTTATATGTAATTTTATGTAACAATGAGAGTCAAATTCTTGATGATCCAACTAGTACCTACCTCTCCAGTTTCCTTTCTAAATGTTATTTACCCACACCCATAGCAAACACCAGCATATCTGGGACAGTGTTTCAGCTATACAAAATGTCTTTTTTTTCCCAGTGTGAGAGAGAGAATCCAGGGCCTTGTACATGCTAGGCAAGCACTCCAAAACTGAGTGTACCTCCAGATCCTTGAATGTTTTTAAAATTTTGATTTATTAATATACTTTATTTTTTAGAGAAATGTAAGTTTATAGAAAAATTGAATGGAGAATGCAGAGAGTTCCCTTATATTCCCCACCTCCACTTTAGTTTCCCTTGTTAACATCTTGTATTAGTGGCACACTTGTATAATTGATGGGCTAATATTGGCACATTACTATTAATTGAAGTTCACCCTGTATCATACATTCTGTGGGTTGTGACAACGTGCTATGATAAGTTTTCATCATCATAATGCTCTGCAAAATAAACTCATGGATCTAAAACTGTCCCTATTTATCTCTTCTTCTCTTCCTCTTCCCTGACCCCTGATAAGTACTGATCTTGTACTGTGTCCACAGATTGTCACGTGGATGACATCATACTGTATGTAGGCTTTTCAGGATGTTTCCTTCACTTACTTATGTACATTTAAGGTCTCCTCCATTTCTATTCATGGCTTAGTATCTACTGAGATAGATAATCTACCGTATTATCACTAATACGGTCAATGAGTGTGCCACAGTGTGCTTATTTCCCTATGGAAGGACATCTTGCTTTCTGTTAGTGTTTGACAATTACAAGTAAAGATACCGTAAACATTCATGAGTGGGTTTTGAATAGACATATTTTCAATCACTAAATGTCTTTTAATTTCTCAAATGTTCATTAGTTGGGTCCCTGATCTCTTGGTCCCAACATGAATACTGTCCCAACATTCTAGAAAACTCTTCCATCTTTATTTACCTCAGTAACTTCTATTCACTTATCGCCCACAGCCTAAAAATCAATTCCTCTGGGAAATCTTTTCTAACATTTCTCAATAGGTTAGAAATATCTCCTGTGAGCTTCTGCAGCATAGTATGCATTGTTCTTACTTCTACACATCTATTTCTCAGTGTCCTAAAATGGACATGAGTATTTCTCTTGTGTACTAGAGTCTGGATTTAGTGAGATCAGTGTTATGATTTGGATACGAGGTGTCCCCCAATTGTTCATGTATGAGGCAATGCAAGAATATTCAGAGGTGAAATGATCAGGTTATGAGAGTTGTACCCTTATTCTCCTCTGGTATGGTTTAATGTATGGTAACTGTAGGTGGATAGGGTATGGCTGGACAAGGTAGGTCACTGGGATTTTGCCTATAGGGTTTACTTTTGTTCCTAGTGTGTAAAGCTCTCTCTTTGCTTCCTGGTTGCCAAATCCTGAGCTAATTTCCTCCTCCAAGCACTTCCTCCATAATGTTCTGTATCACATTGGGCCTAGAACTATGGAGTTGATTGAATAAACATGGACTAAACCTTTGAAACCACGAGCCCAAATGAATTTTTCCTCCTCCAAGTTGTTCTTGTCAGGTCTTTTGGTTACAGCTAATCTAAGCTGACTAAAACAGTCAGTAACCAGTGGTGCCTTGTCACCATTGTGACAATGTAGCACAGCTCCTGCTACATAGCAGGTACTCAATAAACTGTTCCAAATAAATACTACAGGGCCCTAGTCATGTACTGCCTAATCTCCATTTAGAAGTGTTGTATGTGTTTTAATGACTATTCTAAATTCATCATGATCTTTCTTTTAATTCATTAAATTTAATTTTTTTTCTGTTTAGTTATACATGATGGTAGAATATATTTTTACATATTTATACAAATATGGAGTATATCTTATTCTAATTAGGATCCCAGTCTTGTGGTTGTACATGATATGGAGATTCACTATGGTGTATCTGATATAGGAAAGTTATATCAGATTCATTCCATTGTCTTTCCTAGCCTGGCCCTCCTCCCTTCCCTTCTTTCCCCCCTTTCTTCCCCTGCCTCACTTGTTGAGTGTTAGCATCCACACATCAGAGAGAACATTCAACCTTTGGTTTTTTGGGGGACTGGCTTATTTCACTTAACATAATAATCTATATAGATCCATCCATTTACCAGCAAATTCCATAATTTCATTCTTCTTTAAGTCTGAGTAATGTTCCATTGTATATATGTACCACATTTTCTTTATCCATTCATCTGTTGAAGGGCTCCTAGGTTGATTCCATGGCTTAGCTATCATAAATTGAGCTGCTATAAACAGCAGCTGTGTCACTGTAGTGTCCTGATTTTAACCCCTTTGGATACATACCAAAGAGTGGGATACTGGTCAAATGTCCTCATGATCTTTATTTCATTTTTATTTCTCCCATCCTAAATCCAGGGCCTTAGTACACATCATGAATTCAGTAATGTTGCTAACTAACCAAGAGTTCTTGGTGCCTTCTCGTTTCTTTATACAAAATTAATCCCAGATGTTGATTCCTTCTTCTCTGGATAATTCATTCAGTGAACATTTTTTCATTGTTTCTGCATTCCATCCTGAGCCCAGACATGTTCTTACTTAGGAATAGCCTCATTCTGTGATGACCCATAATAATAGAATTGTTATCATTTATTGGAATCATGATTCAGGGGGGCTCCTTCTCAGGAAGTTACTGTGGGTTACTAGCAATCCATTTCACCCATAAAAATTCCAAGAGACGCAGGCGATAGCATGGACCCGGCTTCTAAATGTAGAAAAGAAAAATGCTGAAGTTTTCAATGATTTTCTTGACCTCCTCTAGTTGGGAAGAAGTGGTAACAGAGAACTTCTCAAAGCATGAGAGCTTTGTCTGGAATAACCCATCACACTCCATTCACTCATCTACTTGCTCAGTAATCAGTGGTTTTGGAGAACTGCCAGTCATTGCACTTGACTCTAATTCCAACAGAATCCCCCCAGGTTGACATTATTTCCCCTAGTTTTTCTTAAGAAAAGGAAACTGAATCTTAGAGATATTAAGTAACTTTCACAAGCCCACCCAGACCCCAAGAATTTCAGAATCCTATAATTTAAAGGTCTATGCTATCTTTAAACCTTCACCTTTCAAATCTGTGTTGCCCTAAATGACTTCATTCAATCTTCAGTAACACTATGAAGCTCACAGAGATCACAGAATTACAAATTGTGGCTGGGATGAGACGGTAGAAAGAAGATGCCAAAGAAATTAAACCACCTGCTTCATGAAGTTACAAGATGGCTTAATAGGTAGAAGTCATATGTGAATAACACATTCATAGCCTGTCAGTATGGTGTGATACTCACACATAACCACACTATAATAATGTACATGGAGAAAGGACATAAATCATACACAAATATGTCTTTTCTTGCTACTAAGCAAACTCAGATATTGAATTTGTGCTTTATGTACTTGCTTTGTAAAGTTGTTGACTTGATGAATGCAAGTAGTTGGATATTTCACTCCTTTGGTTTCCTTGGCAAACCAAAGGAGCAGAGCTCAATGAGGTTATTTCCAATTCTGCCTTAGCTCAGAGGTCTTCCCTTGGTCTGTAGCAGTACATTGGTGCATCCATAATTGGGCTGCCAAATTTTATCAGTGCAGAAAGCTCAATCTTGTAATTAAAGAAGTATCTTGTAACAAAGATGACCATTAGTGGAACACAGTTCTGGCCCTTCTGTGTAGCTTGATATCATGCAGGGCACAAATTACTCCAGGTGGGAGAAACAGGGCACAGTAGAACAACAGGCAGCATCAGAGAAAGTCCAATGCTTTTTAGAATATGTATGAGTATGAACTTGGCCTCTTGGTCAGGGCAACAGCAGTTCTGCTTAAATGGTGGCTTGAGGCCAAAGGGCCATCAGGTGAATAGAGTGGTCACTGTGGGTGCTTTTATTGAAACCTGTGACACAGTGTAATGAATGAATACTGATTATATCTGATGATTCTTACAGTGCAATTTTGAATCTTAAAAATCCCTTTAGTTTATCTCTAAAAGTTCTGTTATTTGAGAAGATATGTCACAAACATGAAAGAAATAATAAGATTCTGTTTCAGCCTGACAAAGCGAGCAATTTCTTACACTGGCTTGGAGTGTGGATTCTGGAGTCAGAGAGCTCATGATTGCCTCTTCTCTAACCACTTCCTACACTCAATATTGATTTCTGCTTCACCCACCCCTTTGTGTTGCTGTGAGCATTAAATGATGCAAGGAATATAAAATATTTGCATCTCATCTGCTATATAGTAGATGGTGGTTCTCAAAAAGTATTGATTGCTGAGAGTAATGAATTGAATTGTGCACCCCTCCCCCCATTCATATATTGAAGCCCTAACCTGTCAATGAGACTATCCTTGGAGGCAGAGCCTTTAAAGAGGTAATTTAGGTTAGATGAAGTTGTTAGGTTGGGGTCCTAATCTGATAGGACCAGTGTCCTTATTTGAAGAAAAACAGATGTCACAGAGGAAGGGCCATGTGAGGACACAGAGAGGAGTTGGCCATCTGCAAGCCAGGGAGAACCCACAAGACAATAACTCCACTGGAACCATGGTCTTGAACTTACAGCCTCCAGAACTATGAGAAAACAGTTGCTTGAGTCCTGAAGTCTGCAGTGCTTTGTTATGGCAGTCCCAACGAAACTCTACACTGAGCATCAAGTGGGTGCATGAATAAAACGGGATTAAGCCAAACCATGCTCTCATGTGTGGGAAACTGTTTAGGCCTTGGAAAATCAGTGGTTGAGTTTGTTCTCTTCTCTTCCCAATTAAATGAGTTCATGCAAATCACCGAAAACTTTAGGATTTTTCTTTTCTATGATTAGTAACAAGGATCATGCTATTTCCCTGGCTCTCCAGAAATCTTTATGAGTACAATGGATTGCTAGCAACACATATTGAGTTCCTGTGAATGTACCTTGCAAAAATGAAAATGTCTGTAAGATTTCTCTTCAGTGGCAGGAAATAAAACTGGGAATCCTTCATGTTGTACTCCACAGAGCTACCTAGAGTACTCATGTTTTAGACTAGAGAAAGCTGCAGGGTGTAAATGTTCTGAGCAAGCCACTTGCATGCACATCTGAAAACCACACCAGAGGAATAAACTTCTCAAATGTGGTCCTCGATCCTTTCATCAATAATTTTAGCTTCTGCCCTGTCAGACTCAATTGGTCTGGCTGTAAGTATGGCTTCGGAGGCAAGCTAGTTCTGGTTTAAGCAGCAATAAATCATTGATGAGCACAAGGGAACTCAGATTCTTCCCAGAGCCTGGTCTCAAATCATCTCTTACACATGTCCCCAAATGGACATATTTTAGCTTACTGCTGAAAAAGAGGAACATATTAGAAAATCAATTGGCCCTTGACCCACACCTAGTGATGAAATCTCTGACTCTAACCATTTCATTTTAAGCTTGAAGAAGAAAATGAATGTAAACAGAAAATACAGCAACATAAAGTTTGGCCATGCAAGAGAATTCTTTTTCAACTATTCTTCAATAGTTCAGTCATCCCTCACCACATGCCCACCATTCAGAGAAGGAAAACTATAGATTGAAACTTCTTCAGGGTCAGTGCTTCCAGATTTGTACCTTTGTCTACTGGAGCAGAAGAGAATTGAAGAGGCAGTACAGCTGCCTCTGTTAGACACACACTTATACATGCTACACAGGGATTGTTCATGTTATAGATTCCAAACCCCAGAAAGGCTTTGCTTCTGATCAGCCTCCTTTATTCCATTAGGAATGATAACCTTAAAGAAGAAACAGACTACTTTTTACATATCTCATTTATATTAGAAAAAAGTCTTCAAGACAAATTTTCTAAAATTATAAAGCAATTCACCTGGTAGATCAGACCCAGCAGCAGTGATTTCTCCTGTGTTTGACAGCTGACTGTACAAAGCTAGTAGAAGTGGCAAGACTGAGCAAGGGGACCCAGGCATGATACTTGCTCAGTAGAATAGGGTTCTCATCCTGAGAACCATCACTTTGGGGATATGACCGCCATCCACTGCTTGTAGGACAAGGGCTATTTGACCATTTTCTCCCCCTTTCCTGCTTCTGCTTGCCCTCTGCCAAAGAGATCATCTTACTGTCATTAAGTGCAAGCCTCACACCTGTCTAATAAAGTCCTGCTGGCCCAGCCATTAACTGTAGTAGAAAGAACCCTTGGGCTATGTCAGAGTTAGATTTGGGTCTGATTTCTGTTATACACTATCTGGGGGGACTTGAAATAATTCAGCATGTGCATGTAAGTTATTTCTTCATCAGTAAATAAGAGGACCCTCCTTCCTCTGCCTAGCTTATGAGGTTGTAAGTTACAGTTTTTAAATGTTTTGTCATTCTTAAGGACTCTAGAAAGGATGATGAGGATGCTCAGAGTTGTTAAGTACATGCTGTATCAATTTCAGTGCAAGTCAGACTGGGGACATGGGAGGGTCCTGTGCCTCTGCTTTCCATTTCTTCAATAGAGAATAAGTTTTTCATTAAATTGTTTTCCTTTTTCTCCTAGGCATACAGCTAGACTACATTTCCCATCCTTCCTTGCTGTCAGATACAGCCATCGAGGTAAATTCTGATCAGTGGGATTGGATTGAGAAGATGTGTACTGTTTTAGTCAGCTTTTTACATTACTGATACTAAAATACCCAACAAGAACAACTCAGAGGAGGAGAAGTTTATTTGGGGCTCATGATGTCAGAGGTCTTAGTCCATAGATGACCGACTCCATTGTTCTAGGCTCAAGGTGAGGCGGCACATCAAGGGGAAGGGCCCAGTGGAGGAAAGCTGCTCAGTTCATGGTGGGTCAGGAAGCAGAGTGGGGGAGAGAAGGGGGGCAGGGAGAGAGAGAACGAGAGAGAGAGGCAGAAGGGGCCACAGGGAAAAATGTACTCTTCCAGGACATGTCCCCAGTGACCCTCCAGTCTTGCCCCACCTGCCTGCAGTTACTATCCAGTCATTCAAACTAGGCTGGACTGACTAGGTTCCAGCTCTCATAATCTAATCATTTTACCTCTAAAAACCTCTACATTCACAGGAGCTTTTGGAAGATGTCTCACATCCAAACTTTAGCATCCTACTTCTGGATTTGGCTCTTAAGTATTTCTCAGCATAAGCCTCTATTCTCAGTTTATGGTATTATTATTATTATTTTTCCTGATATCTTCAGCCAAACTATAACCTAACAGTTATAGTAATGAAATGGTTAGATTCAAACAAGTTAACAAGTATTCATGTCCTCATAACTTTGTGCTTCTAAAAAATAGTACATGTGAATTAAAAGCCAAATGATATTTTTATTTCATTCTTAAATAACCACAATTACTTATTAATGGGATGTGTATGCCTGTTTAGGCACACGTAACTCCCTTAACCAGGAAATCTGATTGAATACACTGCCCTCATTTACTGTTGTACGTTGATTTTCGCGTGACATTTTGTTGTTGTTGTTTTTATTTTTAATCACAGCAATAGCTGAAAACTCAGGTTAAAAAAGATACAATGTTATAAAAATTAATGTAGCATGGTTTAATGATGAAATTGAAAACTACCTTGAGCTAGTAGTTTTGGAGTGTCCAGATGTTGAATATCACTGGGTTTCCCTAAACATTTTAGGGAAAATATCTGATGACACACCCATTAATTCATTGCAGCACCCCAGAGCAGCTTGGTGCACAATTTGGAAACCATGGCTCACTTTCTTTTTTTTTTTCCATCTGCCAGTTGAATGGCAAAAACATTGAGGATTTAAGGGATTGTGAAGACCAGATGGAGCCTGGGTCGCAGAGTTTCCATAGAAGGAGAAGCCCAAGAATCATTTAGCAAGGAACACTACTTTCATCTGTGGCTAGAACAAGATATATTTTTCCTTTGACATGCCACTGATTTGAAGGAGTTGTTTATTTCAGCAGTTGGTCTGCCCTGACTCCTGCCACCTCCATATCCATGAAATATCACTAGGGTTGCTTTTGTTAATCCAAACTTTGCTTCACCTTGGATGTTGCTCTCTCTCTTATGGAAAATTAGCATTAGATGAGTCAGTCTCTAGCTTTGGTGACCTGGTTTTCCTATAATACCCCAAGAAAGTATAGGCAATACTATGAGTAAGGGGTTTTTCTCTAGAGATAGGTGCTTCTGTATCAATGTAATATTTACAGAGCAAGCAAGAGCATTCCCTGGTGAGCACATTATAAACCAAAATGCAAATGCTTTGGGGGATTTGGGGGATACTTGTTTTCCAAAAGAATTAGAATTATTTTTAAAAGGAACCATGGACATCTGTCCATTAATATGGGGATATGCTCTGAGTGGGAAGATGTGAATCACACCTTCACAGGAAGCCACATTAAGTAGATTTACAGTCCCGGGCTGTTTGCCTAAAGGAACAACACAGCTCACTGCAGAGCATCAGTGTTCAAAGAGAGTGTACAGGGCTCACTGTTGGAACCTTAGGGGAGATTTTCTCTAAGTGGGTCACATTTCCAATTTAGGTCTTGTTTCTTGACCTACCTAGAAATAATGGTAGCTCAAAATCAGGTAACCATTTCTGGGAAAGTTCCCTTTTGACTACAAACTTGGTAACATCTCTGAGACCCCCCTCAAGAAGCATAGAGCTTAAAGGGAGATATTATACTCCTTCTCATGAATAATTAAATGTGAGCACTTTCAGAGGACCTGCCAGCACATGATTATCTATCACGATTTTTTTTGTAGTTGTAGATGGACAGAATACCCTTATTTGTTTTATTTATTATTATTATTATTATTATTATTATTATTATTATTTTATGTGGTGTTAAGGATGGAACCCAGTGCCTCACACATGCCAGGCTAGCACTCTGTGACTGAGCTTCAGCCTCAGCCTGTCTATGTCATCTTGATGGTTTATGCAAGGTACTGAGATACTTTGACTTCATGTGTTTAGCCTAGACTTTTCCCTTTTCATTTTCACTAAATATTGACTTTCTTCATGCCCAGCCTCCTTATTTGCTGAACAGAAATAACATGCTGTTCCTTGTGGATTGGGGAATCAAGAATGGAGCTTCACTAGCCCCATGACTTTTGACAAGCATTCCAGAACATGTGTGAAGGCATTTCCTTGGTCTGGGAAGAGTGGTCTGGGAAACTTTTCTGCCATGGAGCCAGTCACATGATTGAAATCTGTCTCCATTCAGTTTCTATGAGGAGAAAGTAAATACACTTCACTTTTGGATTTCTTTTCTTTTCTTTTTTAATGTCACACAAATTTAATAAAATAATGGTATATTTTTATTTTCTGAATTTTATTTTTCTTGCCTTTGAATTGAACTAAAAGAGATAAGAAAAAATGGTGCTGATGTTTAGAATAAAAATAAGCTTGAAGAATAAGACTTGGAGGGGTAGTAGGTAGTGTGCTTGCCATGGAGATCCAAACACTTAAAGAGAAATTGGATTATTGTGATGGTTCTTCTCCTGGACAATGGGTGACCATAGTTACTTCACACTGCTTTTTAGTTCTCCATTTGTAACAGGTAGAGTCCTAATGCTATATTCTTATTCTATATAACACATGTGTGCTTGGCAGAATTTTGGATTCCATGGACATTACCCCTCGTGTTACAATCTTAAATGCTACATGGTAAAGGGTGCTTTTCAGATGTAATTAAATTACTAATCAGCTGACCTGATTATTCATCTACCTTGTTGAAAACCTACCTGTCTGCTCTTCTTTGTTCTCTGCATGGATCCACCCCCTCTCTTCCACCGTTTCCTCGGTTGACCTTAAGATGGGAAATTATCCTGAATTATCTGCTCGGACCCAACGTAGTCATATGAACCCTTGGAAACAGAGCTTCCTCTTAGCTTGATACAGAAGGCAGAGAAATTTTAAGTATGAGAAGGATTTGATGTATCATTACTGGCTTGAGATAGAAGGGCTATGTAGTGAACATGATAAAAAAATTAAATTTTGCTAGCAAGCAGTGAGCTTGGGAGAGGACTGTGAACCCCAAATGTGACATCAGCTGCAGTTTCAGCTGATACCTTGATTTCAGCCTTATAAGACCCTCAGCAGAGGATCTAATCAGACAGGTGCCAACCTTCTAATCTCCAGAAGCAATAAGCTAATAAATTTGTGTAGTTTTTAAGAGTTTGTGGTAATTTGTTACAGCAGCAAGAGTGAACTGGTACATGTCATGAAGTTTATTTGGAGTCAGGGATTGCAACCTAATGTTGAAGGGCAGTTTGCTTCTCAGCCTGGTGAAAACATTGATGAATTCAAGAATTGGCTGAAACAGAAACAAATAGGTATTTTGTGCTTTTCTGTTTTTTTCTTTAAGGTCCAGTGTACATTTATGGATCATCTGCACAATATCCTAAACTAAAGGTATCTTATACTTCCCCTCATTTAATGCCATAATCACCTTGGAAATAATAATTTACCATTTATATAAAAAGAAATGGAGACTCTGAGAGCCCAGATAATTTGCCCACATTTTCATTGCTGAAATTGTGTGAGATTTGAACCTGGGTATTCTGTGGACCATATACCAGGGCTATTCCCTTTATCACAGTGGGCCAACAACTGGGTCTGTAGATTGACCTAAATATTAGTTAAAGTTAATGAAGATTAATAGAAGTTTTTTTGGGGAAAAGGAACCATGGGATTATTATTTTAGTAAAGTAAATAATATAGTTTCAGATCAAAGATTCTAAGATTCTTCAGTTCCTTTGGAAATCTGGCTCTCTGTCAGCAACCAGAAGCTGAGGACTATCCAGAATTTTTATTTTTCACTTGCTGGCTCCCAACTGTTATTTCCATGGAAACATATAAGATCTGCAAAAACAAGTTAAGTATCTTAATATCATCACCACCCAGTGACTGAGACTTTCCATGTTTCAGCTCCATTTCCTGGGGGAAGAAAAGGGGGCTGTGGTACCACACACTTGAATTTAGGGGATGCACTTATTTCATCTCAGGAGTCTGTTGTTGATCAAGAACAAGATTATTGCTTTCTAATTGCCCATTTACTTTTAGGCAAAAACTGAAAAGAAAAAGTGGCTGTGAACTCTGACTCAGGGGATAATTAACAGGAATGTCCTTCTTAACTTCTTTACTATCATTGTTATTAGCCAGCATTGTTTACTAATTGCTGGAAAACACCAAAGCCCAATTTGCATGCTCCAGACAATGGACTCTGTAGGAGTTTTAAAAAATGGAATGGTCACCACTGGCCAAGGAAATCAAAGGAAGTGTCCAGGAGTAGGGGAACTAGAGACTTCTCTATCAATTGTCTTCGAAATGCCCAGTTGTTGCTAAGGAACACATGTAACCCAGGATCCATTCCCGCTGTGGTTGCTTTTTTACTGTAAAGGGTTCTGTTGTTCCTTAAGTCACAATAGGAGGGCTAATAAGACAATATGTCTAGAAGGCTTTTGATGCTACAAATTGACTTTCTCTTAAGGAGGCTTGTAAACAAATACTGTGTCATTATAAGACCATTACAACATCTTGGGTGGGCTTTGGCTTTCTGCCCAGAGTTTCGAGGTTGAGACAAACAGCAGTGTGATGACACCACTCTGTGGTCCATTGGTTCACGAGGCTGTTGAAACTTTCATTACACCCATCAGTTAGTAACAACTCTGGGGCACCCACTGTGTGTGAAGCATGGAGCACCACGGGGAACATCAGAACACAGAGAGGGCACAGCTTCTGTTCTTGAGGAGCTTTAAATTTACTGGGGCAGTCAGGAACACACAATGGAACTGTGTGAGAAAGCAAACCAGGGAAGCAACCAAGCCACCACACCAAAACAAAATTCCAGGCCACCACCATTTTCATGATTGTCAGCTGTGTCAAGTTTGAAGGATTGGGTGACCTGAGCTAAATGGAGTTGGATGGAAATGTGGAGATTCAGGGGAAGGAAGAGGAGGAGAAGGAGTCTCAACATTCATGAAAGTATCATAGGGACTTGGCAGTTTTGGATAGAAGCACCGATACTTCACTTTGCCTGGAAGATGTCCAATCATTAACCAAAAGCTGGGTAAAAGCGTGGCATCTCTGTCTTGGTTTTGCATCTGTCTCCTTTGCTTCCTTAAACTTTGGGTCAGATTCCATTTGAGCATCTAAACAGGTAATCCTTCCCTCTCAAAGCTGAAGACACCACAATAAGAGTAATGATGGGATTTTTGAGATTTTTAGGGACATCATAATCAATAGATTATCAGCCATCAGGTTTTCCAGTGTCCTGTTTCAGACCCCCAGAGAGGTGCCTAGAAGTTTCATTCATTGCCCTAAAATGAACTCCCTGTTGCCTTTTGAACTTGTCCTTTTTTCCTTAGTCATTCTGTCCTGCTGTCACCTTATATTCCAGGAACAACTGGAATCCGAGCAATAAACATCCTGTGATAACAGTGGAAACTCCCCTCAAACCCCGCCCCTACCTCAAGCAACTTCTTATTGCTGGTAATGATCAACCAGACCACAGTCTGACCAAGACTGCTGGACTACACACACTTCTTCCCCTATTTTACCCCAAATTTCTTTTTAGCTTCTCAAAGTCAGGGCTGAGGATGGTAGGTTCTCCTGGTCCTCCCCAGTATGTCTATACTAAATAAATTTCTTTTCTACCTCACAATTACCTTTTCCATTTGATTTTTTGTGGCCAGACCTGATCTATTGGGAGTCCTCAAAGTTAGGTCCCTTTCTAGCCTGGGATTTGGTAACATAAAGAGAAGTTAGTGGGGAAGCTCAGAGTTAAGAACAAGAGGTGAGAAGTGGGCGAAGTCAAAGAGGTATTGGGGAGGAAATGTAATTTCTTAGCCCTCATAAATTCACCATTAAAACAGACCCAAGTAACAAAAGGCAGAAAAAAAAAAAACCCAAACAATTTTATTAATGCACACATTAATGTAGAGGAATATATATAATGCATGATATAATGCATACATCATGTAGAAAACTCAAAAGCAATGGCTTAAAACTGGTTTATATAATGTCTTAAAACAATTAAGTTTACAGAAATGACAAAACAAAGGAAAACAGAGATAGGAAACTATGGGGATGTATATATGGGAGTAAGCTAATGGAGGAAGGTGTGTTTGCTGATTCTTCAGCTACCATCTCTGAGCTGAAAGTTCTTGGTCAGTAAAGGAGAATTTATATAATGTTTTTAGGTGGGAAAGGAAGAGGGGTTGTAAAGGTCTTCCACCATTTGCTGCTTTTTAATTGCTTTAAGCCCAAAAATATTTATGTTGAAGAATCATTTATTTGGGGTGATACATGATCATTTCCCTCAGAGGACTGCTTGAACGAGAGCCATATGTTCAGCACTGGGAGTGGGGAAAGTTTGGTATCATGGGGAGTGTAAATTATGGAGTCCAGAGTCTTGAAGTTTTAGATTGAAAGTCTAAATTTCCTTAAGATCATTAGGCATTTCTAAAGGTTTCTGAGAAAGGGCCAGATATCATAGAATAGAAACAAATACAGAAGCAGAAAAGAGAAGAGACACCTCCTTTGGGATCACTCAGTGGAGACACATTGAATTCCAGCTCACAATCCCTCTTTATTTTCTGAACATTTTTAGTAGTTACAGCTGATACCACTAACCGCTAATTTAGCATTTACTCATTCATTAGTTTCACTAGATGCTCCTATTATATGAAACTATTGTTCGGGGCCATGGCTAACACAAATGTCATGCAACTCAAAGATTCCCACCAGCAAAGAAGTTTTTTCCTAGAGGAAAAGTGGTTATATGATGATTTTTTTTTTTCTACTCTCTCTCTCTTTCCTTCTCTCTCCCTCTCTTGAGGTTAGGAAAGAAACTTTGTGAATGGGTGCCAGGATAAACTTGTTGCTTTGGATTAAAAGGTACACCTCATAGGAATTACTATCCACTGGTTTAAATATTGGTGCAAAAGGTTAACACTAGTATTTTGATATTATTTGTTTGCTCAATGCTAGTATTTTTAAATTGAGATGTGGCTGCCTTTGTCTTTTGCTCTTGTTTTTCAACAAGTCTGCGACCCAAGAAGACCCAAGAGCTAGGACCAAGTTTCCTCTGTCCTTTCAGCTTGAGTCTCACCTATGATATTGATTCAAGAAGGTTTCAGTTAAACAAGTTATTATAGGAAAGAAGGTTAGATACTGTGAGCTGGTTCAGACCCTGGGGAGAAAGTGTAGGAAATATTTCCTATGGGAAAGGAAATTGGTGACACTCAGAATGTTTGCCTGAGACCCCCCCCCCCCCCTTCCCTCCTTCTGCAAGTTGGTTGGGTTCCAAACAGTTCTGATTGTAATAAAAATGACCAATAAAAATACAGAAAAACATTCAACCTCCCCAAGGACCAAATAAACAGAAATTAAAACAACATAGAGTTCTTTTTGCAAGGTCTTAGATATAGTGAGAATGCCTTCTCAATGATGGCAACTTTGATTTAAAAATTTAACTCAATGTTTAACTCTCTAAGAACAACATGTAATTCAGATTACAGATTTTTGGTATGTTGCAAACTTTACAAGTGAATATTTCCACATTGAAAGAGTGGACAATATATTGGAGCCTCAAAATTTGGCACAATGACTATTTTACCAGATTCAGCAGAAATTGTGGCTCCTAATTGTCATCCATACTGGCCATGATAAAAACAGCTACAATAACCTTGTACCTAGCATCCATACTGTCTTGACAGTATTTGATTTTCAAAGTAACTCCAAAAAAGTCCATTCTTTACTTTTGTCTCTTTACCCAGAGGAAGAAACTAAAATGTAGAGGAATTAAGGTTAACCATAAGAAATTGCTAATATATGACTGTTTTTGATCTACATATGTGGCAATCTCATATCTCAAATGATAATGTGTCTAAGGTCACACTGTTGGAAAGTGGTGGAGTGGGAATTATCTGAGATATGTGACTCCCAAGCCCAGGGCCTTAACCTTACTAAAAATAGTAAGAAATATATTTAGCTAAAAGGAAGGGCATGTAAACATGAAGTCAAGATTAGCAGGAAGTTGATAAGGTATTGAATGCAAATTACATCAGGACAGTACAGAGAAAAAACACTTAAAGCCTAAGATGGTGTATTAATTCATTCTTCATTTCATAACTAAATACCTGAAGCTTTATAACTTATAAAGAAAAGGAGCTTTGTTAGGTCAGTTTTGTGCCATTACCAATGCAGCCAATCTAGCAGGTACCAGTGAGGGATGATGGGGGATTACAAAACAAAGACTCACAGATGCAGATTTTGAAGATAAAATGGCTGGGATCAGGTGGATTGCTTCTCTCTGATGGAGAAGCAGATCTAAAGAGTTATGCCATCCATCTTTATTTATGTATGTCTCATTATCAGGTTAAAGAATATGCAAGCATTATCCTTTTTACTCAGAAAGTTACAGGGCTAGAAACATGTATGTAGCTTTTCCGCAGTTGCAGTTTACAGTTGCAACGTGCAATCTTAGGAGCTTTGTGTAGCTCTCAAGAAAGTCCCGTTGTTTAAAGTTACTGTTAAGCGGTCAGCTTCTGAAGTAGTGGAACTGGTGAAACACGTGGTTGTCCAGCAGGAGAGTTCCTCTATTTCCAG
The DNA here is from genome assembly GCF_001458135.2 of Marmota marmota marmota. Taxonomy (NCBI): domain Eukaryota; kingdom Metazoa; phylum Chordata; class Mammalia; order Rodentia; family Sciuridae; genus Marmota; species Marmota marmota. The sequence continues at coordinate 43,759,210 of NW_025999932.1, read as the reverse complement.
GAACTACGTGTCTGAGATCAAGATCAAGATCAAGGCTGATAAGACTCTTCCACAGAGCCTTCTCATGCAGGGAATTGCCACTGCAGCTACGCATCCTTGCACAGAAACATTCCCAGACACTAGGTTTGCCACAGCCATGAGGTCATCAGAGACCCCAGTCTCAGACACTGCTCTCCCATTTTCTATCACTGCTCTCCACAGTTTTGGAGGATGAAAGTCCATAAAGAGACCAGCTCTGGTGAGGGTCCCTGTAGCATCACCCTGTGGAGGATGGCATCATGACAGGAGTGGGTGTGTAACAGAGAGGTCACATACAAGACTGGAGGCCAGAGTGAAGGGAAGGGCTCTATCATCACCACTTGCTCCTGTGAGAATTAACTCAGAGCTTCATGAGACTAACCTTAATTCCTTCTGAAGGCAGTACACCCAGTGACCTAATGAACTCCCACTTGGCCCCACCTCTTAAAAGCCCCATAATCCCTCAACATTATCACACTGGGGACCAAGTTCTCAATACATTAGCCCTTGGGGGACACACAAATCATATTCAAAACATCACCAGAGACAATGTGGTTCACCACAAGAAAGCAACAGTTTTTTATTAAGCAAAGGTCAGTTTTGCATTTGCCACCATATTTCTGAAGGTGTCTTCCTCTTTGAATCTCATACTCTGCTGTTAAATCAATAAGATTACCATGGCATTTTGTAGGATGCTTTTGAAGGGATACATAAGCTGAATGGACCAACAGACAAGAACAAATCAGCATTTCTACTGAGAAACACCCAAACATAGGGAAATCCTTCACCAAAGGAATGCTTTACTGCATAGGACATTGAACCAGGCTCCTGGTTGGATGGATGAGCAGCTATTTTCCATTTCTAGGTTGTTTGCTTCTTTGGAGCTGGGAGCTGTATGATGATTCAGGAGTTGCAACTCATCTGGTGAACCAGCTTGTTAACATAAGTCAGATGAAGTTGAAAGCCCACCTTAGCATCAGGAGGTCAAACCCTGGCTGCTGTCACTCAAAAAACTCCCAAGGCACTTGCTTTCATAACTGTTGTTCCAAGACGGGGCTCAAAGACATAGTTAGGAAAAAAGGTCTTTTGTACTTTACAGGGGGTATGCAGCCAGGCAGCAGATGAAAACAATAACGATTTATTTTGAAATTTACCCTTTAATTATGATGGATTTTCTAAGCAAATGATTCTGATTTCAACAGCTGCTGGGTGAGCACTATGTACCTGGATAAATCAATCCTTCTGTTAACTCTGGAGCAGTGAATAATACGTCTTAGTTAGTGCAATAAAGATTCCTGCATTCAGGATAGAGAGCACTGGGCACAACACACATGTGATTGCAATATTCAAATAAAATGTAGGAATTCTTCAAAGATGGAGTAATAAATCATGCAGCAGGCAAGCACCTTCTGATTTGCATGGATTTCTGTTGAGTTGAAATAAAAAAGAAACTAGGGGCCAGAACAATACAAAAGCCAACTCAGGATGTCTATTATTGTTCTTGACAACGTGGGACCTGGCCTGCTCTTGCAAAAATTTAAATACAGGTCAATGTGGTGACTGTCTAAAGAACAGCTTGATGAGTAACAGGTCATGGAGCATGCATTCCCTGGGTTAATCTTCCTGGCCCTGGGTGAAGCCAACACAAGCCAAAGAAGTCCTCAAATGGACAGGGGTATGGAGAAGTCATACCCTCTTTCCTCAAAATATATCTTGGCATGTAGAAAGGAATGGGAGGAGAAAAGAACTTTAATCATTTTATGGAAATAAGAATAATAAATCAAGGGGAAAAAAGATATAAACTGGGAAACCAGAAAAAAAGAGGTGGAATAAATTGTGTGTATTTCTGATGTACAACTTGGCATTCTAATACACACACAGACACACACACACACATGTTGTGGAACGATTAAATAAAGCTAATTAACATATGTGTTACCTCACATACTGTGTTAGTCAGTTTTTCATTACCATAATAAATACCTGAGATAACCAACCTATAAAGAGGAAAAGTTTATTTTGGCTCATAGTCTTAGAGGTTTCCATCCATGATTGGTTGGCCTCTGTGCTTTAGGGCCTGTGGGGAGGCAACACATATAGCAGGGAGCAAAGCCATTCACTTCCTGATTGGAAAGTAAGAGAAGAGGAAGAAGAAGGGACTTCTTCTTTGAGGACACTCCCCAATGACCTAAGATTGCCCACTAGATCCCACCTCTTAAAGGTAGCACTATTTCCCAACAGTGCCACTCCGGAGAAAGTGCCAAGCTTTCCACAATGGAGTGTATTTGTGGGATATTCAAGACCCAAACTATAGCATGTGATTGTTTATGTGTGATGAGAACACTTACAATCTAATCTCTAAACAGTTTTCAAGTATACATAACAATGCTATTAACTACAGTCTCCATGCTATACTATAGATCTCTTGAACTTATTTCTCCTGTCCAACTGAAATTTTGTAGACTTTAACCAACATCAACTGTAATCTCCTCCCATCAAGGCAGTGGTTTCAGTAATAAGACTAAAGGTAAAGTCATCATGACCAGCAGACTGGTTGCTAAATAAAGTTCTTATTTATTCATTTTTGAAATTCCTTCATATTTAATATTAAGGATTCCAGGAATTATCCCTAGAAGTTGGCTATTAATAAAAAGGTTTTCTTTTTTAGAAAATAAGATGTCTCTGCCTTTCCTCTGACAGCTCCCTGCTATTTATAGAATAGAAGGATGGGTTGCAGGCTCAGGGGATCTATGTTTCAAAGTTGAAGATGCTGATACAGAAGGAAAAGAATGTAAAAATATGGAAAACAAATGACCAAAGAAATCAGTGTATGAATTTTGAATCTTTAGATGTTTCTGTGAGATTGATTCAAAGAGTAATAACCTTGCAAAAGAGTGTGTGTTTGTAGGTGTTAAAACATGATTTGTCTTTCTTTTGGAAACCTCTTATTCCAAGATCTGGGTGTTTAGAGTGATCAGTGTGGCTATGGTGGCTTTGCTTTTCTGTTTTCTTCTTATTGACTGGGCAATAGCAAAATGCTTCCTCTCCTGGGATGTTTTGTCATGGCAGAAATGAAAGGTCTTGAAAAAGTGCCTCTGTGTAACAAGGAGTCATAATTCTCTATCTTCTATTTCATTCCACTTCAATCAGATTTCTTCAGGCATTCAGGTCTCAAAGGCAGGCCTAGCAGCTAGTGTTCCTTCCCCTTCTCCATCACAAATAGAGGTCAAAATGAACCCATTACATCCATTATCCAAGCCATACTGGGAGCCAATGGTGAGTGCTACCTTTGTACATTTATCTTTGTTAAATTGTGCCCGGGACCTATTCTCTGCTAAAGGACAGCTGTGTGGACCTGTGCACACAAAGAGGTGACTGTTGATTGTTTTAAATTGCATGTGTTGGTCTGAATTGGCAGGCTGGCGGCTCACCCAGAGATTTTAACTATGCTTCTGCTGGATGTTCTGAGCCTTAACTACATGTGCGTGGACTTGGAGAAATCACTCACTGGACTTTAGTTTCTGCATGTGTTGAAGAAAAAGCTTGGATTTCTGAAATGTCAACATTGTACTAAAGAGTTTATAGAAAACCTATATAAAGATCAAAATTTATTTGACCAACCATAGTTACTGTTGGGAAATATTAACCTAACAACTTCTCTGTCTTCTGCATGGTCTAAGTCTGGTGCTTAGAAAACACTCTTAAGTTCCTTACCCTGACAGCTCTGGTAGCATAGGCCATGGTAATGCAGCCACCAATATCCTACTGTCACAGGAAGCTTGTGCTTTCCCAGAAGCAGGTCAGGTATGCATCCTCATGCTTAATACTCTTTATGTAGTTCCCCATCAGGCTTGATGGAAGGGAACTAGCACCCTTCCAGGTCCTCTTGAGGAGCTAGGACAGGGAGATGGCAGAGAACCAGCATAGCAAAACTTCTCTTCAATTGAATTGCTTCCAAAAGTTTCTTCCCGTTATACCCTTTCTATGTGAAAGTTGAGGAGGAGTGTCCAAGAACGCTGAAATTTCACATCTGATGGTCTGCCTTGTACTGTAGTATCTGAACCAGGAAAAGACCCATGTTAGCATTCTGGCAAATAGGTAAATCATTTCAGCCTACATTGAAGTCACTTCTCCAATCACTGCAACGGACCCACATTTATACTCAAATTATCTTTTTAACAAAAAGTCTGCTACCACAAAATCACAAAATTCCTATTACAATACTTTTTTTAGAGACTTTTGAAAGACATACCCATTCAACTAAGAATCATACTTTCTTTCCAATTTAAAATAATACCCAGCAATTCAGAAGGCAATCAGAGGATCCACAGCTATGCATTTCAGAAAGATCTCTTATGTACTTACTTCTTTATTTGTGTAAGAATCCATAATTCCTTTGTGAATTTAAATATTTATTAACTAGTCTTGTGTCATTCTTCATGTCCTCTGAAAGTATGATGTTCAATCATCCTTAGGGTATGGAAAAAGGCACAAAATAAATGTGAATAATGAGGATGATTACTGAGACAGGAACCAGGGACAAAAATCTCCTTATTCTACATTGAATTTAAATAATCTTCACCAGAGTAGGAAAGTGTAATTCCTTCCAGCAGAGGGGTGCAATGATATAAACTGATGTGACAGATGGCCACTCCATAACCCACCCTGATTAGCATTCATTAGCATACCAGGTTGTATCTTGATTAGACACTGAACACAAGGTGTGCACAGAAACAGAGTCTCCATTAACCTTCCAGAAAAGAAAAATCTCTTTAACTCAGTGGGGGAAATTGGTAGGAAAATGATGCTATGAAATTTGGTGCTGAATCCTGTTCCACAAATAGAAAGGGTTTAGGACTTGGGAACCTGGACTGAGCTGACTATTTCTAAAGAGAAACAGGCCCAGTGGGAAACAGAGGAATGTAAGACTCTGGAGACATGAAGCACCTCTGATAGGTGAAGACAAAAGGGGAGCAGGGGAGGAAAGAAGATTGTTTTCACGGTTGTCCTTGAAGAAAGGTCATTATCTGATATTGAGGGGAGAGACCTTTTTGTTTATGTATCATTTCAGAGAATCTATGTTATCTTTGAAGTTAGTATGAAAAGACTTTTTACCTGAGCTAAAAAAGAAACCAATGGGGAGAGAGAGAAGAAGGGGGGTGGGAAGGAAAATGAGTGTACAACATCTCCTGTTTTCCTGGGAAGATAAAAAGTGCTCAAAGAAAACACGTGTAAGGTGCTTCGGACATAGTAAATATTATATATATATATATATGTGTGTGTGTGTGTGTGTGTGTGTGTGTGTGTGTAGGCACTGCCCTTCAGGATGATGTTGAAAAAACCACTTTCCTCTCCTAGGGCTGTGGGATCATCAATTGAAGGGAAATTGCTTCTGCCCATTGATGACGTCCAAATCCATATCTCTAATTTCAGATCCCTCTTTAGAGGCTGGCATGGGTATCTATGGGTTTGCAGGACACTCATTTATGGAGACATCTGTGTATTTCTGGAGGGTGTGTCATGCAGCAGGGACTGTGTAGTAAAGAATCCAGAGTTTATTGTTGAATTTGGAAGGGAGACAAGTAAAGAGAAACTCTGATACAGCTGGGAGAGGGATGTCTGGAGCTGCTGGGCCTTGCAGCCAGAGCCCCACCCTGCCTGAGTTATGGACCCGGGGACAAAATGATGTCAGAGCAAGGAAATGAGGCATGAAGTGGAATTACCCAGGGAAAGTCAAGGAATGGAGGCCATGAAAGATGAAAGAACAGATACGGGCCACAGGTTTTTCAAATGCCTGGAGATGATAGAGATTATGGTGTATTTGATGAAGAAACAGTGAGATTTGGCCTTGCTGAATATCTAGCAATCTTAAGGCACTTGAAAATCCCACTGTTGCTCCTTTTGAGTTTTTTCTTCTTGTGAATAGCACTACCATCTTTCTAGTAACTCAGGAAAAGTGACCTGCTCACCCTCCTATTCTCCTTTTCCATTCCTCCCTCAAATCCAGTAAGCCACTGCCTTTTTCTCAGCCTTGGAAATGGCATTGCTCTTCTCTAATGCCCTCATCTCTCTCCTAGGTAGCCCTGACCATCTCCATACTTATCCTCCTGTCTTTACCTTGTCTGTCCCCAGCCGTGAATTACATCACATTGCAATGATCTCTGCAGAAAATGGAATCTGTGGCCTCATCTGCCATCACCAGCCCCTCCGTGTTTTCCATGGCCCTCACAATTAGCACCCACTCCTTCTCAGGACAAATGGGGTGTAGTGTGATCTGACCTCTGCTCAACCTTCCAGACCCCTGTGTTCAGCCACTTCCTGACACATATTCTAAGCCCACTGTGTGGTTACTGGATCGTACCCAATTCTCAGGTTTTGTTTTGTACTTATTATTTCCTAAGCATACCTACAGTTTCTTTTTGTCAACACTAGTCATTCTATAATTTTCAGTGGAGACCTCACCACCTCTGAAAAGGCTCCTTTGAAAACTTCATTCCAGCCTAGGTGGGGGATCCTACAGGCTTCCAGGCATTCAGTGCTTACCTCTCCCATAGCAAGAAGTCACACCACATTTTTATCTTCAGTCGGTCTGTGTTTCTCATCAGACTCAATGTACTTTGGAGGCAGGAGTCAAGCATCTCATCTCATATTAATTTGAGTTTGGCACAGTGTCCCCAATCTCTGTGCTTTCCACCTCTTCAAAAGACAACGTAGCATGTTTCAATATAGTGTCTGTCCCACCCCAAGGCACGTTTCATGTAGTCAGGAGTTTGTTGTCTTAAGTCCCCAGCTCTGACAAGGTACCTGCCTAAAATAGGTGGTCAAATAATTATGCATTTGTTGAATGAATAAATAAATGCATTTGGCATTTATGCCCTTATTCTGACTTTGGCCCATTACTTCTTTATCAAGGAAAACCCTATTATTTCCAGCTTCCACTGATGTGAGGTTTTCTAGTAAGCAGCTAACTGGCTAACTAGGTGACATTGGACAAATTATCAAGACTCTCTCTGACTCAGTTTCCCCTCTTGAAAAATGGCAGTTATAAAAGAATCTACCTTATTAAGTTTTTGGGAGGGTTAAATGAGTTCAAACACCTCCAATGTTTAAACCGTGTCTGGTGCATGGTAGAGGCCCAGTAAGTGTTAGCTATTCTCCTCCCCTTCCTGATCATCATCAAAATTGCTTCCATTTTAATTTTATATTCTCCACATCTTTAAAATCACCCTTTGGCACATTTTTCCTCTAACCAAGTCTTCTAGCAATAATTGTCTCAACAATTTTAGAGGCCTTAGGATGGATTCATGCAGTTTTTAGAATAGTGTTAGATGGCTCTTAAATGCTGGACTAGAATGACAATTTGAAATTCTTCTTTTAAAATACTTACATTTTTAGGCACTGGTCATCTTTTTCAGATTGCCCAATACTATCGTGATCTGCAGTATTCAACAGAAAATGAATTTTGGTGAAACAGGTTTATCTTTTCTATTCTCCCACTCCAGTTATGAATAACAGTTATGAGCAGAATAGCAATAGCATTTCTATTTTTATACATGACATCCATCCACATGCTTTTTGAAACCTGACACCTGAGCCAGATACATTTCATCCTAGATTTAGAGGGGAATTTAGATTTGGGGGAAAAAAATGTCCTCATGTGCTCCAAGAAAAAAAAAAACACATGGCCACAGCAGCATTTCCATAGAGATGTTAAAAAGCCATTCTGAATGTACTATTCCAGGTAAGTCAGACTGGTGCAAGTTACACACTATTTTTAGGCACAGTGGCTTGCGTTACCATTGTGCCAATAAAAACTTTTCTTCCCTGGAAATTCACTAATGATAAAAGCAAGATCTTATTGGTGTCTTTGATGGGTGCTTGTGGATACTTGAGTATGTAACCTGACCAGGTATGTATGTCTGTGTATATGCATTAAGTTTATGCATTGTCCAAAAGGTGGCACTGTTTGTGTTTCTATCTTGCTTAATTGCAAATGTCGTACTCTCTGGGCACATTAATGAAATAAATTGAGATGGAGGAGAGATTATCATCCTCCACACAAATCAAGCTGCCATATTATTTTAGGCCTTTTCAAACTCTTCATTCTATTCCTCAGCAAATTAATATGCCCAAACTGTTAAATGTAATAACTGCATTGTCAGCAAAACTTTTACTTACTAAATATGTGGGTTTCTGTTTTCTGTTTTAAAGGGGATTCTGGAATTCACATTTGAAATCACTGTGGATGCACTGCAGAAAATGGGTGACTGAGACATATTAAACTTCTTAGTCTTGAAAAGCTAGATTTACAAATATAAGTCCTCCTGATGATTTTTTAAATATGACTACATAGGAAACATACAACTGGTAGTTGCAGGTTATTAGCTATTTAAAAACATTGTTTTTTTAAATTACTTGTGAAGTAAAGGTGAATTTATTAAGGCAAATGGAAAATCAGTTCTGATAACATTGTTTACTCTCAAGATATAGCGGGATACTTCTGTATAAGAGTGGAACTTAATGACAGATGGTCTTTTAGGAGCACTTCTGGTGACATTGTATACACAAATATTTTTGCCTGTCCAGCATGTGTTTAGGAAATTGCCGTCCCCATTGAGTCATTTCCATTCACAGTTCATTGATCAAAGCAAGTTAAATGGCAACCCTAAATTCAGCAAGTTAAGGAAAGGCAGGGCTGCCATGTTCCTGTAAGAGGAGGAAAACCAAATGTTCAGATAATGAGTACCATCATCTAAATCAGGATTTGGTTTGCATAGTCCTGGAAGCAGAAGCTAGTGAATGGTTTCACCAAGTTGGGGGAGGCAGGTATTGTTAGATATGGGGATAAATAAAATTCCTAACAAACACTGTTCCCTAATGGCAAAGGCTCATCATAAGGAAATAACACTGGATTAATGCACATACCTGGTTGGATGGAAGTGATTTTTACTCCAACTCCTACAAAGTCACTTACAACCAAGATTAGATTAGAGCTTTATAGAGCAGAAAACATTTTTTTCCCTTATGCAAAAACAATGTTCAGAGAACTAATGTCCTTTCTGATACCAGCAGAAAGCAGTGTTAAGACATTTTTCTTATGATAGGTAGAATTTTAAATATGTCAATTATCTCCAGCAATATAAGGGCAGCAAGGGAGTGGGGTGCAAGATTTTTGTAGCAAATAATTCTTTTAAAAACCCAATAAAGATTTCACTTATGCATATTTAATAATAGTTGAAGCTTTATGAAAATATCAGAATTTGGTTTTTTTTCCTGTATATCTTGCTTCTTTTTATATCAATAATATGTTTCAGCATTCTCTCAGTGGCTTCATTATATTAACTTATACTAGAGTTATCTGGTCACATTTTGTATTTCCTGAAGAACTGAGTATAAGAAAACAAAGACAGGACTCTTTTCCATGGGGAAAGTGCTTAGATACAGAAGAAGTTTTGGAAAAACTATGAAACTAACAAGCATAGAACTGTTTCCCCAAAAATGTTCTGGGCAGGTACACATTGATGTTGTTGAGCATTTGGTTTCCCTGATGCTGCACATCAAGTAAGAACTGTTTGATGCCTTCTATATTGCATTTTAGGTACTCATTAAAAAGTGAGTTTGGGCCAGGCACAATGGCACATGCCTATATCCCAGTGACTTGGGATGCTGAGGCAGGAGGATCATAAGTTCAAGCCAGCCTCAGCAACTCAGCAGGACCCTGAGCAACTTAGTGAGACCTGTCTCAAAATAAAAACTTACAAGAACTGGAGATGTGGATCAGTGCTAAAAATTACCTTCCATTATGTGAGTGGACCTCATTTAGTCAGTTAAAGGTTTTAAGAGCAAATGGTTTCCAGAAGAAGAAGAAATTCTGACTCAAAACCAAAGCATTAACACTTCCTTGAGTTTCCAGGTTTAGTCTTCCCTAAAAATCTTGACCTTAGTCAGTTATTATAATCACATGAGCCAATTCAAATCAATCTCTCTCTGTCCTTCCCTTCCTTCACTGGCTGTGTTTCTCTGGAAAAATCTGATTAATTCAATGCATAATGTAAAATCCTCCAGAATGTTCTTTCCGGAGACAGGACTACCCCTGATCTATGCACACTCTGAGCTCCAAGTATATATGGTTACTACAGGAGATGGAGCCAATATGCAGAACAGATGCCTCCTCTAAACAGCTTTAATGCCTCAGGTGGCCTTTGAATTAGGATTTTGTGTTGCCTCCTCACAATGATAGCATATGCAACTAAATGATAATACAGACCTCCAAATGATGATACAAACCTTAAAAGAGGGACATCCATTGATATCTCAGCATGTATAAGCAAGCTATTGACTTTGGACACAAATATTTCATGTAGAGATGGTCCTCTCTCCCCTGACACAAGTAAATCTTCTATATCTTTGTCCCTGCAATTATATAATAAAGGGTCAGGAAATGAAAGTGATGCTTAGAATCACATAAGTGAACATTATTAGAAAAATCAGAAACAATATCATCTTATAATGTTCTCCTAAGCCAAGAGAAAGCAGATTTATCTTTTCCTGCCAATCCAGATAAGTTTCAACCTAAGTTTGATTCCACAGTACTTCCTGGCATCAAATCCAAGAAAAAGAGGTATCCTTCCTATTTCCCCAGGGAAACTTCTCACTCCTTCCTGTCCTCACAGGGTCCTCATTCTATCAATTACCTCCACCTTCCTCCTTTAACAAACTTCACTAATGACAATGATGTGGGTGACGATGATGATGATGATGGTGATAACCTTCATGAATAAACATCGCACTGTGAAATAATTGTTAGTCTTCTCACTGTATTGATGAGGAACTGAAGCTTCGAGAAAAGTTCAAGTTGTATTGGCTGCAAAATCCCTGGGATTCAAAATCAGGCCTTTTCTATTAAATCTTTCATATCATATTCAGTTTGCTTAAGTTTATTCCAACAGTTACTGTAGTATAAGGTATAAGGTCATGGTTTCCTCAGCCTCTTTTAATTACAAAGTTTAGCCTCACAAAAGTCTGCCAAATACTAACCTGGGGTTTGGAAAATCCTTATGAGATTCTGAGCACTGACACTTCAGGTCTTCAACTCCGGCTTCTCTTTCAATATGAGCTGCCAAAAACTGGCAGTAAGGTTGTGGGAGGAGGAAAACTTCCTACTCCTTTAAGGTTGACAGTTGAATTCCAGTAACTTAATATGGGAAAAGGTTTATTAAGGCCCACAATTTTAGCTTTTAATTCCATAAAATTTGTCTCTTTTATTCTGGGCTTGTGATGGCACAGTATATCTTGTGGGAGCAGGTGGTAGTGGAGACTTGTTCATGGCATGGCTGCCAAGAAGCTAAGAGACAGGAAGGGTCACAATATCCTTTTCCAGAGTTAGGTCCCCAGTAACCTAATTTGCTTCAGCTAGGCCCCACCTCTTATTTAAAGTTTCCACCATCTCCCAGTAATGCCATGGACTGGGGTCCAAGGCTTTGGGGGACACTCAAGAAAAAAACTATAGCAATCCTTGAGGTTACAGGGAACACTGCTGCCTCAAAACTGGAGAGACAAGTGAAGAGATAGAATTACAACTTACCAGAGCAGACAGCCAGGAACGAAAACCTCCACAGGAAACTGTACTGAAGTTGGAAATCCTGAGTTATTATTGACAAATTGCTGGAGGCTCACTGTAGATGAGAATGAAATTAAAAACACTGGGGGAACCTAGTCACAGGAGGACTCCTACACTTTGTAAATTTTACTTTCTGGAGCTCAACTTGGTTTTTATAGAGAATATCAGAGAAAATTCCCTCATGCTTCCAGCAGGGAAAAAAGAAAAAGAACCATTTTGAAATATATGAGAGCATTCTGTTCTTAACCCTCAGGAAAAAAAAATTGTTTAATCTGCTGGGGTTTTTATCAGTGCCTACCTGTCCTCGAGTAAGGAAAATATCCAACTCTAGTGCATCTGACCATCATGTCCTTCTTAAGGGTGTGGGGTTTGAGAAGCACTTGACAAGTTCACATTCCAGTGACATGGCTCAGAAAAAGCTTGTAGAACTTTAGAATCCTTATCCTTCCCCCACACTTGCTACTACATAACCAAAGGCCTGTTTATAGCAGATCATTTTATACAGTACCTCGTGTCTGGTAACAAGAAAAAAAATTACAAGGCATACTAAAAGGCAAAAACAGTTTGAAGAGACAGAGCAAGTAGCAGAGTCAGATTCAGATATGGCAGGGATGTTGGAACTACTCTAATAGGAATTTGAAGCAACTGTGATTGATAGGCTAAGTGCTTTAATGCATAGATAGATAGTAAGCAAGAATGAATGATCATTATACTCAGATATATGGAAATTCTAAGAAAGAAGCCAAAAACCAATACTAAAAATAAAAAGTGCTGTGAGAACTACTGTTCTATTTACATAAAGTATTAAATAGAATTGTAGAGTAGAATGGTGGTCGTCAGGAGCTGGGGGGAGGAAGGGAAATGGGGATTTACTAATCGATGGGCATAAATTTTTAGTTAAGTAGGATGAATAAGCTCTAGAGATGTGATGTGCAGCATTTACCTATAGTCAATAGTAATGTATTTATTATACACTTAAAAATTGTTAAGAAGGTAAATCTTGAGCTAATGTTCTTGCAACCAAGTCAAATCAAATCAATAAAAACAAGGACAATAACAACATTTTAACAGAAATGAAGAATGTCTTTGATGGGCTTGTCAGTAGACTGGACAAAGCTGAGTAAAAAGTATCTGAGCTTGAGGATTTATCAATGAAAATGTTCAAAACTGAAAAGCAAAGTGAAAAAAACAAACAGAAATTAAAAAGCCTAGAACCAAATATCCAAGAACTGTGGAAAAAGAAGAAAAGTCATAATGTACACATCATGGGAATGTAAGAGGAGAAGAAAGAGAGAAAGGAATAGAAAAAAAAAAAAAACAGAAACAATAATGACTGAGATATTCACCACAATTAATGTCAGATACCAAACCATAGGTCTTGGAAGTTTCAAAAATGATGAAAAAAAATAAAATTCAAGGCAATGTATGTGGGGGAACCTACACATAGGCATATAATATTCAAACTACAAAAAATGATTAAGTGCTGAAAGAAGCCAAGGTAGGGGGCACCTCATCAACAGAAGAGCAAAAATAAGAATTACTTCTGTCTTGTTCTCAGAGATCATGCAAGCAAAACAAGAGTGGAATGAAATATTTATAGTGCTGAGAAAACAAAACAAAATGCACAACCCAGAGTTCTGTATTCAGTGAAATTATCCTCCAAAGTGGAGTGAAATAAAGAATTTCTAAGACCAAAAAAAAAAAAAAAAAAAAAAAAAAAAAAAAAAAAAAAANACCAAAAAAAAAAAAAAAAGAGAGAGAGAGAGAGAGACAATTTCTTGCTAGTAGAACAACTTTACAAGACTTGCTTTAAGAGTTCTTTAGAGAAAAGGAGAACGATATAGGTAATAAGCTTGGATTTACATAGAGAAAGGAGGTACGTGGAATGTTTTCACATCTCCTCAAACACTTGGACAGACCTAACAAATTGTAGAGCCATGATCTGAACCTGTTTTCAGTACTATGAGCAACAACAGCTGTCGCTTCAGCCTCCCTGGTCACACTATCTGGCTTGAACACCAATGAGATGGGAAGAAGTAGATGTCATTTGTTAAGTACTGGGGTTTGCTCCTTCTTTCATCCACAAAGTCCACGCACTAATAAAAAGGGATAATAATACTGCTCATGTGATAATTAAATTAGATTTTGTTAAGAATGCCTAACTCTAGCCAGGTACTGCAGCGCATGTCTGTAATCCCAGTGGCCCGGGAGGGAGGCTAAGGAGGATCTCCAGTTCAAAGCTAACTCAGCAACTTACAATGCACTAAGCAACCCTGTCTCTAAATAAAATACAAAATAGGGCTTGGGATGTGGCTCAGTGAATAGGAATAGGGAAAAAAAACACCCAGAAACAATAATGACTGAGAATTTGACCACAATTAATGTCAGATACCAAACCATAGGTCTTGGAGGTTCCAAAAATGATGAAAAAAATAAAATCCAAGGCAATGTATGTGGGGAAACCTACACATAGGCATATAATATTCAAACTACAAAAAATGATTAAAGATTAAGTGCTGAAAGAAGCCAAGTAGGGGGCACCTCATCAACAGAAGAGCAAAAATAAGAATTACTTTTGTCTTGTTCTCAGAGATCATGCAAGCAAAACAAGAGTGGAATGAAATATTTATAATGCTGATAAAACAAAACAAAACAAAATGCACAACCCAGAGTTCTGGGTTAAAAAAAAAAAAAACAATGCCTAACATCTTGCTCCTACTAGGCACCCAGGGGACAGCAGTTAGCATCCCTTGGTTTCAGTGCTCGGTTTAGCTTTGGTGTCCCTTAGCCTGGATGTCTTCCCTATTCAGTTAATACACATTCCTTTCTTGTCAGGGATGCCTTCTCTTTTGTCTCTAAAGACCTATGAGGTTTTCTACACTTTAAAATTCTTATTTATATTGCAGCTTTTAAAATATTTAAGCAGAGGATTGCCATATCATTCAGCAATTTCATTTTGGGGTACACACCCAAAATAACAGAAAGTTGGAGCTGCTGTTCCCATGTTCATAGCAGTACTATTTACTATAGCCAAAAGGTGGAAACAACCCAACCATACATCAGCACATGAATGGAGAACAAAATCTGCTCTGTACTACATATCATGGGATATTATTCAGTCTTAAAAAGAATGAAATACTGATATTGTTGTGGGGCAGGTTGCTGAGAGAACACCAAGTCCCAGATTTGTCCAAATTGAAGGGTCTTTATTTAGCAGGCCAGCCAGCAACTACTCCTGGCAGGACCCATAACTGTCTCTGCAAGGAACGGCCCAGAGCCTGAGCATTTTAGGATGTTTAAAGGCAAAAACTACATCTGGGTCGACACAGCTGCAAGCAAGCAGATACAGAAGCTGTATTGGACAGTTAGCCAGACAATGCAACGGGTACATTGGCATTTCCCACAGGACTTTCCAGGTTGGCATAGCAGCAAGCAAGCTGAAGGGAAGTGGGTTAAATGTAGTTGAGTACAAGTTAGAGAATGGTTACTAATGTCTAGACAATCAATCTCTGACAAGGTACATTGCCCAAGAAAAATGGAAACCAAAGAGAACAATTTTACATTGTATAAGGATTGCTATTTTTTGTTGCCAAGTATGTTATGCAAGGTAACTATTAATGGATACAGAGGCCAAGCTTTCCCATCAGAGAAGCATTTCTTACATGATATAGAGTCTCAGGGTAAAATGGAGTCTGTTTGGTCATTGCCCATAAAGCCTGGCCCATAACAATATGTGCAGCAACATGCAAGAACCTAGGAAACACTATGTAAAGTATGGCAGTCACAAAAGGACAAATACTATATGATTCCACTTATGTGATAAATCTGGAATAAGCAAGTTCATAGAGGCAGAAAGGAACTTAATAGTTACCATGCGCTACAGGGAGGGCAAACAGAGTTACTGTACAGAGCTTGTGCTAGAGATGACAAAAAAGATCTGAAGATGATAGTGTGATGGTTGTGCAATCACGTGAATATACTCAATATATACTCAAAAGTCAATTTTTAAGTGTGACACTGAATTGCACACTTAAAAATAATTAAAATGCCCTGCTCGGCATCCTGGCTCCTTTTCCATGTTCTTAGTAACTAAGTTGAAGGGACTGAGTCTGCAGCTCTGGAGTTGCCACCACTTACCACCTGCTGGTTCTCAAGTGAGCTAGCTTGTGATTAGCCAGTTGAGCTAACTCGGGAGTTAGGACTTGGTTGCTTTGTGCTCTGTGTTTAAAATGCATAATACATTTGCTGTAGCCAGTGAGGTTTTAGGAAGCCACAATCCCGCCAGCCTCGCCATGTGTCTGTCCATTTGCGGGCAGTATTCTCACTGCATTGAATGACTGCTTCTTGTTTACCCTTTGGAAGCCCCGGGATGATCAAGGCTCAGGGAACCCACCTGAGACCACTTAACAACAAGTGAAGGCCACTAGGCTGTGACTAGAAAGAGATGGGGACTTGCCAGCAGATTCCTTCCAGCTTGATGAAATTGCCATCCAGTGTCTGTGTTCCTCATCAGTTAAATCCAAAGTCAGATGATTTGAACTTGCATTTGAAAATGTGACCATTCACAACACCTATCCTGCCTGAGATTGTGGGAATTTTACACTACTCTCATTTAAAGGTAAAAATTAGATAATGTGGAGTTAACTTTAATGAGATGCATTATTAAGAAAACATGGAGCATACTGAGGTTATAAATGTTGGTTTTTTGGTTTGATTTCCTTTTTTCCTTAGACTAACATCAAAGCCAAAAAAGATGGTTTTATCTTTACTGACCTAACTGTAAATATGTATCTAGACTGTTTTAAAATGTGTTTCTTCATGAATACCTCATTTGGCTCCAGGAAACCTGTATCACCTGTATTAGTTGGTATTTGGGTACTTTATATTTTTCTAAATACGTGTTTTGGATCTTGTACTCTAATAAATCTAAGTTTCTTTTAAAAAATTTTTTCCCAAAGTTTGCTCCACTTAAAAAAGCCCTGTTATAAAATTAGAACTTTCACAATGCTAAAATATGAAATATTTGGATATAGTAACTTCTTCTCTTTAAATGAATGCCCCAATTTTTTTGTATAATGATTAATAAATGGAAGTTACCCAGAGAAACCATGCCAAAAAATATGAAAAATTTTGTGTTACATATATTTTATTCCATGCATGAACAAAAACCTTACATAGGACAGTTCTAACCAGCAATGAGAATCTGCTCCGCTCAGGGACAGCAGGGGCAGGGAGGAGCTACTGCATGGAAAGTCCATTTTTAATTACTACCACAGCCTGCCTGCTCATTACTGTCTCCGGTGGGGGCTGTGACAGCCCTTGTCAGATCCCAATTGCCCTGCAGAAACTGCCTTCTTGGGCTGGAATCGTCTTTTTAGATTACCTCGGTGTGAGGACCATAATCATTTGCTTGAACCTGATTGTGTCCTCCACATGACACTAGCGGCTGGGCATAATAGATCATAAATGGAATTCCACTGATTTGAAACTTGGTCTCCTTGATTGGCTTTTTCCATGCCCCACCACCCAACTCTCCCTGCTCAGCTTCTCTGACTGCAATGTAGCTTCCACTCCTTCATCAATATCGGCCAATTGTCAGGGAAGAAATGGCATCTTGGTGCTCATCTGAGTTCCCCATCAGTGACATTCATATCCGAAGAAGCTGTTCTATGCCTTAGATCGAAATGATTCTTCCCCCTTCCTCATAGCTGTCAGAAACAGTCTGATCACTGAGAATCAAATCTGTTCTGTGAGCTCATCTATCATCATTACCTACAACACAAACTTTGAAATCAAAGCTGACCTGGCAATTTCATTGATGCTCAGAGCAGAAGAGAGCCTGGGTCACCCTGAATCAGTTGTGCTTGGTTTTGCCTTGCTGACAACAAACATGTCACTGACAAAATCACCAAAGAAAAGATGAATCGGAGAGTTCAGTGCAGAAGGTAACTTGTCAGTGACAGAGGTGGGATATTTTTATCCTTATAACTCAATGCTAATGAAATTGGTGAGGATAACATCTGACTGAAAGCACATTCCCCAGGGAACAGAGAGAGAGGCAGAAAGCACTGGAGTCGGCTTGTTTTCAAAGTCATTTTTCTCAGTACAGTCATGATTTAATCAGGTGGTCTTAACAAGCTAAGGAATTGAGGACCTGAAGTCATAGCCAGTAAAGCCAGGTTTGCTACCCCTAAGGATCACCTAGGAGCAGACAATCTGTCACACCTGGATCTCAGTTTTCTCATTTGTGCAGAGGAAAGAATCACACTTCATGGCCCTTCCCTATGTAGAAGATTAGATGCTGTTTGTCAAGTGATTTGAGATCTAAGAATAGAAAGAACTATAAACACAGGCACACCTCAGTCACATTACCATTATTGGTGAGGCTAGAAATGAGGAAAGAAAAATACTCAGTAAAGAGGGCTTATTGGACTGCCAGTCTTTAAGGAATGGAGCTTTGGGGAAGGGAAGGAAGGAAATGACAAAGGGGGAAGAAAGTTGATTGGGGGAAGATAAGGAAAGAAGGAATAGTAAAGACATCATGCTTGATGTCCCCAGATCCACCTTCAGGTTTGGTAACTCTCTGGGAAATCTCATCAGATCCACAGAAGCTGTTGTACTCATGTGCCGCAGTCTGGCTGGGCACAATCAGGAGCCACTTGTCAAAAGAAACTAACTTTATTTTTAGAACCACACACGCCAAACAAAACAGCCTCTCAGGAAAAATCCTCAGAACCTCAACTGCCACCACCGGCTTTCCACAAGCCTCTCTCTCCCACACAAGCCTCTTTTCACCTCCCACAATCCTCCTGCTCTTGAGGCCGATTGGCTGGGTCACGTGGGCGGAGCCAAAAAAGTCCCCCAATGAGCAGCTCCGTGGTCTGAAAGGGCAGGGAAACAGTCCAATGAGCATCACCGCAGAGGAGCCAATCAGCTAGATGTTGCTGGGGCCGAGGAGCCAATCAGCTAGATGTTGCTGGGGCCACTGTGAGCCAATCATCAGCCGGCAGCTGGAAGTTTGCTGGGGCCCCTTCGGCTGTGGCTCTCAACATCTCCCCCTCTCTGTTTAAACAACAAGCATGTGGCTTAGGGACGTGTCTGTTAGGCAGTCCAATTCAACATATGGTCCTTACCCGTCATCGGATGAACTGACCTCTAGGCGTCAGCCTCCTGTCTTAGGTTGGTACCACTGCAATTGGATCATACCCGTCACTGACTACCGGTCCAGCATACAGCCACACCTGTGGAGAGGTCTTTGTACCAGCGGGGGAGTGAGGTTCTTTGCCTCACCTCTGTTGGCCCCCAAATTTTAGCTGGACGATCATGACAAGCAGAAGGGAGGAAGATACACCAAGCCCATTGACGGCTCCTTTTG